>NC_085027.1:10438489-10762459 GCF_963692335.1 Osmerus eperlanus | reverse complement strand
TGGGCATCCTTGTCTGGTGCCTCAACCCCCCACACCAAACCATTGGAGTTGCCAGGTCCCTTGTAAAGCAGGGTTCGGGGAAAAACAGAGTCAAAGCAGCAGCACATAGCATTGAGGCCACTAAAACTTGTGACTTGACGTTTACTGGTCAAGTCACAGTGCAATATATGATGAAAATGTATGTTAGAAAAGTATTAATAAATAGTATGTATAGTAACATTTTGTATAGGCCTATGCAATATTGCATTGGCGTTGGTGATCAGAACCAGTGGAACCAATACCCCAGCACAGAACTGGAAGTTCAAAGTCCCACAGATTTAGCTTCTCCTACAGTATTGTTGAGAGACAGCGTCTGTGTGCAAACTGTACTTATGATTTTGTTTTGTGTGTGTGTGTGTTCATTCCAAAAAATCCCATCAGCTGTTTCCACTTGTATTTCTAAAATAACATTGGAGAGTAAATAGAAGAGCTGCTCACTTGAAATAAAAAACTGAACTCTCCATAAGTAATAATAGAGATCACTCATGGTCACCAAAATGGATATAGTCAGGGTAAAACAAGATTATTTTTGTATCCATTTGTCCTTATCAAACACCTCAGCTTAAAGCATTTTGTCTCTATGATGTCTATTAAGTTTATCAAACACGTACTGGTAGTGACTGTCATTTAGGGTAACACAAAATACTGTACTAAATATGAAATTATTTCAACAAAATAGTTTACTATGAACAACCTAACCATTTTGGAGCATCCACTTGTAGTTGCTTGAGTGGTGTGTTTGATATGAGGTCACTTACACACCAGCTTAAACAGTAAGAAATTGAGGGGTGTTTACGCAAACACCCCAGCAAATGGAAATGCATGTTTTCAATTGGTTATTTACCTTACAAAGCACATCATTACAGTGGTTTCATCATATCAAACTTTATTCTCTCTCACCTTTCTCTTTCCTTTCCTAATTTCTGTCCCATTTGTCTTCCCTGAAGGAGTGTAATATTGGCAGTGTTACATGTGATTGTCAGCCAAGGCTATCTTTCGTGGGATGTGTTTTCGGGCACAGTGTCCACACTCAAGGACAAAAATACTTGTAGTAAACAACCATTTCACTTCCACCTCAAACTGTGATTTCAAACTTGTTTCTCAAATGCCATAAAGTGTTTCTCCTTCTGTTTTAGATGGAACAATATTTTTCGTAAAACTACTATGTTCTACTCTTGTCAAACTCCCCAATCTAACCTCAGATTAAAGGTCTCTTGTCCTTCCCATCCTGAAAACTGACATTAGAGATAATCCCCTGCTGCTTCTGCATCATGTGTGTTATGTTAACCATGTATAGAAATTAAAACTTTTCAACATCTAAGGAGTCTTAAAAAGTCCTCTTTTGTGAAGGTTGATCCTCAATCAGGGACTTTGCTTGAAGTTAGTTATTCAAATGTGAGCTACTGTAGGAGTTTACATGACTTAATTCTTCTTAAATTTAGCCTCATTAAAACCCATAAAGGAATGTTAATGAGGATATTACATTTAATGACATATTGGTTTTTACATTGGGAGGATATCGACACTAAACAAGACTAAACAAACAATGTGACATGTTCTACCACTAACTAGTATTAATGGAACATGAAGACAATGATAATGTGATAGTGGACTGACGCCCCTCACACATAAACCCTCAGTAGTATTGATGTGTGTGTGCTATGCTCAGGCACAATGTGGGTTAGTTGAGGGTTACCGTTGCAGAGGTGAATGTAGAGCACACTTATTCCCCCTGCTGGTAAAGAGAGGACACTGGGCCTCTGAACTGGAACTCTGTCTTGGAGGGATGTAAGCTCATGTTCCTATTTTATGCTTCCATCTGTCCAATGACAAGGACCATAAATAATGACTTTTGTGTGAACCCAGAGTAAAGGAGAACCTCACAAAGATCTTTTAGTTTCCTTTCAAAGGTTCATGTCAGCACAACACCTTTAACACATAAACCTATACTGTCATCCACACAGATATCATCAGACAACCCCCCCCCCCCCCCAAATTACGTAACATGGCTATCTATGATGGTTGTAACAGTATTCCTCTCTTTGAAATCCTCTAAATTGTCGTTAGAAGTAGAAGCACTGGTTCCTCTGGGCGTCAGTCACTCCAAAGATATTGTGGTGGAAGTATCCGCCCACTGTCTTGGGCCCCTTACTATAGGGTCATACTGAAGAAGGGCACCCAGCGTAGCGTCTATTTGAGCTCCTTAAGATATTTTAGGATCACATTGAAAAAGGAGGAAGAAGGGTGTATTGGCAGACACTTGATTCATTGATTCACCATAGAAGGAAAGTTTGGAGGACTTTTGGAGTTTAGAGGATGCTTAAATTGGTCACACTGAATGAGAAGTTAATCATGGGTTCCTAGAAACATTTCATATTATCTCTCAATGAGATGGTGCTACAAAAGGCAACTGGGTATAACTGTAACATTCTGCATGTTTGATACGTTTCCATTTATATGTGTTTTTGTGTGGTGTGTGTTTGTGTGTGAGAGAGTGAGATTCAGAAAAAGAGAGAGGTGCAAATGAGTACATTAAAAGGAAGGTGATGATATGTCCCTTTTAAATCATGATATTTGGAAGAGAACTATCGACACAACAGTAATGTATAGTTATTGTGAGTATGTATGTGTGCATATGTGCCAGAGCACTACACTGATGCTTGTTCACATTGTGCCATCTTGTGGAGGAGAATTGGCATCCAAAACAACAAAACATTGTCTCTCCACAGCAAGGTACAGGGTAACATTAAGTTATACAATCATTGATATTTACACTCCACTACAATTTCTAAACAAGCCATGTTATTGAACGGTTTACATGTTCAAATACATCCATTACTAGATGTATATGTGCCTCTCATGAGTGGCTAAGTATCTTATACCATTGAACTGCACCTCAGCATCATACGTTTACTTGCATAACACAATAGCACAATCAAAGTGCTCTCCCAGGTGTCATATAGATAAGCCTGTAAGTGTAAACACGTTGATGTTTGTATCTTTGAATGGAGACGTGTGTAGACGGAGAGCCTCATTCTCCATCTTATCTTGACCACACAGCTTTCAATCTCAGACCAGTCAAGTTTATTACATGATCATAAACTTGTTTAGCAGACACTGTTACCCAAAGCGACGTACAGGGGGAGTTTTTAACCTGTGACCTCTTAATCTGCAGGAAAATGCTTTAACAATGAACTCTACCTATCCCCATTTTTAGATTCAAAGACAATGTTTCGTTCAGTATTTCGTTTACCAAATGAAGTTTGGTATGCTTACGAAAATGTGCTTGCATCAGCTGCAACTGGTTTGTAATGCTTGAATGTATTGCAACTGATACAGAACTTGTTACAAACTCCTCTGTTGCTTTTTATTACATACTAATGCAGTATGCTACTGTATACTGTGTGGGCTGTGTAGAGTCTAACACATTGAACATAGACACAAAATATTTTTTTTCTAGAATTTATTTACACCATCTAAAACCTGGGGGGCAGGCACTAATTACTTTACAGAGGTTGGGAAGAGAACATAATAAACTTCATAATGACATACAAGAGATCATGTAAGTATATGATTGCAACTGAATGTATTTAGACATTTAGAAAGGATTTAAGCCTCAGACTCAAACATCTTCTTTCTTCCGTTCATACCAGCCTTATCTTCAATGTTCTTTCGCCAATCACCGGTCTGTATTTCCTGTTGTGTAAGAGAAGACATGAATGCTGTGATTAAGCGTCATAGTAAAAATCTGCTAGTACTGCCTTAATAAATGTGAAGATACTGTAAGCTAAGGACCTAGAGTTAAAATGAGCTCTTCTTTGAAAGGTAATGACTAAATAACTGTGCAAGTTTGGTTGACCCACCTCTTCCTTGTGCTCCTTCTTAACTTGTTTTAAGTGGGACCTCAGATCAAGATCTACTTTGTGTCTAGAGCCCAGCAGAGCAGCAAGCATAGCATCAGCAGACATTCGCACTTTCTTCAAGGCAGGCTTCTTGAACTTCATTCCATTCAGGTCCTGCACTTTTATTTTCAAATCTTCAATCTGTTCATAGAGAGAATTTTTTTTTTCTTCAGACAAGCCCCCAACTAATTTACAAAATGTGTAGCCTTTGTCAAATATAAAAAAAATATGAATATATGGTAAAAACATATTGTATACTGTATACTGTAAATTACCCTTGAACTATTATCGTTGAAGAATAGACAATGTGTGTCTTGTAAGTATGAAGAATGGAATACATTGGAATACGTAAAACAAAAAATGATTACTATGTAAATAGTTGGAAAAAAGCTACACCTCCTTGTTGGTCTTGGTGACCTTGTTTTCCATGTCATATCTCTCCTCATCAACAACATCAATCTGATGATGGAGCTTCTTGCACAGATCCTAGAGAAAAAGTAAAGAATTGTTGAGATAAAATCACCTTGCAGACTACCAGTATATGGCAGTTGCAGATAATATACAATGGACAGATATAATGTGGGCCCCAAGAAATCCAGATGACTTTCACCAGATGGAGAGTACCTGCAGCTCCAGCATGCTTCCGGGGAGGGATAAAACAGGGCAGTTCTCCTCCATGTATCTATGCTTCTCTTCCACAGCCTTGATGGCCTCTTGCTCCAACCATTTGTGACCTATGTGGAGTATTAAACTCTGGAACATAGATCAGATACAAGGGTTACTGTGGCCAGTTACACAGTAACTTTGCACAAGGCCAGATTAACTATTATATTAGATTTGATGGCGTCATGGGATTGCGTATGGTTTCATGGGGATTGCATAGTTTTCAGTAATGGAGAAATAACTAAACAGCAAAAAAGGCAGTTTAAACAGATTATTATTGCTCTTGGTTATATTGCTGTGGTGACTACTGTTACAGACATGGTTTAATCTAGAGCTCTGAAAACTCTGAACAGTGAATGAAATACAATTGTCCATAGACATTTTAAAATGCCATATTAACTTTTTACTCAGTGAGGGGGGTTCAACTTCACTTTGTTCATGTCTACATTTGTGTACTTACCTTCAGATGATGCCTGCGGCTTGATGTCATCTTTTTACTTTAAAGAAGTTGAGGGAACAAAGAATACAATTATGTAAAATGTAATAACCAAAGGTAGGTTATCTAATCAATGCCACTCATTTGCTGTCTCTATGCTACCATTGATTCTCAAAAGCACTATAGCTAAGCATTTGAGAAAACAATACCAGAATTCTCACTTACTCAGACATCTTCGCTGGTGGTTGAGACCCTCCCTTTGAATAGAAAAGGTTTACTTGTTATATGTTTTTTGCCTGTGTCCCTATCCTCCAGAGTTTTAAGACATTTTTTATCTTCAGACTTTGAAACCTTGTTAAAGCAAAAAACATTTCTATATTTGGAAAGGGTGTGGAGCATCTGTTGTCTTCATATGGTGCTCATTCAGTGAATTCCTCACTGAGGTGGTCACACATGCACACCCCAAAACCACAACAGCTGAGAATGGTCCTGCCTTCATTGGAATTTTTCTTCCTTAGTCTTCCAAGACAAAACGTATCAAAAGGTCCCACTGGGTGCCCCTACTCTGAATAGTTTAGACTAGATGGCAAGTGACGCAACTACTTTTGGGATATTGACACAATGAAGTAGGTATGACAATTATTTACCTATTTAAAATGTTTTGTTTTTACCTAAATAAATTGATTAGAATTAATCTATTTAACTGAATTCATTTTTAATTGTACATCTATCCATTGATTTAATAAATTACAGCAACTGAGGACGGTGTGTTTTATCAGACAACCATTTTCACATCTTAAATGTAGTACCAAAAACCCACTGCCAAGGTGGGCACTGACCCCGCTGTGAGCTATCAATAAAAGCATACTCTTTTGTGGATATAAACCAACCCCACCCATCTTCTCAGACATCTGTGTGCAGATAGTATAACTATCTGTTTATTGGAAAACACATGATACATAAAACCTGATGATAAACAAGTCAAGCATACATAAAGGAATGGAAATAATCTCACCTATGAGTGAAGAAGAGCAGTTCTGTTGGGACAGAGGGAGGTGTGTGACTGGCAAACAAGTGAGAAGATGTATGACGAGGGTATATATAGGGCAGTTCTAGGATCAGTGCACTGTTTATGGACGTCCAGACATCCTTACACCAATGGTCTAGTGTGTCCCAGGAATATCCTCCATGAAATGTCCTCAAGAATCAGTAGTTGCAAAATCAACAATGGTATCAGTTGACACTAGTAAGAATATAGTTGCAATATAGCATTTTTCACTAACAAATTAAATTCTACCTTGTTACAGTGTAATTGCATTAATACAAAACTGTGTAATAGGCAATGTAACAGCATGACCAACATATGAGTACATCTAATATGTTATTAAGTTGTGAAAACATATTACACAAATATACCTGTGCATTGAATGGGTTAAGCACCACTCTGAGAACAGCTTTGTCCTTTTGCGGTTGTGGTCAGGTTATCTTCTTTTGGGGTATATAAAAAATGCAACACTGTAAGGTCTATGTATAATGTCTATGTCTAATTTTGCACACATTGGATGACATTTTTTACTTCTAGTCTGTTCCACAATGTAATAAATAGTAAACTAGTAAACTCAATTAGGTACGTTGCCTTTCACACAGTACTTTCAAATAACAAGAAAACTGTAATGTAAGTGTTTATTTATAAATCCATAAATAAAGATAAATCCTGCATGGGTGGAAGATGTTTGTTCTACTTCAGAAATGATATTGAAGTGAAAGTAGACAGCAAAAACATTTATGGGGAAATAAAACTGTAACCACATAAATCAATGAACACATTTCTTAAAATGTATAAAAAGAGGTTGTGTTAAAATAATAGAATACAGGAATGAGCTAACTCAGATGTAAAAAGTAGGTAAAAATAAGTGCCCTGTGAACTTTTTCCGCTTTGCTTGACCTCACAGAGGCGTCTTCAGTGACAACACCAGCTGTCTTCTAAACTGGTCATGTTTATTGATCCAATTAGGATGACGCTGATCGACAGCTTCCCAAGTGATGTGCACGTGTGTTAGGGTCAGCACTGGCTAGAGCAAGTAACATCCTGGCCATAGGATGTGGATATGTCATCTATCCATGTTTTGATGTCAGACAACTTTAGTAAAAACACAGCACCCATTGAATCAGGACTCTACAAAGACCTGCAATTATCAATGATACACATATAGTTCATCCACTGACCTTTGTATTATACACTAATATTGAAATAATACAGTAAATAATATGGATAAACAAATATAACTCTTGAAACTACATTCCGAATGTATCATTTGGAATGTAGTTGGAATGTAATTTAAAAATGCAGGAAAAAAGTTATTTTAATGTACATTAATATAGTAATAATACTAATTACTTACTAGATTTAAAATGTATTTCAGTAACATAACATCGATCCATTTTGCTGTATTGTTATGATCTACAACTACTGTATCAAGTAGAAGTACAAGACAGCAGTTCATAAATTCACTTTAAATAACAAATACATCAACTTCAAAAATATTGCATTTGGGAATGTAAGTATAAACGTATGAAACTCTTAACTGTCTGCACACCCCAAAAGATATCCACATTGAGCACATTCACTAGAAAATGTATCAAAAGAGTATCATATCTCACCTCTATGATGAGAAAACAGAAAGATGAGGATTAAGACAGATTACTGCCAAGCCAGCGTGTAGGGCAGCGTTCTCGTTATAGAAATAGGTCCTTGTCAGGCCAATAGGCCATGCACTTTCATCCTGAAATGCCAGCCCAATCATAAATCAGCTGTCTTCAAGCAGCTGTTTCTTTTTTAATCTGTCATTTGAGATTGCCCTATGGGTTGTATTCAAATAATTAAAATAAATATATTTGTTTGTGAAGTACAAGCATGAGTATGTTTGATTTGAAAGTTGTTTTATTCAGTTCAAATCATTTGACGTACATCACAAAAGTCAGTAGCAAGATGTTCATAGTCTAAATACATACACTAAAACAAATTAAAAATTCAGCTTCTTAAAATACGTCCCTGATAAAAAAAAAAAAAAAGATGATCACACAGATGTTAAGGGCATTGCTAATACCATCGCCTAATCCCTGATCATGTGCGCCACAGTATAACCATGTTCTTTCTCCACACATCCACAAATAACTAAACAAATTTTTCTGTTCAGTGTAGGGCTGCAACAACAGATCGATTAAAATCGATTATTAAAAGCGTTGGCAACGAATTTCATTATCAATTCGTTGTGTCGCGCGATTATTACGCCACTCAATATGTAGCGGAGATGTTTGAGTATTAAAAAAAAAGTTTAGTTGAGCGCGGAGCGGAGGTAGAGGAAAGGCCATCGGAGAGATGTTGTTGAGTAACGTTGTTCTGAAACACATGGCGGAGGCAGAGAAATCAGTACGACCCAAGGTGTGGAAGCATTTCACACTAAATACATCGAAACAGTGTGTTAATTGACCGAGGTGAAGTTAGTTTCATATTCGACATTCGTCTCACATTCGGAAGACCTCGCAAATCTTAACCTTTTTCAAAATTGTGTGTCAACAAATCTTAAATATACACCAGATTATTCTAATAAAGTCTGGCCTACTTCCACAACCTTTCAATTTTCAATTCAATTCAAGTTTCAAACAAAACTCAAATAAATTGCTCATCTTGGAAAATAGCATTACATCCAGACTAATATTAATAACTTTTTCAAAATTGTGTGCTTGTTTGTGCACATTCTGAAGATGTTTTGCACTGTTAATTTGCACTGTCAATTCTGTTTTTGAATAAAGGGTTGGAAGTTAATGCTTTTTTGTTTTTTTATCCGATTCATCGAAAAAAGAATCGACAGATTAATCGATTAAAATTATCGTTAGTTGCAGCCCTAGTTCAGTGCATTTTAAATCTACACAAAACTATTGCTACTCCAGATCTTAAAAGCAACAAGCGCTTGTGTAGCATAGATACTTCGCAATTTTGATCTTGTCAAAAAAAAAAAAAAAAAAAACGCATTGCGTACCGAAGAACTTTGCTTCTCTTGAGCATTAAGATTATTTGGATTTGGCAAAGCCCACTCTGTCATTATCACGGTCAAAGACGGTGTAGTACTGGCCAATGAATACATCCCCCAGGATCCACAGGGGCCCAGCCGGAGCAGGGATATCCAGACCCATGAATCCACTCAGACAGATGGTCTTGCCCGCCTGGGTCTCCTAAAGAGGTGAAGGATACACACATCCATTCAGTCAGACACAAAGCCCTATGATCGATCATCTAAATATAATACCTGAAGGTCCAAACTCAATATTTCTTAATAATAATAATAATAATAATAATAAACAGTCAAAACACAATCCTGACAGTTTGTCCATGCTACAACATGCCACTTGAGTAGGTTTTCCAGTGGATTATTGTTATGGAGATGGAGACACTGCTGCCACCCCTGCTGGTCATCCCTGATAATTGACAATCTCAGCCAATGTTCTACTCACCTTGAGTACATACTGCTCTCCGGTCAAAGTGTAGGCCTGTCCACCCAGGTTAAAAGTGATGATGGGAAGGGTTGGGATCTTGTCACAGTTCACCATGTACTACAACACCACAAGACATACCTCATAAATGAAACACTGAAGAACCCCTAGTGAACTTAGAAATACAGTTTTTAACTAAGCAGGCCATCTCAAATGCAGAGCATTGTATGAAATAAACCCAGCACTACTACACAATTCGGTATCTATATTAGGCCAGTATGCTATGAGTTAGGAATTTGAAAACAAATACAAAGTCGATCTCCAGTTTGGTAAAGGAATTTCAGATCCATACCTCTCCCTGAATGAGCGGGGTGGCTCCAATGGCCTTCTGCAGAGCCTTGACCTCAGCCGCGGGGCCGGTGATGAGGGACGTGCCGGTGTCAACAATAGCCTCGCAGCCACTCTTGCACAGGGCCAGCTGGCTTCCCACATCCATACTGAAACACAGTTCCACATCCAGTCTCACAACTGGGAACTTGAACTGCTTTACTAACTGTAATCGGTAAATGGGAAAATATTAAAAAAGAGGAGATAATGTACCCCCCCACAAACATGAAGACAGCAAAATGCCTAATCGTCTTTATTGACCTATCCATGTGGATTTGCCAGTAGGCCTGGCGGCTGATGTTGAGGTAGTGGAAGTCTCCGCTGTAGAATTTGGGGTCGGTTCCTCCCAGCAGTAGCTCACCACCAGGCTCGGTATCAGGGTTCCTGGATGCGCCCGCACACAAACAGTTGTTTGACATTCATATCAACATTTCAGAATTCTCCCCATATTATCATATTTTTCTCCACCTAAAATAAAGCTTGCGTCTCTGTGTCACCTGTTCAGGTAGAAGGAAAAGATGTTCTGCTCCACTTTCTTCTGGCTCATGATGTTGTCAAAGACGGGGTCCACGCCATCCACAGAGATGCGCGGGTAGGCCATGCCCAGGATGCCGTCGAATTTGGCTGCGATGAAGGCAACCCCAGGCTGCTTGATGGCCTCCCCAAACACCTGTTTCTCAATCGATAGGTCACCAATCTGACAACCCAAAAGGAGACAGAAACAGGCACATGCAGAGATAGAGGGACAAACAAAGAGACCATGCAGTCATTAAAAGTCTCACTGGAACCAACCCAGTGTTTACACATCCTCTCAATCAAGCATAAACATCTATAAAGATCAATGGTTGTGGTTGTCATACCGTGCATGTGTCCTGGCTGAGGTATCCAGACAGACTACCAGAGCCGTACTGGATGGCAAAAGCAGTTCCATTCTTCACATATGTGCTGGACTTGGCAGAATTATACTTGTGGTGAAGTACTGTGAGGGGACAAGTCGCACTGTTAGTGTTTTGCATAACAAGCTTCAGGTTCACTGTCTTACTCAATAGTCCTGAGTTCGGCTATTGTGTGTGCGTGAGTCAGTGAAAGTTCCAAGTCTGTGTAGCATACTTACGACAGGCAATGTCAGTGAAGGAGCAGTGTATTGAGGGTACCCACAGGTTGGAAGAGCCTGTGTCAAACACCACAGTGAAGGGCTGTGCAGGGGTTCCCAGGCCAATCTCTCCATAGTACTGGGCCTAAACACACAGAACAACACAAGCATTGTGGTTCAATAGTCTTGTGTGTTTTCTGTAAAGCACAGTAAACATACGCACCACAGCAGAAAGGGTAGGTATGGGTGCTTTTGCAAAACCATGCCTGTTCCTGTCAGGTCTCGACTTCAGCAAAACAAATTCTATGACTATCACTAAAAGGGCTTCCAACTGTGTCACTAAATACTTTCAAGGAATATAAATCTGTTATTTAGCCCCTTAATGCTCCAATGGTCAGCTACTGGCTCAAAGCACATTTCTCAGCAAAAAAATTATGGCACTTCCTACGCCTGACTCAATTTCCTCCTCACATGACTGTATGCAAGACAGGGCTATTACTTAATGACTAATAGGCTTTCTAGACAATATTCAACCAGAGTTTCTAGATTAGGTTATCCCCGTTTGGTTCTAAAAAAACTCTCCATTGAAAAACAGTACATGTAAGCTTTCTTCCAACAGCTTACAAATAGCAAGCTTTACTTGGTAAAGGTTTCTATTAAAAGGCAAGATGGGTACATTTTGAGGACGTAGCAATTTTAACTCGAGGGTGAAAGGATTTAAACCAAAAATATCCCATCCCGTCCCTTAAAAGTCCTCCAAGACATATGAACGCGCTACCTGACTACAACCGGGGGGTAGGTATTTCGGCAAAAATGACAAAAAGTGCTTCTCAACATTAGTTACCCTGTATTTAAATGGCCTGACCAAGAGACGGGGGGTAGATTCATGCCCTGTGATTGACTGAATGGTTTATCATGTGATTGGGAATCATCTATTGTTGTAAAAAAGCTGCAGAGGCCTAAACTCTGCAGCTTTTCTACACTTTTTACTGTGACACTATGCACACGCGCATATACAACAGTACTGTGGAAAATTCTTAGGCACAAATAAATTCAAAAGTAAGCAAAAAATGTTGAGATATTAAAATGAAAAGACAAATTCTCAACATTGCACTTTTATACTGCAGCATAAAAGTTGACACAAGCTAGGTTTAGGAGATATATATATATATATATATATATATATCTCTATCTCTATCTCTATATATATATATCTATATCTATATCTATATCTATATCTATATATATATATAGATATATATTCCCAAATTGCCACACAAGAAAGTCTTTGTAGCATTTTCTCCTACTGCTTGGCTTTTAGCTTCAAAACAGTGCATTAAGGAAAAAGAAAGACTAACAGTCCACAGGTCACTGCTTAGTTGAGTGTGGAGCAGCTTACATCAAGGTAGTTCTTCAGGGTCTCTGGAGTGGGCCCATTGCTGGATGGGAAGCCAAAGTTGTACTTAAGGGAGTGTTGCCCAGCCAAAAGCTCCTCAGCTTTTCTTCCAGAGTCGGTTAGTTGACGTCTAATGGAACGGAATTTATTTAACGGAATTCTAAGAGAAACAGAAAGAGAAGAGTGTGTAATACATCTGTTTGAAACGTTTGGTCAGCAAGCTTCATAGCCAGTCACCCTGGACATTGTATTCTTTCTCTCAGACTGTTTCCTTGTTGCAGTTCTCTGTGGCACTGACCATCAGACCATTGTAAACCTAAAGGGAAAAGAAGAGTTCCAAAGTCCTGTTATTTGGTATGCCAACGACAAGAGTTGCATTTGGCTGGCCACTGTTTGCAACCTGGGCCTAACACTAGCAAGACTGCTGCGTTAATGACTTCCACAACAAAGACAACAGCACAGATCTGTGCTTCGACAGAGCTTCGAAGCTCTCTTCATAATGACGTCTGTACCTTCATTCACGTCGAGTTGCCAAATTAACTGCACAACAAACTGTCTAACAATTTTGCAGCAACAAAGCTTTTCACTAATAGTGTGTGCACTCATTGCGCAGTAACGCCTAGTTAAAAACGGCAAATAACTGGCTAGCTTAATAGTTTTACTATATGGTTGCATACGGCCAACTGTGTAGCTTAGCCTAGCTAACTAACTGGCTACTACTACTGGTAATATGACACACTATGTACTATATTAAGAAAAATAAGGTAGTTCGCCGGTAGAATACGACACCATTCATAGCTAATGTCAACATTGACGTTACATTTTTGTTGATGTAACGTTAGAGGCTAGTCAACTACTAGCTACTGCCTGACTGTCATTAGTAGCTAATAGGCACGTAACTGACTGCTAGCTTAGATCATTTAATTTGGAAAGAGCTAGGCTACTTAGCTTGCTCGCTAGCTAACAACAAAACAGCATTGCTTGACCATGTAGCTGGAGCTAGCTTGCTAGCAACTTGTAAGCTAATGTGACTTACCGAATAAGGGCGTCATTTGTCAAAGCAAGTCCGGCAAACAGACACAGGTACAGAATCTTCATTATACAGCTGCAGGTAAACTATCTGTGCTGAGCAAATGACAACTCTCCCAGCCAGCACAATGACCTCGCAGTTCTACTTCTGTGATCAACAACAACAGCCCTTTTATCAACTGATGGTAGCGCTGAGTCATAATCATGTGATTGGGGTGACGTTCCAGAACTTTTTTTTTTTTCACGTTCCAGAAATACTGAGGCTAGATCAAATGTGCAAGAACAAAAAGGGGCGTAATGTCAAAAAAATTATAGCGCGCTTTCATTTAAAATGTAGTGTGGAAGAATCACATGCTTAAATGTGACAGACAGTGATTATCAATTACACCAAAACGAAAGCAAAAAACTGTAAAACTGTTAAGATCATGGGGTAAAAATAAATACAGAAGTGATACCAAGGGTGCTCAGTCACTGTTAGTTTTATTGCTTCTCGCGCAAGATATTTTGAAATATATCAGAACGCAGAGACGAGTAGGCCTACTAGTCACATGGCATTAGGTGCGTTCGACATGCACTGCGGTTGCATGAAACGACCGGCGAGAGTAGCCGCTTGCAGTCGGGGAGGAGTTGAAAACGTCTCTGTAAAGTCGGACATTCCAGCTTCTCGTGGTTTGCTGCGTTGACGTCAGTCATGGCCGATCAAGCGCTGTTTGCTTACTTTATTTATAATTAAACTTAGTCTTTCCGTTAGTGAAGAGGCGGACTAAAACCCTTTCTTCAACAAATGTTTAATTCAATGAAACAGTTTGGTCCGGATTTGAGCGTTGGCGAAACTGAAGGTGTCAGAATAATTACAAAACACGCGTCAAAGTTGTCGGGTGTGAGTCTGGCCAATCATGAAATAGCTGTGTCGTCATTAGAACCCTTGCAGTTGCTCTTGAGAAAATGCGCTCGGCTACACAGCCGGCAGTTCTCGAATCGATCTCACGGTACTTGGTATGGCTACGTCACAGTGACCTAGCCTCGGCGAGGTCTCAAGTCGGACAAAAAGTCTAACCAGAATTCACTGTTTCAAGTCAGCCGCCTGCAGCCGGCTGCAGCGCTGCATGAAGTCAGGTCATGTCGAACGCACCTATTAAGTGAGTTTCTTGAGGGAAATGGGCGGAGCTAGTTATGGCATGGCACTCGGGCAGTGGTGCGTCGTATCATCATCTGACATCACCCACGCAATCAGCTGCAAGTGTGTTAATTGAAGGTCCAGACCTTCCCCTTCAGAGGACTTGAATGCTAGCTATGCTCCAAGGCAGGGAGTTCCCCCTTAGACATAACCACACCGCCAAAGACAAACCTATTTCCATTGCAATAAATGGTAGAATCATACGTCAGTGTCTTGACAATTTTTTTAATAAATACAATCTACAGATACAATAAACAACTTAAAATGTCCCAAGTCCCAAACATGTGTGTTATATACATATATATATATATGTGTAGTATTCAGTAGACATTATTTCCTTCCTTCCCAGACTTCATGTTGTGGCAAAGTGAAAATGCCTGTTTACCCCCAAAAGTATTTTCTCACATTAGTAAAACTCCATGGTAATTAAGATGATTTATAAAACGCTACTACGGTACATTTACTTCATTCACAACTAAATCTGAAATTAGACTTCAATGCTTCGGAACTGAGGAGTGATGGGTTTCCCACTTTTGTGTACTCTTGTCTTTTGTTTCTTGTTACTCTTGTAGACTTACTGTCTACACATACTATGTAAAGGATGGTTATAATATTATCAAAGACGCTGACAAATATAGGATATTCCCACCAGAAATAAATAGTGTCTCCTTGAGTCTGTCCTGCTTCATCAGGAGCCTTTATGGAGTGTGAAAAACTGTTACGAAAAATCATCAAAAAAGTGAAATGAAAACAGCATTTTATCCATTGTGTCCAATCTCTACAAAAGCGACTTTTCATGTAAAACGCTTTCTCTTTAAGGCTCGAAGACATTCACTGCTTCCATGATCTCAGCCATCCGCCTCCTTTTTCTCATCCCCTTGGTCTGCCGAGTCAGCAATGAGTTGATCCTTAGGCTCTTGAACAGGCCCCCCACTCACCTCCCCTTGCCCGTCACCCAAATCTGTCTGGGTAGCCATGCTCTCACCTCCCCCCTCCATCTCCTGCTCATCCACCTCGTCCGTTGCCTTCTCCTCTTGGCCCAGAGAGTCTGGGATGATCTCAACCTCAATTTCCGACGACTCCTCATTTTCCTTGAACCACACAGTCTTCTGCCTCTCGTCCCTCTTCCTCTCCTTGCTGAGGATTGATCTCACTCCGTACTCCTCTCCCTGTCTTGCCCCTCTCCCAGAGAAGCTAGCCGGTCGAGCCTTGCCTACGTGGTTAGCATATACTCCACAGGAAGAGCAGTGGCGGTTTCGCTGCTCCATGGGGATCACTCTATCTCGAGCTGGGGTCACCGTGCGCCTGGGGCTGGCTGTTTCCAGGCGCCTGGAGCCCCCACGGCCCATGTCGCCCTCATTCTGGAAGCCGTCGTTGGTGTACTGCATGGTGTCCTTGGGCTGACCCTGGGGCTGACCAAACCGCAGACAAGGACCCAAGCACTACAAGGACAGGAGGTGAGAGGATCTCATTAAAACAGTATCTAATGAGCCATAGGATACAGCATGGGCGCATTGTTCACAGCCACAGATGCTACAGCCTTCGGAACGTTCCTGTAGGTTCATTTATTCTCTTTAACAGAGAGCCCTTCTGTGTGTTTCATCTGATACATATTAATGCAGCCATTGAGGATAATCCCTTTGCTTGTAGGCAGTTCACCACTCAACTTACTGACACTATTGAACTGCCTCACCAATTGAGAGATAGGGTATTTGGGGAAATGGCAGAAAAAAGTGTTTTGAAGCATAACTCAAAGGACTTTTATTTTATTTTATAGTATATCTTATTTTAATTCTAAATCCACATAGTACTGCTAGTTTATGTATGCTTAGTATAGTTAGACCTCATATTTAATTTTTAAGATCCCTATATGTTTAATGTATGCACCTTCCTGCCAAAGCAAATTCCTTGTCTGTGCAAACTTTCATGGCGATTAAAACCCATTCTGATTCTGAGTGCTGACCTCAGATAGCTTATGAAAACTGGTGTTCCCCTTCCTCAGACGAGAGATCAGGAAGCCAATCACAATGAGACAGAGGACCAACACGGCCGCCATGATCAGGCCCAGAAGCGCCATGTCACCAGCACGGTAGCCCGCTCCAGAGGGGGATGGGACTGCCACTGCTGCAAAGGTCAACAGGGAAATAAGTGACAATGAATACAGTGGTGCTTTAGGAAGTGTCTTGCAGCAAGCCTTCAAACTTACAATTTCACAGTGAACAGTGAAAACAATGACATTAACCACCCTAGTTGGGAATTATTAACATGATTTCTATTATATTGTCTGCTCACCAGTCTAAGTGTATATAAACATGACCAATGTACAGGAATGCTTTCATTCCCCATGATATTTACCTTTCTCTGTGTCATTCATTGTCTTACCTGGTATTACCTGGACTGAGAGGGCAGTTGTACCAAACTCCCCTGTTGAGACATCCACCGCACGCAGCTACTCATCCATGATAACATTAACAAGAAAACCTAATGTAATCAAAAACATTTTGATGTCATTGAATTCATGAAAAAAACTGATTGTTGACAAAGTATCTCAGACCTGCAATGCAAATGACTCTGTCTTGACAACTCTCTTCAGAATCACAAAACCCTCGGTAGTCACGTTGACATAACTGCTGTACTGCACCTCATATTTCACATCTGGGTTGATACCCTGAAACAAAAAATGAGAGAAAAGTGACAGATTTAGAGAGACATAGAGACGTGTCTGATTGATTTCTTGCAGAAGACTTGATTTTAATAACAAATTGATTATCCCATTGACAGATGCCATGTCAAATTAGACAATTCCTACAGTGGCAAAGTCTTCATCCCGGGCCTTGACTCTGAAGGGCCTGTTGGAAGTGCGGTCTCGGAGGATCATGCTCTCGGGTACTGAGTTGCTGTAGATGTAGCCTTCGTAGCGGTCCTTTTCGAAGCGAGGAGGATTTCTGCTTTTCTTCATCACCTCGATGGTCACTGCTGTGGTGGCAAACTGGTCTCTGTTTGTGACCTGGGAAGCCTTGAAAACCAATGACTTTTCAGACTTTTCAAATCTCTCTCGACATTAGCGCCCTGCCATTCTAACTTAAAACAAACTTACACCCCAAATATATTTAGTAATAAGGAACTAATGTAACTAGTAGTTAAGTTTCTTTGGTTAGTTATTTCATATCTATGCCCTTGAAGATTAGTATCAACAGTACAGATGATTTTTTTCTCCACTGAGAACAATGGTAAAGTTAAGTGAGCAAAAATGTCTAATCAAACACTTCCTGGCTGAAGTGATGGGATAGTGATGCTGTAGAACCAGGTGGTCCTCACTGTATCGTTACACTGATGTAAAGACACACATACAAAATAAATTATAACATTGTTACCAGAACAGTGAGAGTTATCAGTCCTACGATATCAGCAGCTTTGGCCATGGTTATGTTGCCAGTCTCCTCATCAATCTGGAAAATGTTTCCCTCGTTCCCTAGATGAAAATATACACAACATATTGTCAATAAGATATTGTTATAAGTTTAATTTTCGTAATGTATTTTAGAAGAGCCATTCATCCAGTTACCTCTGAGTATTCTGTAGCTGATCTGCTCACTTCTATTTCTATCCCCATCTTTGGCATATACAGGACCAGGCTCCAAAGTCAAGGCTCCATCCTATGGATCAAAAGCATTGTGTGAACTCATGTCTGAAACATAAAAATTACTTTGAGACTCACACCTCTTTCAGATCATGCCTAGTATGGAATGTTACAGATTTTCATTTAACAAATTAATTACTATTACTGTATAATTAGAGCCCTGTCGAATGAGATGAGTTACAATTACTGTTGGGTAAGGTGTGATTTCAGTCACTTTTTTATGTTCTGGTATGTTTCAAATGTAAGTTGTAATTAACTACAGTGCATGAGCAAATTATGAATATTTGAATTATAAAATGTTTTTCATTTTATTGTTAGTAATATCTGGAATTGCCTTTTATATGAACTCTCTTCATCAGTATAACAGTGTACTATTTAATCCTGTGATGATGCATTTTAGTCGTGAAACCAGTCAAGAGAAGCGATGGGCTTTACCTCTCTCTCTGTGAGATTGACCTTGCCCTTGTATCCTGTGCTGACACACAGCTTGGCTGGGCCAATGTTGGTCCGTACACAGGGCTGAAACCATGGTGGGCGGTTGTCGATGTCTTTAACGTTGACCGTTATAGTGGTGACTGAAGTGAAGAAGGGTTCACTGGAAGCTGAGCCATTATAGGTGTCCTGGGGAATTATGTAACTTAGGGTCAAAGGTCAGATGTAACTCTTCACCTGGTGGGTGAAGTGGTGTTTGTTAAATATTGAATTACAAAAAGGTCAGTCCAACATTGTCATTGTACAGTTTTATCAGTTATTATTGAACTAAAGTTGGACTATGTTGCATCGAGAGGCAATTGTTGCATTGTTATTAATTAATATTACCATGTTATAGACTTGAGCAACCAATATGTCTTCAAAATGCTTTGACATTACCTGCACATGCAAGACAAGGGAAATCTTTTGGATTGCATCATAGTCCAGAATGTTTTGCACAAGGATCTTTGGAGTGTTCACATTCTCTAGTCGGAAATACTTGTCCTGGTATTAATAATAATAATAATAATAATAATAAAGACAGGTTGCAAATAGAGGGAAAAAATTTTATCCACAGGAAATGGTAAATACAGTATGGTCATAGAAAGCAAAATATTATCTTACCATCGCTGATTCCAGTCGGTAGTACAGTAGGTCAGAATCAATGTCTGTGGCCTCTATCAGTCCAACGCTGCTATTGACTGGGGAAAGCTATGAGTGACAGAGTTAATGCTAAAGCTCTGGTCAGCTTTCCTTTACTTATGTAATTGTGCAAGAGAATGAAAACGTCTTACCTCATTCACATTTAGAACATAATGGTTTTGAGCAAAGTTTGGTGGATTGTCGTTCACATTTTCCACAAAAACCTCAATTGACACATTCACCTTGAAAAGTGCATGATGAATAGTCTGATTAGAAAGCTTGAATGGAACATCAAAGCCTTTAAAACATTAACACCCTACTAACAAGTCTTATCTTGCAGGTCTGCTTTTTGTAATTTTTAATCTACTCATGAAATGCAGAAATGTGTGCATAAATCAAGAAAAATGACATAAACTTTTGACAGACCGCCCAAAAGTATTGAAACCAGATACTAAGAAAGGTCCAGGTGGCATCTCTACTCACAGATCTAGAGCCTGTTCTGTTGCATCGCACCCGTACAAAGAAGGAGTCTACACTGGGAAGGGTCTGAGAAGCAGATGGAGATAAAATAACAGAGTTTAAAATTGTTAACTCCACAAGACTCGCATGCAGAACATAAAATCATGAATGTCACTGACATTTTTTGCATAGAGCTTTCCTTCTGAACAAAGTTGCATGTGTACTTATCTCATATGACGACTACACAATAGCTTTGCATGTCACTAAAGTAGCCCTACAGGTCAAAGACACATGATAAATAAAGTGAGGTTAAATATACCAAAACAATAACATTGTCTGTTTATATTACCTCATAATCCAATCCTTTTATAGCCCAGAGTTCAGAACCCTTCAGGTAGAAACCCTCCTCCGGATTTTCTGTTAAGGTTAGTGTTACATCTTCGCTAGAGTTGATTTTTGCAACCAGCAGGTCTACTGTGCTGTTTTCTTGAATAAATACAGGGTCGGAAGAAACTGTACAAACTGAAAGACATTACAAAATGTTTTTGGAAAAAATTGCTCAACAGACCGAGAAACAACATAAACAAAGACAAGTTATAAGTACGCAATTGCTTGGCATATCCACAGGTTGTGCCATGGTGGCATGAAGGCCTCATTGCACCTTGTTCTGTTGTTGTGTTATTCATGTCTTCATGTATACAGAATACTTAAATTTGAGTAATTCTATACACACATCATTGGTCTAAATGAAAAAAGGCACATTTGATTGGGCATCAAGAGTGGTCAGTACTTTCAATAAGTGATGTGCATCCCAGATGGGAAACCTATAATTTGTTCCCATCCCAGATGGGAAACCAAATAACAGTTTGAAGGCCTTTCAGATTTCATACTATTCAGCTCAAAATCATTCTGACATGCAAGACGCAAGTCTCCAAATCCAGCCAACCAGAAAAGAAAGTCTGAGCGAAAACATCCGCAAGTTTTGTGCCTGAACAGGCCAGGATGACATCATCAAGAGAGAAAGACAATGCGCTCTCGCAGTACTCACGTTTTTGGGCCTTACAAACACAACATATTGATAAAGCCAGCAGAAAGCCAAGGAAGATATTCACAGTTTTGCTCTTATGAATCTGTTCCATGTCCTGATTTCAGACGCGCCACAAATAAAGTCAGCAGGACACGGAGGAACCCTTGGTACCAGCTGGTACTTCTCCACATAAAGCACTGACTGTGTAGCCTGGCGAGTGGGAGTCGACTACAGTTGCAATGTTTGTGACTTCATCTTACGGTCATATATTGCCTAAAGAGCTTGCCAACAGTGGACTGCTGCCTCCTACAAAAATACTTGCATCTGTTTGAGTCAGAGGGGTCATTCTGTATTGGTGCCCATGCTCCACTCACCAAGGCCTTCAATGGAATGCACGAATGGTTCAGGACTCTTTACTATTTTGTGCCTAAATTAAATTATTTAGATGTTGGAATCCATGAAATGACATGGTTGCGATTTTTTATATTATTTGACATAATGTAATACTGAGTTAATCTGAGCAAATGACTTCTGCATTTCAGATGTTATTGTGTGGTCACAAAAGTGATAAACTATAAACCCTTCTTTTTTTCTCTTTCCACCTTCCTATGTCTCTTGCTCTCCTTAGAAGGCCCAAAACGCTGGTACATACTGGAACACATGTACGGCTTCACCCAGTCAGCACACTACACACCCTCCCCACTGTCACCCGCTCACTCACACACTATCTCTGCCACACACACACATTGAGCCACCCCCTTCTACTCCTTGGTGTGGGAACAACAAGTGCCCAGTGTCATGGTGTCACATGAAGCAAGCACATTGTGCTAGCATGACGGAACCCTGCTAATGACATGCCACAGCCACAGAGAGAACACAGCCCCTAGTAACACACAACATTTGGCTTGAAGCAGTGACTTTGTTCAGCTTTAAACCAATGTTTGGGTTGTATTTACAACATTTTGCCTAGAAACTCAATAAATGTCTACATGGATTGTTTCATGCTCCTTAACTGTGTAGCTTGACTTTAGTGTGTAGACTTAACTTCAGCTGAGACCATGTAATTATTAATATGTAATAATATCTGTTACAAATGATAATAAAATGGTGTCATTTTAATTTCTCAAGTAACACAGAAGCTGTAAAATAGGGGAGGTGTAAAAGTAATGTTATCGGCCTGTGTTGTTTGGCCCCCTCAATTACCTTGTCGCGTAGCATTCCAACAGTTCATATCACAACCAGCAGAGAGCATTAGAGAGATGCAGCCACAGCTAGCCTAAATCAAATACATTAAAGATAGCCTGAGGATGAATAATGACAGGTACATTTGTCTATGTAGATGTCTAAAACCACATATAGAACTCAGAAACCTATGTTTCAAGACCCGTATATACTTTAACTTGTCAAGCCTGAGAGAGTTTAATACTCTCAGGGTGCTTTAAGCTTTTCTACAGTAGCTACTTACAGGTAAGGAAGAACAGCCCAGGTCAAACTAGTTCACCCAAGTAACCTAATTGGAAAAATCTTGCTGACCGCTGGCACATG
The DNA here is from genome assembly GCF_963692335.1 of Osmerus eperlanus. Classification (NCBI taxonomy): domain Eukaryota; kingdom Metazoa; phylum Chordata; class Actinopteri; order Osmeriformes; family Osmeridae; genus Osmerus; species Osmerus eperlanus. Next base: position 10,740,062 of record NC_085027.1, on the reverse strand, counting down.
GCACATTCATGCCAGGTAGACTACGGTGAAGTTAACTGGGGGAAAAATACATAAGGCATAAGTGATCATATTTGCAACTTTCACTACCTTACCATTTGCTACTGTATTTGTAATATCCTGCACTGTTAAATCAATTAATATAAATTACATTTATAGATAGTGGAGCAGTTTCTGTTACTGTTAACAGATAAAATACTTCATCATTTAACCTCTTGAATCACAGATGTAGCAAGTCTATGACTTTCCGTATCACATAGCTGAGTCAATCTTCAAAACACTCGAAACAAACCCTAATTTCTCTTGCTTTCAATCTGTGGTTGTTTAATCCAACATGTAAAAAACTGGCCTTTAAACTACTGCGGAATGCTAACTGCTAGCAAACAAGCATTTTGATGTTATGAAAGTCCTTCTTTCACCACTTGTTGCTGAGGTCACAGACTGGGAGCTCTCTGAGCTTTGCATGGGTAAAAGGAATGTCTCTAAGTAGATTGCTAATCATCTCTGGTGGAATTAGTGCAGTGCTACTCCTATTAACCCTGTGAAGTTAGTGTGATGTCACCTTCTTCCAACACAATCCTGCCTCACTAAATCTTCTATTATATGGGCTGGACATGAGTCTTAACCAAAAAATGGAGCAAGCGCCACACAAATTTATGCTGCATTGGCACATGCTTACTGAAAAAAAACAACAGCAATTGACCCCAACATGTAAGTCTAAGGCAAAAAAAAACTCAGTAAAGCGAAAATGCTCTAATAAACAATTAAATATTAGACCAAACCAAATAAATTCTCATCATTGCACTTTTATACTGCCTTACAAATACAGAAGACAAAAAAATACAGATTTTAAAAACTAGTAATGTAAATAGGTTTTGCACAGTACTGTTAATGAAATAAGGATTATTTATAAGGGGAAGTACTCATACAGTATACAGTCAACCAAGAAAAAGACAGGACAAGACAGTTAAAAAAAAAAAAAAAAACTCTCAAACACATAACCTATATTATATAACTGCATTCTTCCCAAAATATTACACCTGGTTCAGCAGTGTACAAAATACAATGTAGGTCACTGTGCAAACTGTTCACAGTTCCACCAACAGTGAAAAGGTCAGATGGATAGAACAGATATCTGCACAATTGGTCTGTACAGTCAGTACGTTTTTGATAAGATCCCACCTCCTCCTATAAACCTGGAATTTGTATTGAGTCCATGCACACTTAATTCTGTCCTGAATTGTTTTGGGTAAACTGATGCCTAACACATTACAGACACATTAAGTTTTCTACAGCCCAGTTATAAACTTAATGGGTATTCACATAAACATTTGGCATAACAACGGATGTTCTCTCCGATGAACTTAACACTCTCAGTAATTGCCTTGTTCATAGCAAATTAAAAGTTTTGCAATCACTGTTTAGTCAACATTTACATTTACATTTAGTCATTTAGCAGATGCTCTTATCCAGAGCGACTTACAGTAAGTACAGGGACATTCCCCCGAGGCAAGTAGGGTTAAGTGCCTTGCCACAGCCGGGAATCGAACTGGCAACCTTCAGATTACTAGTAAATTACTAGTCAACATTAATAGTAAAACACCTCCCTCCATGTGATCTAAACGTCATTAAAAACATTTGGGATTAGAATGTCTTCTCACCGCTGCCTTTGGCATCATCAAGAAAGAAGCATGGTAACAATGAGGTATTGCACACATGGTGTGATGTACGCCAACACTCAGGTTGAGGTGAAATGACACTTATAAATAGAATGTGTGGTGCTTGTGTAATTAATTTTCCTGCTTCCAACTTTTTACAGTACTTTATTTTCAAAGTCAGTGATATTCAATCTATAAATCTTCATCAGAATCTTAAAGAAATGATTCTCCGTACACAGATCTGGTTCTGAACATAACCAGGCCAAGTGTTGTGTCCATAAATATATTATATTATTGTTTAAAAAAAACGTTATTCTGAACATGCATTCAAAATGTCTGTCCAAACGTCATTTCCAAAACATAGAAACTAAGTCTTCCAAAACAGTAGAACAAATATAATCTGTTACCAAAGTTAATTCTACCACAAGGACGGTCTCTCCATAGCCTTTAAACTCTTCTGACATACAGAATCCTTCCAATGTGCTAACTAAGCCTATCAATTAGAGAGCAAACTCTGTGAACCAGGTTTGACCCCATTGCTCAGTACAGACATGGCCTTAATGGACCAGAGATACCATAGATGTCAGTAATATTGTTGTGAAAACAGGAGATGATCATTTAAATTCTAATAACACTGTTCTGTATGCTTAGTCATTTCTCACTTCCTAGTCAGGTAACCAAGACATTTTGTAAAGTGCATGCTGAACTAGAGCATTTTAAACTAATAGTACCGGTGCTCTTTGTTGTAAAGGGGACCAAAGGCCAAAGGCTAAAGGCCACATGGGATCAATTAAATAATACTAATATCTCTTATTTCCCACAATTCCTGCACTGTCATACTCTGGTGAATGGTTCTATACAAAACCCATTTTACCGTCTGCCCAGCCCACGTTTGTATGGATAACTTTGGCTCATTTGGGGCCTTGATTACCTGGCTTGCTCCAATCTCTGATGAGCTAAGAGGTTCTAGCCACAAAGGTGCACAGTTCACTTAATCATAGACTAGTGGCACATATAGAAACATTTCTCACTTCAAAAGCATAGGTGTTAGCCAAAGACATGAAGATGGTGTGTCTGAACTCTTAACAAGATAATTTGCAAACATGAGAAGCAGTTCTCTGTCAGAGAGCACTGAATGAATTGCTTCTTTAAATCAATCACTGTGACCTTGCGAACGCCAGAGCAATTTGTCCCTCCTCACCTGCACTGTGGGAACAGCTATAAGTATGGTTCTACCATTACTCATTTAAGTAATAATTGAGGCTGAGTTAGGAACGTAAGAAATAAGATAGCTATTTTAGCAATGTGACACAGACACCTAATTTCACAGTGGATTCTTCTTGGCATTTGTCGTTCTTATAGGTTGTATCTTTCTGTTTCCCAATCTGTTTCAGGAATCGGGGGTGACCTGAACATCTGCGCTGTGTTCCTTTAGCATGTGTGCTTGTTCTCAAGTTGTCCTCAGAAGCCAACAGATGGTCCTTTCCAACAGTTCTGCCCTGAGCTTTAGCGAGGGTATGTGTTAGAAGCTAATTGCCGCAATTTTATTTTAATCATATTCATGCCTTTATTTAGAGATGGAGGAAGGATCAGGAAACAGGCTTGTCAGCTGTTGGTGTGTATAAGGTCTGTTTGTCCGAACAGAGTCTGTCAGGACAATAAAGGAAGATTCCTGTGAGTTCATAGCTGTCTCATTTTATAATAATGAAGTAATGTGCTAGCCTGGTCCTAACCAAACCCTCTTACATTTCATTTGTACAGAGGGTCTGGGATCGCTCCATTGACAAGCGTTAACTTCCTTAAAGGCGGGTACTCTGTTGAAGTTTAAAACTATTGGATCTGCCCAGAGCCACTCTGATCTGCCATAACCAATCACTAGTGTTCGCCTTAGCCAACTCCTGCCGTAGCTGGAAAATCAAACTTTTCCCGAACCCCGTGGGGAGGAGGGCCCAACAGAACCCTGTAGCTAATGATAGCTAACTGTCGTTCTTTAAAACAAACGAGATTTCAAACAATCGCTAAACGAAGTAATTAGAAATTTCTAATAGGCTACCATGCGTTTAATTGTGAAACGTCATCATGTGCGAAATTACACATGATGACAAACAAAACCGCTACCAACTAATCTTGCCTTACACCATGATACAAGTAGCCTACACAAAGGTCATGGGTAATCCCTCGCATCCCATCTTTCCTAATTTAGAATAGGCTACTACTCCATTGCCAACAAGGGCATTTAATATTGATATTAAATTAACTCTTCAACACCTCCATTATATTATAATCTATTCATACATACTTGTATGTGATATATAAATCGTTAAGTTTGGGGATAAATAAAAATGCACAAGTGGGTCTGTACCCTAATATTGTTTGTGCTAAACCAGGATTATATGCCACCAAAAGATAATTTGAGTTTGGCCACTGATGTAGTCTATTTAGATTATGAATAGTCTTGGAATCTGTACTTGGAAAGAAACCTCACTGCAATGGCAGGTTTGGATTTTAAAAATACTTTGTCGTAAAACATCAAACCCATTTTTGGAAAGGTCTTAGCTTTTAGGTTAATTTATGTAAGTTTGACACATTTCAATTTCAAATGTGTCAACCTTTGTCTGATATGACCTTTGAACCCTTGCCAGGGTCACCTTTAAAGACCTATATTTCAGTGTATTTCAGTGTGAACTATTCTGAAATCACAAATTATGATGTGATAAATCATACAATCACATCTCAACACCTCAACACAGACGACCTCCCCCTCAACACATTTGTGAGGTCACTGATTGTGTTAAGGACAGAGAGGTTGTCTGTGTTAATCAGAATCAGAATGGGATTTATTCGCCATGAAAGTTTGCACAGACAAGGAATTTGCTTTGGCAGGAAGGTGCATACAATAAACATATACCTAAAATTTAAATATGTGGACTATCTATACTAAGGGTACATAAACTAGCAGTACTAAGTGGGATTAGAATTGAATTAAATATACAATAAAATAAAATATAAGTTGCCGTAAATTACAATATAAAAATACAAAAATACAAATATTACAAAAGATACAAATGTACAAGATACCATTTTGTAATGCAGTGCAAAAAGCAGTGTTTTAAGCAAGAAGTCATTAGAGTCAGTGTGGTCCCTTGGCCTTGTTGAAGAGGCCAACAGCGGAAGGGAAGAAACTGTTTTTGTGGCGTGAGGTATTGGTCCTGATGGACCGCAGCCTTCTGCCGGAGGGGAGTGACTGAAACAGGGAGTGTCCAGGGTGGGAGGAGTCGGCCACAATCTTCCTCGCTCGCCTCAGGGTCCTCGAGGTGTGCAGGTCCTCGAGGGTAGGCAGATTGCAGCCAATCACCTTCTCAGCAGTGCGGATGATACGCTGCAGTCTGCTCTTGTCCTTGGCAGTGGCAGCAGCATACCAGACGGTGATGGAGGAGGTGAGGATGGACTCAATGATGGCTGAGTAGAAGTGCACCATCATTGTCTTTGGCAGGTTGAACTTCTTCAGCTACCGAAGGAAGTACATCCTCTGTTGTGCTTTCTTGATGAGGGAGCTGATGTTAAGTTCCCACTTGAGGTCCTGGGAGAGGATAGTGCCCAGGAAGCGGAAGGACTCCACAGTGTTGACTGGGGAGTCACACAGGGTGATGGGGGTGAGTGGGGCTGTGTTCCTCCTGAAGTCCACAACCATCTCCACTGTCTTAAGAGCATTGAGCTCTAAGTTGTTCTGGCTGCACCAGGTCACCAGGTTGGCCGCTTCCCACCTATAATCAGACTCGTCTCCACCAGAGATGAGCCCAATAAGGGTGGTGTCGTCCGCAAACTTCAGGAGTTTGACGGACGGATGACTGGAGGTGCAACTGTTGGTGTACAGGGAGAAGAGCAGAGGAGAAAGGACGCAGCCCTGAGGTGATCCGGTGCTGATGGACCGGGAGTCAGAGACTTGTGTTCCCAGCTTAACGCACTGCTTCCTGTCAGACAGGAAGTCTGTGATCCACCTGCAGGTGGAATCAGGCACGTTCAGCTGGGAGAGCTTGTCCTGAAGCAAGGCGGGGATGATGGTATTGAAGGCAGAGCTGAAGTCCACAAACAGGATCCTGGCATAGGATGCTGGGGAGTCCAGGTGCTGTAGGGGGGGGTCGTCTGTTTTGAGGGAGAGGTCATAATAGTTCACACACAATGTCCACTTATTACATCAAACATGTTTGTGGTGAACCAACGATGGATCTCAGCATCTTCTCACCTCCTTTTAAACTCTGAACACAGAGCACATGCTTACTACTACCCACCAGGCAGATGTGTGTGTGAGTGTGTGTGTGTGTGTGTGTGTGCACATGCCTAACCCTCTCCTGGAGACATCAATCATCATAGATACGGGCTTGACTTTGCTGGAATCCAACAATGGTTGACATAGAGCCAGGGTCAGTCCAAACTTGTTTGAATGATGTCGCTGCTTTCTTTGTAGTGTTAAAAACAGGTTAAGTTTTTGAGTTTCTTGTGTTTTCTAAGTCCATTAAACTTTCCTAATCTCTATTCACTTCCTTGGAGTAGTTAGTGCTGTAATGTGTGTGTTTAATTGAAGATGATGAAATTGGTTATTTCTTTCCTCTTGATGAGCGAATTTGTTTTACAATGTGGCAGAAAGGACCTCAGTGCTATAACTTCACAACGTCAGCACACGTTACGATGCAGATACGACGTACTAGTAAGACTTGCTTAGCAAGTATCGTGCCGTGGTGTACAAGCAGCATCATTACAAGTGGGGGGAGTTGTAGGGCTTATTAGTCATCTATCTTGCTTCCAACTTTTGTTTTCAAAACCAGTCATTTGGGGCAGATAAACATCGAAAAACATGCAGGGCTACAGTAGACCCAGTGACCAGGATCAATGACCAGGATTGAAGGAGGCTGATATAGAAAAATACATATATAGGCCTATATATAGAGAACACTGTTTCATTATACACTCTTATTATTTTTGAAGTGTAAATGAGCAGCAACAAATGTAAACTTTCTATGTAATCTTCATAAATAATAAGTATGCATACTTATTTTTTTATTTTATTTTTTTATTCGTTTATTTGTCAGGGACAATGCAGCGCACATTATTACATACATAAATAACGTTGTAGATGTGTTGCATAAAAGGTTTTTAGCCAATAGGCTAATTTGCAACCCCAGTCCCATGTCATTTAAATTACCAAAATATTACTTGTACAATTTAAGTTTAAAAAACGCAACCATCTGCAACGGACGCAAGCACACCTCACAATTTCCCCAGAATTTGTTATTATTTATTAAATACGTCTGACCGCTGTCTGACATTTAATTTAAAAGTTGCTGCAGCAATAAAAACGCATAGTGCCAAACCTACATTGGAACTGTCAGAGCTCAGATGTAATCGGAGGATACTTAGCTATAATAACGGCTCGTTTGAAAAAGGCCAGCCAACAGTCCTAAGCAGCTTTGAGTCACTGGATTTAAAGCTCTGATTAGTCAGCTCAGGTAGCCTACCTACCTACCCCGCAATACTTGTGATCTGATAGGCTAAAGGCTATGAGGGAAAGGCAAAGAACATAGGCTACAGCAGTAATATGCTATTCATCTTTTCAACGCTATTGTGGACGGCTGTGTAATTCTGAAATGGAAACTTGAATTGAAACACGCTGGAGTGTCATCTAGCGCCGTGCGCGTTTCACGGGGACTGTCCATTGCTTTTGGTGCTGATCTCGAGGAAGCACCAATTGTGGAAGCGTTTCAAGGGGTTGCCGCTTGCCAAGTTTCCAAAGGCGGGACCTGATGTAGGGCCTATCATACATAGTCAATATCAAGTCAACGTGGAAAGGCAATTGAAAGTTATGCATAGATGAAAACCTGTTTAGACACAGCCGTTCTCGCACGGACTTGGTGTCCTAGAAGGAATTTGCCAATCGGTGGAGGGTGCGAGAGGGGCGACAAGCAGTCATGTCGGACAACTTTACCGATTTTGGCAATACGACACAGCCGGTTGTCACCGACTACAACTATCCTGCTCTAATATTCGGAATATTGCTGATCATTGTTATTATTGGAGGAAATGTGCTTGTGTGCCTTAGTGTTTACAAGGAGAAAGCGTTGAAAACTACAACAAACTACTTCATTGTCAGTCTGGCTTTTGCGGACCTACTGCTGGCTGTTCTGGTTTTGCCCCTCTTTGTGTATGCAGAGGTAAGTCAACGTGACAGACATTTGGTTTTAGACAAGGCTTTTTACTTTAAGCGGGCGTGTGCATGTCGAATACCCTTGTCCTACTACAATATTTAAAAAGAAGGAGTCAAGTTTGACTTTTCAAACATTGGGGTAGGATAAAGTTGATCATGATAACATGCTTCAGCACTGATTCATAATAATTGTGTTTTAGTTGATACTCTTGAATGTCTGAAGGCTTATGCTTGTCTGACTTTTGTAATAGTTTTAAGTAAGCTATAATTCGTGATGATTCGATATAAGACCGAGCACCTAAAAAGAGCTAAAGAGAAAGAACATCCCGTTTATGTAATTCCCTTGTCCTTTCTCTCAGCTGTCAAATTTTCCGATTGCCTTGTTACTAAAGGTCAGTCATTTTATACAGCTGTGAATCACGTATGCGTCATTTGGAGACGCATGTGAATCACTACATTATTAACACCAGCATAATCACACGGGGAAAATGTGTATCTGATATACATCTAAATATAGAGCTATTTCTGACTGCATCACATGACTTTGTTAGAGGTGTGCAAAGATGCCATTTAAGTACCCCTAATTTAAGTACTCCTTATTTGGGACACCGTTATCTTATTACTTGAGGTGCAATAGTTAATCTGCTGATAGTGTTAGAGTTGCTACTTGTTTAAAATCTCTGGGACTGTCTTCTTGCAATGTCAGACTCCCATTTACTGGGTGGTTGAGGACAGTCTGAGAAGTCAGCATCATGATATTAATCAGCTGATAGAGCAATGATGGCACATTCACTCACACATACAAACAGTGCAAACACAAACACATTGGTGAAATACTGTTGCATATTTGATTGTGTCAAAATTTAGAACTGTGTGTTTGTGTTTGTGTGTGTGTGTGTGTGTGTGTGTGTGTGTGTGTGTGTGTGTGTGTGTGTGCTGTATCCAGTTCCAGGGTGGAGTGTGGACCTTAAACATGCTGGTGTGTGACGGCCTGATGACCATGGATGTGATGCTGTGCACCGCTTCCATATTTAACCTCTGCGCTATCAGCGTTGACAGGTCAGTCTGGGTCCGGTCCACCCAGCACATCTGCTAGCTCACTGCAAAATTGTTGTGTGACTGGCTGGTTGTCATAAAATGAAACAGTTTTACTGGAATTAACTGTATCTTAAAATGCACAATTATTAAAATCACAAAGCTGCCAATCTCCTTACCTGGGTGGGGATGGGTTTAGCTCAGTTGTAGAGCATTTGATTAGATCAAGAGGTCATAAGTTCGGATCCCCTTTCAACATCTCTTCGGATAAAAAGATGTAATGTAAATGCTATACTAAATACTATAAATTTAATCTATAGTATATGACACACAAAATGCAGTCATGCTCTTAATTTTTAACAATTATGTGGTAGAATTAGTTACTTTCACACTTTGATGTGCATCTGCTGAACGTACTTCTGATGAGATTCACTCCTCAGCTCCCCAGTAAGTCAGAATCTGCAAAAATATTTTGCGCAAAGCAGGACAGTGAGAGTGATGGAGAAAGGAGTACCAGATTAGATCTCTGAGTGGGAAATGCTGGAAACTCCCCATGGAGACATTTCATCAGACTGAACATAGAATTTCTGTTTTAAAAATCTGAGTTGTGATTGCTGGGAGGCTTGGCCAAGAAAATCTGCGGTTACCCACTTAATTGCACAATTTACTTCTGCAGACAACTGTTGCATAATGCAAGGCATTGTTAATAGATAAACCAGTAAACAACCTTATAATTCCCAACGTCTTATAATTTTTTGATTGTATTGATTCATGTCTGTGTTTCTTCTGATTAATGCAAAGAGGTGATCTTCTTTTGCTGCCCTGATGCAGTATTATAGATCTCAATAAAACAACAGAAAACCACCCAGCCTTGTACTGTAACTTTGATCAGGTGAATGTGTTGGGGTGATCAAGAGCAAAATGTCAGCCCTCTAGCATTCACAAAGGGGAAGACAAAGTGAGACCTGAGGTAACCAAGTCCCCTCTCCTTTTTATTCTGAATCATCCCTCTCCTCTTCTTGTTCTGCAGGTTCATTGCCGTTTCCATTCCCTTAAACTACAACCGAAAACATGTGGACCACCGTCAGATGATCCTGCTGTCCGCCACATGGCTCCTGGCCCTTGCCGTTGCATCACCCGTTATGTTTGGCATCAATGATCCCAATGATATCCCCCAACGCGACCCCAGCGAATGCAAGCTGGAGGATGACAACTATGTGGTGTACTCCTCCGTCTGCTCCTTCTTCATCCCCTGCCCCATCATGCTGCTCCTCTACTTTGGAATTTTCCGGGGTCTTCGGCGCTGGGAGGAGGCTCGCAAGGCCAAGCTGAAGAACAGCATCCAGGCTTGCCGGAAACTCCAGCATGCTGCCGCCGCCCTACCCCCTGTAGACCCCCTCCCTGGCCCACTGACCATGCCCCTGCCCAGGATCATCGAACGTGACCTGGCCCAGTCTGGCCTGGAGGAGGAAGAGGACTGTGTGCAGCCGGACTGCCCTTTTCCTCCAGAGTACAGGAAGAGTTCCATTGAAACTGTAACTTACCCAGACCTGTCCTCTTACAACCAGCAGCCACCGAGGAAAACAAGAGCTAAGATTAACAGCCGGGAGAGGAAGGCCATGAGGGTGCTCCCTGTTGTGGTGGGTAAGTGGCACTGAGAACTTTGACTTGTTGCATCTGAGAATGACCTGGTTATACCTATGACTGAAGCGAGAGCTCTGTTGGTAGGTAGCTTTGGTCAAATGTGATATTTTGTTGTCTGTGGTGTCATCTGTGATATTACTTTTGGTGTGCCAGTGCACCTACAGAAACATCTTGATATGTCTGCATGTGGATGTTACTAGTAGTAGTTTTGTGTTTTTATTTGACCATTCTAATATAGCTACAGTAGAAATAATATGATTGACTGAAATATTATGCAGCTGACTGATTTTCATAGGCAGCCCTAAATCAGAGCAGGCCTCTAGTTCAGCTTTTTACTGGAAATGAGAATGGATTCTCTACTTACAATATAATGACTAGGCAATACAAATGATGAGTGTGATACAATCCTTCTGCTCATCTGGATCTACTGTGGTGGAAATGCTAGCGCTAATCAAGAGCCTGGAGGACAGAATTAATAGGATAGTTCACATTGATATACCTCAAGAGGGAGTTCTCCATCGTTTGTGGAATTCAAATTTTGGGCCACAGCAACATCTTTCATGAATAATTTGAAGCTTTGAGTCATTTCTTGGTGTCAGGCTGATGGAGTGAATTTTTCATGAAAGATGTTATCTTTCCCAGTGAATTTACTTCCATTTTAATAAAGAAAATAAAAAGTGCTTGCTTCCCACAATACTTGTGGCTTTTCAGTGGATCTGACTCTGGCAACATGATACTTGTCTAAGTCATTCTCTTATTCTCTGAAAATAAATATGTGAAAATCTCACTAGCATGCAAATGGTTGCAATTGTTCATTCATAGATCTATGTCTGCCACATTGCATAATCTGACTATGAAATACATTTGATTAGTTTGATGAATTTTTAGGCAATTTCGCAAATAATTTCAGTGGGCACCAGTTTGAACATTAGACTACCGAGTCAGGCTTGTAGGATGGTTCTAAAGGCAGAAGTCAGTTTTCTATTTATGGATGGTTAGATTGCATTATTATGTAGCCTACATTTATAGAGATCAAAATAGTGTAACAAAGATATTTGAGTAACTTTTATTCCTCAACAATATATTGTCTTCTTATTAATCAAGCTTGGTCTCTGTGCAGCCTACATTTTCTGATAGGAAGATATTTGAAATATTGCCCTTTTTGTGCCAAAAACGGATTTGTGTCAGCAGTCAAGATATTTAAACTGGTAAAAAAAGACGGGATTGCTTTTAATTAAGGGCTTGTAGCAGGTAAAATAAGTCAGAGTCAAAAGTATTCTTGCAAAAGAGATTATTTATTTTATAACCCATCAATTAATCATGTTAATATAGTCTAGTTTCCAAGCATAGGCCTTAACAAGGATATTAGACATGCCAAACACAAATAAACATACAAAACAATTGGGCTAGTATTGCCTTTAATCACAAAAATGTCATTTCACTGATTATGCAACAAACTGCAAACACTTTTGCCATAATTGTGTTACTTTGGTTAAAGTAAAGTTTCACAAAGACATAGGCCTACTTTTGCTGTTACCAGAGACATAAATGTATCTGTATTTGCATGTTATGATTGTCTGATCCAGACCAAAGCAGCTGTGGACACATATAAACCGGATGATAGCCTACAGCTTCCTCGGACAGGAATACGTTTTTTGACAGAAAGTCATTTTTTGGCACAACACCAGACTGTAAATTTTTCCCCAGGTCTCCCCTGCACACCCCATACAAGACACAAGTCTATAGATTGAACATAATGTGGTGTATATTTTCACCACAAAGGTAAAATATGTCACCCTAGATAGGTTAGCTAATTAGTAATGCTATCATATCTGAAATATTGACAGATCAGGTCTTTGATCATGGAAGGCTATATTGAGCAAACCAACCTGTTGTCCAAGTTCTAGGTTGAAAGTGCTTTTGGTTGACCATTTCTGACCGACTAAGTATAGGTTAAAGCCTTCAATCCAATTATTATGTAACACAGTGTCTCTTAAGTTTTAGCCGCAACATTTCTTGCGCATACTGTGTACACTGACTAAACACATCTCTGTTTTGGGTTTTTACTAATTATCCAAAGTAGATTTGTGGGTTAATGGGGACAAACCTGAATTTAACAAACACAGTTTTCACAGATGCTCATGCATTGGTTGCTACAGTAGATTTACTAACAAATGTTTTACCAATTGGGTTGTCAGCAGATAATGTAGGTGACAGCAGGAAGCAGTTTAGGCTGTCCAAAGTCATTAGCATAAGCAGGTAACACAGAATGCAGTTTCTATATTGAAACACACCCAACATAAGATTACTTATTGTACCTTTGCCTTTTCATGTCAACTGTAGTAATTGAAGATTAAAAACAGGTCTTTGAATGTTTGGCACACTGAAGTAAATGCATTTTTTGATATAATATATATATACCTATAAATAATATACGTATAATATTTAGATTATACGTATTTGTTCCTGTTATGCCCCAAAATGTTAATCTATTGGGCTATAGTTTAGGGCTTTGTTTCTAATGCCCATGTAGATGCCCATTTTGTTTCAGTGTTAACATGACCTGGATTAATTAAGGACACCAAGCCACTCAACAAAAAATTGTCTTGTGGCATATAGCAAAGTATCACAGTGCAAAGGTGCTTGAAGAGGGTATGGTAGGTGCAAACCTAGTTGCATTGCAACTTCATTGCCTGACTGAATATTCATGGGTATTTGATCAATTGTATTATTATTTTTGCCATTTCAGGTTGTTCTTTGCTAGGGAGAGAACATGATGAATTTAATACAGTGGGTCAGTGTAAATCATAATTTCTTGTCATTGCACCCTCTTAAATTAACTGGGTTTGAATGCATGTCTACAAGCCTTGTACCAAGATTGATTTATTACACTGACCTGAAACCCTATATTCTATAATTCCCTTTCTTATATAATATTGTCTCTGATAGTCAGTGTAGTTCCTAAAGTTTTATTTTCTTTCTCCCTGAGCAGTAAAAGGTGAATATAAACACATTTATACTGCTATACGCTAATCTGACATTCCAGGCTAATGTCCTTACAGTCATTTAATATACAGCTTATTATATATTCAGCTAAAAGGTTTAATGAAATGGCCTACTCCAGGCTTGTTTGATGTGTTTTTCTCCCCTCAGACAATGTTTCAATAGCTTCCCTGTTGGATAAGGTGGACATTAACTGCCCATATCAAAACATCTCTTTAATTGCTTTGTTTAAATATATATGTAAATATATATGCAATAAATATGCATTCCTCCCACCTACCTTCACTTTTCATACCTTACAAACATGCTGTAACAACAAGGCTCCTAACCCTCCCTTTAATTTCTACTTTTATTCCTTTCAGGTTGCTTTCTATTCTGCTGGACGCCATTTTTTGTAGTGCACACCACCCGTGCCCTTTGCAAGTCATGTGATATCCCGGACGGTCTGATGAGCACCGTCACCTGGCTGGGTTACGTCAACAGCGCACTCAACCCCATCATCTACACCGTCTTCAATACAGAGTTCCGAAAGTTTTTCAAAAAGTTCTTTCACAGCTGTTTCTGGCATTAGACAACCCCTCTTCAAAGACAATGTGTCACACAGTGGTGTCAATCACTAGTTCTGCACATTTCTTGGTTTTCATCAAACCATGAACAATGTTAATGTAGTGTCTTTATTTATGTAAGATATCCCATGCATATAAGCGCCTTCTGAAAATGAAGTGTGTGACCTGAGTGGAGAATCTACCTAATCATGATGAGTCATAGGTCACCCTATGCAGGAGTCTCAATTTCTGACAAATGAGACTATGTAGGTCTAGGACTAAGACCATTAGGTAAAAAAGCAGCTGCTTGGAGACTAGCAAGGCCCTTAAAACATTGTCAGTATAATGGATAGCACTATGATCAGATACTGTATATGATCACATCAATGTGTGATTGTAATGCCAACACTTTGAAGGATAGGCTCTGATATGCTAACATCATGCTATAAAAAGGTGCAGACATGCCTTTTTGTTTATTTTTATACCTTTATATCAGTATACCTGGAGCAGCCTCAACATGATAAAATGAAAAGTTAGGGCACCTTTGAAATTTAACTTTGTCCTGAAAATCAAACAGCATTAACCTTGAATGTCCTGTCACTCCACAGGAGTGATATATTGACTTACATATAGATTTATGTAGTTGAATTCTGAACCTATCCTTTAATTGTTTGGGGCATTGCATGAATAAGAATATAAAAAAATAATCATATTAAAAAGAGGTCTAAATGCATTCAAGAATTTAACAGTTATATTCTAGCGTTTCATGACTACATCTTAATCTTAAGTACTCATGATGTTTAAACATAAGTAACTTTGTAAAAAGCATATAAGCCTTCAGTATGAATACACATTACTTTATTACTAACCTCAAAAACAAATCTCTCCAAATGTATTTGTTTTATTATTTCACATTGTTTTTATTATTATTGCCATTTTACCAAAGCCAATATTTCTGCCTGATACAGCAGTATGTATGTTTGGTCATTGACAGTGCCTACTGTTGTTATGCCATATCCACGTTTTAAGTGGAAGCTTTCCAATAAAAAGCATCTTTCTGATACTTAAACTCGTGCCTTTCTATCTTTCATTCTTAACGGTGCTTGGGTATGTGGCCATGTAAAAAAAATGCCTTTTCCAAACAAAGCTTAAAATGCTTAGCATTAAAATAATTTAACTTTGGGCTTTCTAGAACTTCTTCATGAGGAATGCATGATTATAACACATAGCTCCCTGACTGTCTCACAAATAATGTATGTCCATTAGTCTTCTGTTGAACTGCTGAACTTACCTACTGAAACAATGTAAATGTTGCCATGTTTCGACTATGCAAGACAGTTTCTTTTTTTGTCAATGACCAATTACCTATCACACTCTATGTGACACAGACTATGTATTTTTGATGTTTTCAAACATTACATTCCGCTACCCTGTTGCTTTGTATTGCTCCAATTTACTGTGTTTTAATTACTTATTTAATTTACTAATACAGTACCATATTTCATCATTCAGAATGTTGTGATGAAGGGCCTTGATTCTATTGATAAAAATGTATCAATACAATAAATGGCACTTGTGTGAGAAAATCAATACTATTAGGTTAGGGACCAATCCTTTTCTATAATGTAAGTACAACACTGATGTGACTCTTTGTAATGTTACAGGAACGTCAAAACAAGTGCATAATTTGTTAGATTTGGAGGGAAGGGAACCAACCCGCTTGATAAGTCTAAAGCACATATTCCTACATAACTACAATGCAGTTATAATAAAGCGCTACACTAGGTTGCTACAACATAACTATGCATTAGTTACGTTGAGCATTTTCTTAAATACAAAATGTTGTACTAATTATGTTAGTTGCAAAATGCATGCAAAAGCCATATCATGGTCTACTAGGTTTTAACAAAATATGTAAAATATCCAGAGTAATTTAGACCATTAGTCCTCTTTCATAAAAAGAGGGTAGACCTTTAGTGATATTAATCAGCATGCTAATTGTACATAAACCCCAATTATCTGTTGAGAGACTCAGAGACTTTGTGAGATTACTTTCAAAATGCCATCATGAACTCTCCAACTATCCTGTTAAAATGTGATCATTTTAACTCTATATATATCTGAAGACTGCAAACGTGATGGAGGGTTCTTGGTCTGTCTAATTTTTTTTGTAGAGCATGTATGTAACAGGCTTAAAAGTTAATCGCCAATGTAAAGATATTGATTTAAACAGACTTTAATTAACTAAAACTACTTTGATTCCCTCTGTTGGTGAAAGGCAAGGACATGCTCATGAACAGTTTCCATATTTTATTGTCTGACACCGGACAGAAGGAAATGACAATCTTATTTACACATTTCACTGAGGACTAATAAATAGTACCTTTTACCTTTCCATGTCACTTCATGGGTCAGTGGCAGCACATTGATAAAAGAGAAGTGATACAACACAGATACAATTATTATGAAATAAAAGCATTTAACTTATTTGCATTTATAAATATGGCTTTAAACTAATCTGAGTTCCTTGGTAGCATGGAACAGCAACACAGATGCTTAACAAAGACCTCCTAAATCTAGGCAATCAATGTGACAATGTTCCATGAGTGTTTCAAAGACCCAGATTCTTTTCTGTTGATCAAAGAATAATTAAAAAGTTTTGGATGGGAGATTAATGAATCCCCTGTCATTCCTCCCTGCTCTTTGTAGCCTGCAAATGGAATATCATGTAATCACTGAAAATTCAAGGCCTCTGAACACAAAGTTGTCTGTGTACAGTATGTGTGTACATGCATACATTTTCCCTAAGTGGTTATTTAAGACCAACCTTTTCAGTCTCTGCAGTGATGAGAGTTTCCAGCTCCAGTGTCCATCCCAGGGCATCTGAAAGGGCACGTACCCCACTGACCACATCACTGAGATGGGCCACGTCATTGGGCCAAGAGGTCCCCCAGGCAAAAGGCCCCACCAGGTCCCTGTTGATAAGAAGACGAGGAACAGACCTACGTACGGCACCCGCCAGACTGGCAAAGGGCTCCACCTGTAGGACCAAGTCAAAACGACAGTCACTCAAGGTCACATTAACACATTAAAGTGGTATATTTTGTTGACTAAATTTAAATGATTTACTTTTTGGGTTTGACTGACAGCCCGTAAATATTAATTACATATAATAGATTTTTGACTAATACACCCTTTTCAAGAGAGTTGAAGGGAGTCAGCTTCTCACCTCCAGTGAAGTTCCTATGATGATAAGGAGATCTGCCAGTGGGAAGTCTTTGAGGTACTTGAAAAAGTTCTGGGGTAGTTCTTCTCCAAAGAAGACTATGTCAGGCTTCACCGTTCCTTTACAGGTTGGGCACTGAGGAATATTACCTTCCATTATGTCGGGCTAGGAGATTTTGAAAAGCAGAGAGACAGAGAACGTATTTGTTCATCATAACATGTCATGTGAAGCCTGTCAAACTCTAAAACACATGTTTTATCTTACATGAGGAAAAGTGGGCACAAAATGGGATATTCTATACAAACACTCTGTCAATAATAATGAAAAGAAGAACACTGCCTATTTCTTTGGTAAAATGTATTGATAGTGAACAGCTCATAATCATACCCAGTACTGCTCATGACTAAATATGCATAAAAGTTTGAGCAACTCACACGCAGGTCTTCTCCCTTATACACACTGCGACAAACAGTGCAAGTAGCGGAGGCAAACGTGCCATGTGCCTCCACCAGCATCTCAGGAGGAATGCCTGCCACTAAGTCATAACAAGAGAAGCAGGGGGGGGGGGGGGGGGGGGAACGAGAGTGCGTGACTGATAGTGAGAGATACAAATCAAATCAAACTCATATTCTATTGACAATCATTTTTTGTAAGTGTAAAGTGTCAGATTTATAAGTAAAGTTAATCTACTCACATCGCTCCAAACCATCTATATTTTGGGTGTACATCCTGAGAAGCTGGCCCTTATCATGAAGAAGACGTACAAAGTAATGAGTCAAATTTGGCTGGTAATTCCCTGGGTACAGCTCTTTAGCTAGGGCAAAGAAAGGTTCAGGTTTGTGGTGGAAAAAATTTATTTCAAATATGGCTTCGGCATAAGGCAGGTCGTACTGTTGGAGATTGTCATAGAGACCACTGCCTGGGGATCTGTCAACAGAAGGAGAAAACAACACATTTTCCTGTGGAACATACATTTGTAGGGATATTTGTAAACTATTTACTGTTTATGACCAAAGACACAGCAGTCATCAGATCAATCTCATCTCTAAAACTCTTCACCTAAAGTCTGGAATGCCACTAGGAGTGCTGATCCCTGCTCCAGCCATCACCACAATCCTTTTGTATTCTCTCCCTTTGATGCACTTGGCAATGTCCTCAAGGGTCTGCTGTTTGGAGCTTGCACCACCACCTCGGGAGTACACCCTACAGACCCCAATCCACCTGGGGCAGAAGGTCCTGTAGGATAGAGTTGGCTAAGTAACTGCAGAAGATGAGTCTATTATTTTGTTTGGATTTGATGCTATTCAAATGATACACAGCTTCTGGACCACTATCTTAGGCAGAAGGGTGCACCATTTTACAATGTAATCCCTTTTGTTGTTTGAATGCAAAAGTGTAATCCAGTGCTGATAGGCCTGCACAATATTTTTGTCCAGATTCTAGACTGGAGTTTAGAGTGAAAATATTAACTGGACGTGCAACACTATGACTTGTCTTTCTGCATTTACCCAGACAGTAGGCCTACGGTTTGTAATCCCGTGAGTCTCGTTGTTCGGCCTATTTTCTTTTGAGCCAAACAAATGTATCTTTTCTGTTGGTCTGTAAAAAACAAAAGAAGTGTCAAATTCACATAATAGGCCTATCCTCAGTGTTGCTTTTTTAAAAGAAAGCAATTAATTTATTCTGCAAAGTAGCTTACCTTTTAGTGTGATCATTCTTTTTGACCTAATATTCTGATATAAACACAACCTGCATTTGAGAATCAATGTCGAGGTCAATAAATAAGTCATTGCAGACCATACAATATTCAGCTGGTGGATGGCACTGCGTGTTTGTATTACATGAAAGCAATTCGTCTAAACGCTTTGCATTCCAGGGCAATACTAATTTAAAGGTGTTCTGGCGTAAATTCACTCAGCCATTCCCAAATATGCTGAAATGAAGGGAAAAGTAAGTTGTATGGGGGACTGGATCATAGATATATATATATCTATGGACTGGATCCCCTGTTTGTTGTCTTCCTTTAACGTCATGACGACAACATCTAAATCTAACGCAAACTTGTAAAAGTGGGACAGATCCGAATTGAGTTCTAGTTGATGACCAATTCCTACAGATAATAAAGCTATTGCAACACATTATATAGGCGTACTTCCAGAAACCATTATTCTATGTAAATATAACTACCTTCATATTTCATATATATATATATATATATGTCCTTGTGTAACTCAACAGAACGTCAACGTTTCAACTTAATACTAGTGTGTGACTGTTTGCTATAGAATTTACGGTAGTACTACGGTACCTAGTAACTATTTCCGTCCAGGTCAACTCCCATGCTCCTTTGCTTCCATGCAGTCTTTATTAAAAGCGCTTGGCTACAGATAACAGCTAAAGCTATTTGTCTCAACTCAAAATCGGAATAGAAAATCACACAGACCGCAACAATGAAAGATGTCACCGGGTACCTCAAACAACAACAGAGCAACAGCTCAACCCCAGAGATGGCGGCAGAATGGCATACATTGGAGGAGTTATACAACAAAAAGTAAAGACTTCAAACAAATTGGTTAGCAAGCTAGCTCTAACGTTAGCAGTCTCGTTAGCTTTCCATGTCATTCATCCGCTGAGTCATGGATGGAGTTAGTTAGCTAGCTAGCTAGCCAGCAATCTGTTATGTGACTAGCATAACCTCAAATAAAGCCATTTTATGTGTCTTGTGTCGTTGGAAGAGTTTCTTAACAGCTTTAAAATGAAAATAAACTTTACACCAGTAGTGCTATCTCTACCGACCTCGCAATCAGTCTTTAGACTAACGTTATAATATCCTATCTAGGCAAGACTGGTGACACCAGTGGTGTCTAGCTAGCTGACTGTAGTTGATTTAGTTGACATTGCATTGTGGCTACTATACTAGGCTACTATACTAGGCTACAATAGCTAATTAATTATTCCTTTAAGCGGACGGTTACAATGCAGTCATTATAAGAGTTAACTGTGTGTGTGTGTTAGTCATGTTTTCTGAATAAATGTTAGCTTCCCACTTTCAAAGCTATGTATGTATTCAGCTAGTTCTATGGGGTAGTAGCAGTCAGATGCGAATTTAGTCGCGCAGAATGCTGTGGACACATGATTTAAAAAGTAATCCTGTTAACTTACTTTTGTATTGATATATGTGATGAGCTAATGGGGCTCACACTCTGTTTTGGTCTTACCTCCCGGTAGGCTGTGGCATCAGTTGACACTGAAGATGACAGACTTTGTAAAGGATCCTTGCTTTGCCACAGGGGATGGCCTCATACAGGTACAGTAAGGCCTCATACAGGTACAGTATTTATTGACAAGTTAATCTGTCTTGCTATAACTACATCACTAGTTAACGTTTCATTGTAATTTTGCAGCTTTACGAAAATTTTCTCAGTGACTTTGAACACAGGTAAGGATGTCTATTAACTATTAAAAGCTTATTTTTCTTGCATGAATCACTGTTTTGCTGCATTCATTTATCCCAACCACCTGACTTCTTTCTACCAGAATCAACCCATTGTCCCTAGTGGAGATTATCCTATATGTTACTAGACGTATGACAGGTAAATGCTTGGTCCTTATTTGTAGTCTGCTCTGCTCATATACTTTATACTCTGATGCCATGAGTTTTTCACTTTTAAATTATTGTGAGTAATATTTTACAGTACAATTCAGCATTCTGTGTAATTAATTACATTTTCAGATCCAAAAGAAGCCATCACCTTCCTTGAGAAAACCAAGGAAAAAGTAAGCCAGAATTTGTCAATATTTTAATAAGATTTTAAGATCTTTTAAGAAATAAGACAGTGTGTTTACAATATTCTGATATACACTCAACTATTATATTACAGGTGAAAAGCAGTGATGAAGCAGTCATTCTGTGTAAGACGTCTATTGGCACTCTAAAGCTAGAGATCAGTGACCTTCCAGCAACAAAGGTAAGACTGAGACATATGTGTACATTGCATTGGATACTATTAACTAGACACTTTCAAAGGACTGATGTCTGCAAAGCTGATAAACCTCCATGACTTAAAACTTCCTCCCGACAGAAAATCATTGAGGAAGTTGATGAGATGTTAAACAATTTGCCTGGGGTAACGTCAGTCCATGGACGCTTCTATGACCTGTCCAGCAAATACTATCGCATCGTTGGGAACCACGCCAACTACTACAAGGATGCTCTGCGCTACTTGGGCTGTGTGGACATCAAAGACTTGGCAGGTACTGTGAGAGGCTGCTAAAACCAGCCCACAGGGAATCACACTGACAATGACTTTAATAGTCTTCTGAATATTCCTGTAGTGCTGACTATTGTACTCTACTCTGTTTTGCGGTTATTAGTTATGTCATAGTTTTTAGGATTGATAATTGATTCCCATCTTATAGAGACAGAGAAGCAGGAAAGGGCTTTCACATTGGGCTTGGCTGGACTCTTGGGGGAAGGAGTTTACAACTTCGGGGAGCTGGTAAATAAACATTGCCTGTGTGTTGGGGCGTGCACAATTCTTCACGGTTACAAATTGTTGCAACTAACATAAATAATACATTTATATTCATGTTCTTATTGTTTACCTTTATTCCACAAATGGCTATGATTGCTTATGTAGCTCATGCATCCAGTGCTTGAGTCTTTAAGAAGCACAGACAAGCAATGGCTTATTGACACACTGTATGCCTTCAATGGGGGCAATGTGGAGAAATTCCAGACCTTCAAGTCTGCCTGGGGCCAGCAGGTTAGTGACAGTGTGGTAAAATATGCATTTGGGCATTCTATTGTATTTGGAAAAGACAAGGCATGCTCTGTAGCTTTTCTTTTGTAGTTTTCTTTTTATGAATATTTATATAAAATGAAAGGTACAATGGATGCATGCAGCCTTATCAAAAACAGAACTCAATGAATGTGTCTTGTTGCAGCCTGACCTGGCAACACATGAGGCTAAGCTGATGCAGAAGATTCAGCTCCTTTGTGTGATGGAGGTGGGTAATCCTAACAAGGTGATTTTTCTTCATAGTGAATGTTTAATACTTTGGTATCTCAAAATAATGTTCCCCCTTCTCTCCTTACTTGTAGATGACTTTCACCCGCCCAGCTAACCACAGACAGCTGACCTTTCATGAGATCTCACAGAGTGCCAAAATCCCTGTAAATGAGGTCAGTTTGATGCTAAGCACATATTTCATCTGTCAATCACATCTGCATTTGTCAATTCTATTTCAAATTGGTGACCTGATTGCTGACCTAACAGACTGTAGAAGAACATTAACCTATATAAGTGGTTGCCAATGTTGTTCCTAGTCAATTACACAGTGGGTGACATTAATCTTTGCCCTGCACCACTAAATAGTTCTGTCAGTGCCCATTGTGACCTGGACATTTTTCTACATGTAGTAATCAGCATTTGTCAATGTTTTGGAAAGATCCAGTGTCATGTTATTCTAAATATACATACATATATAATACATGGTATTGATTGACAGATAAACACATTTTCCTATGGTGAACCTGCCACATTTTGCTTTAATGCCTTTGTAGTGATGGTATGTTCTATGTTTTGTATGTCTGCTTTGTATTATAGGTTGAACTCTTGGTAATGAAGGCTTTGTCAGTGGGCCTGATCAAAGGCAACATCGATGAGGTGGACCAGAAGGTTCAGATGACCTGGGTGCAACCAAGGGTGCTGGACCTGCAACAGGTAAGTGTACACCACCCCAAGACTGAGTTTGAGTTGGTGGTGTGAACCATTACTTAAAGCCTTTCTCTGCCAATAGGAAGTCTTTTGTGCATGATAATTCTTAAGTCCAATGTTTTATTTTAAAAGGTAAGTACGTTTGGAAAATATGTCCTATAAATTCAAGTGACCCAGCTAACGTTTAGTGTTTAACACTCCGTTATGACAGGTGTTGTTTTTTTCCCCCCAGTCCAATTTTTGTAAACTGTACATTTTAAACATGTGCCTTGCCAGTACAAATACATATTGGAATTCAAAACTGCAGGGAAATGCCTCCACCTTTTACCAGTGGTCTTCATGACAGGTGTTGATGATTAACCGTCAAGCAACTTATCATCCTCTTGAACCTTCCCTTTGTGGTTTCAGATCAAAGGCATGAAAGAGAGGCTAGACTTCTGGTGTGGAGATGTGAAGAACATGGCCATGCTGGTGGAGCAGCAGGCACACGATATTCTCACCTAGGCTAAGCAAACCTGGCAACCCTGCCTTTCCACCCGCCAAAATGGCCTCACCTACCTTCATAGGCACAACCGAGGGAAATTACTCCTGATTCCCCTTTGAGGAGGACTTGTGCATCCAGCTATTTTCAGTTTTGTAACTTTTATTCTTTTTTGGGGGGGTTGGATACCATGTATGTTCTTCATGTGTTACTGTAAACATTTATATCCACTTGCAGTACATGTAACAATGTTGAATTTTGAAAATAAAAATGCTAGTTGATGAAACATTGCCGATCAATTGTTGTGATTAAAAACATAAATTGGGTTCGACCACTACTCAATATCACAGATTGTTTTTGAAGAAAGTAGCTTTTCTGTTGACTATAAATCCCTTTAAATTAATTTGTGATATTACTACTATATGTTAAGCTACATATAGTAATTATTTCACTTATCAGTTTTTGCAAGAATCTGTTGTCAGGAGTATTTTTCAAGGTTACTTTTTATTCAACTGTTATTTTACATTTTTCTCTTGAGTGAAATGCCTTTTGACCTGATTTAATGTAGCATTGACGCTATAGAATGGTATTTACAGTCCTTATTATACCTTTCTAATGGTTTACAGGGTGGATAGACTTGGTCTGGTCTATGTTTCTTTTTTATAATTGGAAGAGATAGGGACCGTGATAAGACCAAGTGTTCAGGCCTGACAGACTAGTTATCGGTCTCCAGTAGTTTGGTCTGGGTGTGAATCAGTCAATTTGGTCTTGACTTGATCTGTGATGAAACTGATTAACTGAAAATAAAGTATTCTACCTCTTTGTGTTTGCAAACAAACCTTGTTCATCACATTTTTAAAAGTTTCTAATTTTAACATTAAGGCATATTTTCTGTAGATTAAGATACATAGTTAATAGTGCCTTTTATTTCACACAATTGGTAAACAGCCTCTGTACATTTCTAATGTACAGAGGCAATGGCACTTTTTTTTTTAGCTTGTTAGTCCATATGGCATAGTTACATAAGTTACACTGTAGAATTGTGTTGTAGAAATGAAAATCTTGGAAATGTGGTTTATGGCCCCAGGGGCCTTTGTGGTTTATAACTAGGGATAAATCTGGTTCACATTCTAATTATCAGTTCTTTGCAGCTCACATGTTGCAGCAGTCAAAGCCTTCAACACAACACAGGTTTTTATTTATATCCATAAGGTCTTATAGTAATCTGATTCCAAAAGTACTAAGTACAAACTGCCATTAATGCTTAGCATTTGTGTATTTATCTTACGATCAGGGACTTTATCAAGGCTTTCAGAAATTGTGCAGAGACATTTGTCAAGCTAAATCAGTCTTTGATATTCCCTTGTGAAAAAGAAAACCACCCAGACGGAGAGATCGTGACAAACACACCCACTATCATTGCCGCCTATTCCGTGGTGATTCATTAATTTGTTCCACTAAATATATTTTATAGAGCATAACAGCATTTCTGAATGCTTGCCTACTGGGTGTTTTTTTTGGGGGGGTTCAAGGATCTTATGGTAGTTTGATTGGAGGGAAATACAATTTGTGATCCAAAATGCAATTTCCTAATACATTTCAGTATAAATGTGCTCTTTACTTTAAATCAACATTTACATTTTGTGAAATATTTCCTTCCAAGTCAGTTCTCATTGTATAGTCAGTGCTGTTAGGGTCAGGGTGTTCTTGATTGATGTATTGATCTTTAATTGATTGTTTATACATTATATCCCCTATGGACTAGTGAAATGGCCATTCCCAGTTCTTATTTTGTTTTTCGATGACTTGTATTTCATTATGTCATCAATTTGGTCATGTGAATGGCAAATATAACAAATTAACTGTGTAATGGCTTTCCTCAAGTTTCACCCAGTCCCACCTACATCTAAGTACCACAGTGAAGTGTTTCACCACGTCTGCATGTAGCTTGTCACTGTTAATCAATGTTTCATGTGAAAAAGATTGTCGTGCTGTCGAAATATGTTTATTGATGTATAATGGCTCCATATAGATGGCTGTCCTAAATAAAAATAAGATTTGATCTGTTTAGAAGGTCATTTGTGTGTCTTCAAGATCACATATTGTAGTGCCATTCTACTAGGATGGTGACATATACTTACTAGAAGAAAAAGGAAGATGAAAAAGGAATTGAATGATGTGAGAGAGAGGTTAAGGAACATCTTCCTTACTAAACATTACTAAACATTAACATAGGGGAATTCTGTTAATTTACCATTGTATATGTCTTGAAATGGCCAGTAAAACTCAATACAGAAGACTTTGGAGGAGTCGTGTCATTTTTTTAGTTTTTGTAGAACAATTCAATGAGCAGTGAATAGCAGATTAAAAAAATGGAATTCAAGGTTTGAAAGCTACAAACCACTAGTAGGGGATAAATGAATTGCTGACTTCCCTGTCTCTTCTAGGAGGATTGAAGAGGACAGTGAAATTAGGCTGGGTAATTAGGAAAAGCATGGTGTATACCCAAAGGAACAGCGCAGTGAGCTCAGCGTGCATTGCTCTTCCCCCTGTCCCTCCGTCTCTATCTCTTTAAGAGCTGAGGGAAGGAGTGTGCGTGTGGGGGAGGGGTACTGGCTGGGGTGGAACAGTCCTGTAATGAGCAGATTTTAGTCAGAGAGAGAGGGGAAGGCAGAGCGAAAGAGCACAATATGACTTAAGGGAAATGGGATAAAATAACCATCCAGAATCATGTGAGCACTAAAATGGAGAGGACAAAAGGACACAGAAGAGCATAATTGTGCATTTTTTCTGCCTCCCCATCTCATGGAGACCAGCTCATCACTAGATCACAGCAGGAGCACAGCGAGAGGAAGAAAAAAAAAACAGAACAAGGAATAAGAGGAGCAAAGGGGATATACACAGCCTGTCAGGACGTCTGAGGTGTGTGTGATTATGGACGTGTGTGTGTTTGCAGGGAACCTGCACTGCTTTTTCCAGGGCATGTTATAGAAATACCCTCATCGTCTCTCCTACTCTCTTTTTTGTGCTGGTGCGGTACCATCCCTCTCCTGTATCTCTCTCCATTTCTGTGTGCCGGTGCGGCACGGCTGAAGGGGTGGTGTAATGTCTGATTGAGCCCAGCACGGTCACTGCTGCCGCTGTGTGGGCCTCTGGGAGTACTTGAAAAGCCTGGGCCTAGTCTGTCTGGAGCGCCCCACAAAGCAGCAAAGCAGGTGGGTTGCTGAGCTCCCCAGCTGGCGAGGCTGTGTGGAGTAGGAGGGTGGAGGAGGAGGGGGAGGTGGAGAAGGAGGAGCGCTCACTGCCTGCATGCCCATGGGAAGTAGCGTGCCCGACAGTAGCATCCAGCACGGAAAAGGAAGCCACTTCCATCGTGAGGATCCACTTTATCCTGAAGTTATGCTGTTGGGATTAAACCTTGCTCTATTTGAGGCGATCAACCTGTATTCTCATTGTATTGTTGAAAAAAATTGAGAGGAATAAGAACTAGAGTGCTGTACTTCCATGTTACCACATCTATCCCCGGCCTCTTTCCCCTGATCCTTTAGCTGTCAGCCGGGCCTTTCTTCTTGACGTTCTGAGGATTTGCCTAAACCTGTTTCATGCATGTCCACTGGAGGCAGGTTTGACTTTGATGACGGGGGGTCGTACTGCGGGGGGTGGGAGCAGGGCAAGGCCCATGGGCGAGGGGTCTGCACGGGGCCACAGGGCCAGGGTGAGTATGCAGGGGCCTGGAGCCACGGTTTTGAGGTCCTGGGCGTGTACACCTGGCCAAGCGGGAATAGTTACCAGGGCACCTGGGCACAGGGCAAGCGCCACGGTGTAGGCGTGGAGAGCAAAGGCCGCTGGGATTACAGGGGCGAGTGGACACAGGGCTTCAAGGGTCGCTATGGGCAGCTGGAGAGCACGGCCAGTGGGGCCCGCTATGAGGGAACCTGGAGCAACGGCCTACAGGATGGATACGGCACTGAGACATACTCTGACGGAGGTAAGAACTAAGCCAACCCTCACTTTAAACACCTACAACATGTTACTCAACAACAAGCAGAGTCACTACTTTTCAAACCAAGACTCATTGTCAACAAATTCCTTCACTTCTATTCCTTTCATTTCAAACCCTCAACCTTCAATCCAATCTGCTGTAGAGTCAAGTTGTAGCTCATAGACACTGTTACTGTGTCTCTCACTAGCTTCCCTCCAGATGATACTGTGGGATGATACAACCCAAGCCTAAACATGGTAAATCTACAGTCGCATTGATATCATAGATACAGAAAACATCAAACCCAAAACATAAATGGACACACCTGCACACCATAGTTTTGGTGTTAATTGTTTCTCATTTCTCATTTGTAATTGAGCTTCACAGTCAAATCTACCACTACACAATAATCCAATTCTACAATTGATTTCATAATAGGAACTTTGTTAAAAAGGTAAAAACTTGAAGCCACAATCTGCATAAATCATGAATCCATCTTCATTTAGTATCTAACTTCTAATTTTAGTCCTGTTGCATCCTCACATTTACAGCATTTCATATCCTCCTCCCCTGTACATAGGCTACTCATTTTTCTACTTGCATTATACCACAGACGCCTCTGTACTGTAAATCGCCATGGTAACGCAGAGACAGCAGGTCAGCGTGTCACTGGAGACTATCTCTGTTCTGCGCCCTGATTGGCGCTTTGGCATTGTCAGTGGCGTTTTCTGACTTGGGCGCTTATCTAGGCCGTTTGATAACCAATGCAGCTCCACCGCTTCCATTGCCCAGAACCCGGATGAGCTAAGAGAGGAGGCGGGGGTGCGGTGAAGGGAAAGAGCGAGGTCAATAAGTGATGCAGGGGACCGTGGAAAAACGGTCTGTCAGTGCTGCATTGGTGTAAAGGTTGTTTATCAGCAGTTGTAGCCTAAAACGTATCCACTGCAATCGTTGGCAAACTACTCCGCGGCATGATTTGGTTTATGAATTAGCGGGAACATCATTCTAACATGACTGCAAAAAAGACTGCGTCACGAGATATCTCTCCAGTCGCTCACGTGGAGAACAGCCGACAGATGAATATAGCACGCACGAGCTGACACATTTTCCACAACCCAATAAACGTGCTTCCAACACACACGGGACATATTGTAAAGAGAATCACACAACCATTGAGTCGGGATGTGTCGGATATTGGGTCAGATATTTTCTTAAAGACAATTGTCTTTGAGAAAATATCTGCTATTTTTGCCTGGCTAGATGGGCTATGATTTCAGCACCACGGAGAGCTCCTCCGATGAGCCAGACAAAGATCGTGCGAGAGTGTTGTTTATAGGCTACTAAACAATTCATGTAGGTTACGGCAGAGTAGACATAACACAGATTATTACCAAAACCTACTAAAAGTGTGAAAGTGTTGATGAAAATGCATTGTGGGGCTGAATATTGTTAATTTTACAAAACGTTTGGTTATATTAACGCCTGATTATTACGAAAATCTGTCACTTTTTACGTTGTTTTTCAGAATTAAGTCAATATTATTTCATAGTGACTAGCCAGCCTCACAGCAAATATAAACATGCATATTTGGCCTGGGGTTGAACCAATCCCAATGTTTTTATAGTGTAACATGCGCTCAATTTGCCTTCATTACATTTCCACTCGACCACCAACATATTGATTTCACCAGAATGGCTCCTTCACTCTGGCAGGCATAGCACATAAGTATACCATCTCAAAAAAGTCTTTATAATGTCTTTATAAAGAGGGGACAGTAATGTGTCTTATTGGCTAATATGTAGTACTTTGTTGTGGAAACCTTGTTAAAGTCACCCATGGATTTTAGGGATTTAAGCAGCAAGTGTCAACTGACAACAACACTTTTAAGTCTAAGTTGATAATCTCTGTTCATCTCCTGTATTAAGTGCACATTCATGCACCACTAATACTGCTAGTAATAATACTGCTACTACTACTACTAGTACTACTACTACTACTACTGTTACTACCTACTACTACTACTACAAAGCTCATTCAGTGTTCATTCATACTGTCTGTGTTTAATTACTTATCATTGCCAACCAACTAATCACTTACTTTGGTAATTTCATTCTACTGTAAACATAAATGACATATATTACTTAAATTCTCTCTCTCTCTCTCTCTCTCTCTCTCTCTCTCTCTCTCTCTCTCTCTCTCGCGCGCGCGCGCGCGCTTTCTCAGGAACGTACCAGGGCCAGTGGTTGGGTGGGATGCGTCATGGCTACGGTGTGCGGCAGAGCGTGCCGTACGGCATGGCAGCCGTCATCCTCTTCCCCCTGCGCACGTCCATAAACTCGCTCCGCTCCGAGCACAGCCATGGCCCGCCCACCCTATTGGAGGATGGCACCACCATCACGCCGACAGACGGTGTTGTGGCGGGCCTGGCCGGGAGCCCCGTGGGGAGAGGCGGTTTTGCTCTCACCGCCCCAAGTGAAGCTGACCGGCAGAGGAAGAGGAAAGGCCGCTTCCGCCAATCCATCCTGAGCGGGCTGAAACTGCGACGCTCCGAGTCCAAGAGTTCCCTGGCCAGCCAGCTCAGCAAGCAGAGCTCCTTCTGCAGCGAGGCCGGCATGAGCACTGTCAGTTCAGCAGCCTCTGATATCCACTCCAACGCCAGCCTGGGCGAGGGTGAGCAGGGTGCCCCTGTGGACGCCACTGTGACTGAGACCTATGCCGGAGAGTGGAGGAGCGATCAACGAGCGGGCTGGGGCGTGAGCCGGCGCTCTGACGGCATGCGCTATGAGGGGGAGTGGGCCGCCAACAAGCGGCATGGCTATGGGTGCACCACGTTCCCCGATGGCACCAAAGAAGAAGGCAAGTACAAGCAGAATGCACTGGTGAGCGGCAAACGCAAGAATCTCATCCCACTGAGGGCCAGTAAGATCAGGGAGAAGGTGGACCGGGCCGTGGAGGCAGCTGAGAAAGCTGCGGACATTGCCAAACAGAAGGCGGAGATTGCCCTGTCCAGGTAAGATACCTCTGCCTGGACACCACTTGAATTCAGTTCTTGGAATCAGTCCCAGTACTCACTGAGACTAACTTAACCACTGTTATTATCAGTGTGGCATTGGTTTCAGGGTGTTGTGAGGTAGCCATAAAAGCAAGACTAAAATCAACCATATTCAGGAACAGGCAAAACTAAATAGAAATGTCCTAAAGAGCCTTATGATCTATATCCAAATAAACTGTATTTAGATACCCTGTACTGCCAATAAATATATTTTTGAGAATGATATTTTCCCTGTATTAAAGAGTGTATCACAATGTCCAAGGCTGTCTTGGTGGCAAAACACATTATGAGAATATCAGACAGAAAACAATAAAAAACCAGGCCATATACTGTACAGTAATGTCCCGGAAAGTAATACACTCACTGGAACATTCTCCTTAAAAAGGTAACAATGTCAATAAAACCAGGGCAGAAGGGAACTGTGTACACAACACTCCTCAGAGCACCCCAAATACAAAGAAAAACCTCTGTATTGTAGGGAGCTGAATATGTTGCATGCAAGTGGTATTTTAAGTTGTGACCTGTTGTGACTGATTACATCTTGTATTTCTCTTTCAGAATGAGCCACGCCCGTGGAAAGGCAGAGGCAGCAGAGGGTGTGGCCCAGAAGGCAACAGAGGAGTGTCGAATGGCTCGTGTTGCTGCCAAAGAGCTCTCGCCTTCCTTCCACATCTATGGAAATGGTGAGTCTAAAACTTAGATGGTGACCAAATAAATGGTTCCAGTAAGAGTGTGAGAGTGAATGTGTGGAAGTGTATTCATGTAAGAGAGGGTGAAGACAGGCAACAAGGGATGGGAAGTTTTCTTTTTTCACATCAAAGGGTGTGCGATGAGGAGAGCTAAACTGAACTGACAGACCACATTTAAACCTATTCATTGATGGTTGATTAAAATTGTCACCAAGCAATTAAGTTGCTAAATATGGTAAAAAAAAATCCAAGTTAAAGGGTAGTTACTTGCTACACTCCATGTGTCTCTTGATTGCATGTGAAATGGCACCAAACTTGTTACATCATTACAAAGGGGGGGGGATCTGGAACACATATTTGCTGTTAAGTAAATCAACAGTTAACTACTTTACACACAGTTGTAGTCACCCTGCCATGCTAAAATCTGGAGTTTCTGGAAGGAGTCTCTACTTCATTGTGTAACTTACTGTTGCATTGCTAGTCATATGTTGATAAGTAAGGGTAATAACTGTAATTCCATTGATATAGGCATACTTTGGTTAATGTTAATACACTGTTCAGTTTACCCCTCTTCCTTTAAACATAGGGGAATAGTTTTGGTTGTAGTTTTGGTTAATTGTGTGGACAAATATTAAACCCCCTTCATTTACATGTTAACAAACGAACATACTTATAATTCAGTCTGCTTAAATAAAAAGAAATACAAAAGAACTTGCTCTCATTATACATGTGATCTGTGATTTTAAAGCGGAAATCCAACCTTTGTACCTTGAGTATGAGCAAAGAATAAACATGCTAATCTTTAATATGTATGCATAAATGTAATGTAATATTAACGTACCACCATGTACGTTACTTTTGCCTGTCAGTAATACTCACCATATTAGCCATGTAGGATTTGAAGAGGATAATCCTATAAACATTGTAGAATTCAAGTGAACTGTATCTTTAAATCCTTGCCGACACAGACAGAAGCTAACTGTGACTATCTCGGTTTGACTCAGCCAGTCTAGAATGCATTCTTATTCTCTTTCTGTTGTACATGTTTCTGCTAACACTGAAATCCCTGTGTACTTCTAATGTACTTGTGGTGGATGTCTGCCAAAACACCTCATTGAGTTCTGTCCTCCAACTGTTTGTTAGGACTCGAGTGTCAGAGGCCCAAGCACCAGGACATCAAGGACAAAGACCATGAGGTCATCTCCACAGGAACAGACAGTCCCGAGCTGTGCACGCCTGACACCACGCCACCTGTAATAACACCTGATCTCAGCCCTGTGTTGAGCATCCCACCCTCACCTCCCCGCAGTCCATCCAAGCACGCCCACCGCCCCAGAAACGCCTGCTTCATGCGCCAGAGTGCCGTGGACGACCAAGGCGGAGCTGAGATCCAAGTATTGGTGGAGGGCCGGGGCATGGACCTCCCCAGGGGCGGGGCTAACAACTGGACAGAGGATATGTACCCAGATCGAGGGGGTAGTAGTCGCTCCACCACCCCTTCCCTCCTGGAAGAACAAGAAGGCCAAGTTAATGGCCATGAACAAGCCCCCTCCAATCACAAGCCAAGGGAGAAAACTTCATCCAATCACAAGTCCCAGGAGCACACTTCCTCCTACAGGTCCTGGGAGCATTCCTCATCCAACCAAAAGCCCTCTAAGCATGTGTCGTCCAATCACAAGTCGAGAGAGTACACGTCCTCCAATCACAAAACATGGGATCATACTTCAACAAATCACAAGGCCTGCGAGCATGCCTCTTCCAATTACAAGCCGCAGGTGCACATTTTATCCAATCACAAGGCCTTGGAGCATAACATGTCCAATCACAAGACTTCTGAGCATGCTTCTTCCAATCACAAGACCCATGATTATACCTGCTCCAATCACAACCCAAAGGACCATTTCTCCTCCAATTACAACCCTCGAGAGCATGTGTATTCCAACCACCACCCACCAGAGCATGTATACTCCAACCACCACACAAAGCACCACATCTCCTCCAACCACAAGCTTAGCGAGCATGCCTTGGCTGACCAAGGGCTTGACGGCCACCCAGGGGTCTGGACTGCTGAAAGCACCCTTAGGTGGAGCCCCGCCCACTCACGCCTCACAGAGCAGGAGGACGAGAAGCTAGGTGACTACACAGTAGATATGAGGCTTCAGCCCCCGGACTCCCAGATGCCCCGGGGGCTGGGCCAGGAATCTCCAGGCCCTAAAGGCAACAGGGTGCGGCCCCGTGGCCTGCGGCCAGTGAAGGAGGGATCCATGGACTCTGTACAGATGCTGGACAGTCTGAATGTGGGGGCAGAGTTGGAGGAGTGGCCACTGCACAGGGACCTCACCCTCTCCCCACCCCTAAAGTCCCAGCCTATTACACTGGAGCAGGACGGGGAGCATCTCACCCTTAAATCAAACTCAGTGAGTGAACTGCATGCTCTGCTCATGATGGTTATGGTAAATTATGATTGAATGACACTAACGTTAACCAGGTAACCAATGTTGTGGATTCCATTCAAACATTCAAATTCTCAAGTGGAATTAAACTGGTGTGCGGTTGCTTGACTTAATTAGACAGCATAATCTACAGCAAATTAACTTTCTCTAACTTTTCTCTTCTCTTTTCTCTTCCATAGGGCTCCAGCTCTATTCTGGTGGTCATGGTCATTTTACTTAATATTGGAGTAGCTATTTTGTTCATTCACTTCTTTATTTAAGCTTCTACAGGTATGATCTACTAAGGCGTATTCTTACCAACATTATATTACTTATCGATACAGACATTCTGCCCATCCAACTGGAGCCCACAGCCCAAGCACAGGCACAGGTCTGCTATTGGTTTGTTGTTATCTTGTCTGATGTTATTATCTGAAACATGAGTTTCTACTTCACAACTGTTCCTTTTGAATTGCCTCTTTATTGCTTGCGACTATAGCAGGACATCATAGATATCTATTGTAAGAAAGCTAAGAGTGCAGTTTTAAGATGGTGTGGTTATAGTAGGTTACACACATGCATGGGTTTTTGACACCAGCTTTAAAAACGGACAGGAGATGGTAGAACCTTTGCGCACTTTGCTCATCCAAGACAAGCATACTGCAACTCCTATGCCCCACCTTGTGTGTCTCTACCATCCATTAAACATGCTATATCCTAGAGCATGGCAGACACATTTCATCCACCCTATACCTTAAACCCTATAGCCTAAACCCCTGTACCCCTTGGCCCCATCCACCAACCCCTGATCTATCAGCACTATGCTACAAAACTATGCTGTAATAGTAGATCCATTTTAAAGGGCTCCGTCATGATTCTTTTTTTCACCATTATACCAACACACACACACAGCCATTGCATGAGGGTGTGTGGAGTTTAAAGAGCATCTTTCTATCCCTTCTTACATCAATGTTCTGTCTTCATTTGTACACAATCCACCCAGATATTATTCATTCTTATCACTGCTACTATAAGCTGAGAGTTGAGATCAACGCCATTGAACATCCAGTCAAATCAGGGAATTGGAATTTTAAGAAGGTTGAGTTTGATTAATGAATTGTATATACCGCAAAATTCTCTGCGAGCATAGATTCATGAATCAAACTTAAATTTGTTTCCTGAATCAACTGTAAATTAGATGGAATTTATCTTAACCCTACCACTTACACAACAGATCACATTCAGTCTCAACACACATTACACACACACACTCTCGCACGCATCAACACGAGGCAAACACTAAAATACTGACTATGAGAAACATGGTTTAGAGGATTCAGGCTTGCCCCTTTGTACAGCTTTGAGACTGTTAAGTTATAACCACTGATTCTAAATATATATGTATGTATATCATTATTACTCAAGTTTGTTACTTTTTTGCAGTTTGCAAGACAGAGAGAATGCTGAGTGCCTCGTATTTATTCATTTTTTGTCTTAAATTTGTTTATTTCCTTGATAAAACACCCCTTATGTGGGCAGGCTAGGGGGAGGTGAGGACTCTTTGACATTAAGGAAGGGGACCCTCCCTGAAATGGCATGCACTGTTTTGTCTGTCTCTCTCACTCCTACTTTCGGACCAGAGTCCAAAAGGGGAAAGATTGGGTTATTCAGTGTCACTTCATGGCACTTTGGGCCAGATGGGATATTTTTCAGCATGTTTGTTTAGCCTGCTCAATCTGGTGTCAGTTTGTGAGTCTCTCAGCCTCTCGTCGCTTTATCCAGCAACACAGGCGACATGAGACATTGAGAGCAGTGTAAAATAAACGCTAGCTTTTAACTCTAGTGGAAACTGAAATGTCCTGAGTTTGTGAATGATATAAAAATAAACTCTCTGCTACTGTATGTTTTATACTTCGCACCCGGTGACATCATCATGTTGTGACATCATTGCATGCCCAAGCATGCTCTTTCTTACTCTTTGGTTTATGAGGTTGTTTCGAAGTTATGTGGAGAAAATAATAAATTGTTTGAAATTAGGTGCCTGGTGTGGTTATTGCAACTGTCTTTTTACCAAATATTTCTAATTTATAAAAATGTTACATGAAGCCTAACTGTGTGTATTTAAAGAAACAATTATGTTTGTCAAATAAATAATACACTACAATGTGGAGACTTTCTTTCCATCATCCACATTGTAAGGGTCTACAACGCCAACTGGGGATTTATTTTATGAAAACAATTAGCAAAATACAACAAAGTGTACTTGTTGTGTACATTGTTTCAAAACAATAAGCTTGTCAGAGAAAACCATTGGTACTTAAAATTAAATCATTTCATATTGTTGATAAATCTTAGCAAGTAGTACACAATACAAAAAAGGACAACAAGGTTAAGAGAAAGGTTGTAAAGGCCCTATATACAATGAGGCACACACACCATCGGGAAACTTGTATAGGAGTTTCAGCTAGGGCACAGACCATAAAAGTAGTAGAGGGTAATTGTTAAAAATAATAAACAAATAACAGACAAAACAACAAAATAAACACTCACAACACAAGAACAGACAATCAGAATGCATTTCTAACAATTCACATGTAATAATTGGTCGATCCAATTATGTTGTGTCCGTTAACCTTGTGTGTGCAGTAGGCTAGAGCAGAGATAGGGAGCGCAATATGTTGTTGAGTCGAAGAAAGTGAAGGAATTTACAGAAAATTGTCCAGTGAAGGCTTGGAATAAAATGGCCCACCACTTATTGTAATACATTATGGATTTGTTTTAACAAGGCTACTGCTATCAGACAGCACATGTCTAGTTAACGCCCAGTTACACAAAACTGGTGTATGTACTAGTATCATGATGTAGCGAAGTTGTGAAACCCATCACACAAAAAAGTATCACACATCCCTGATTACCTCCACCGACACCGGTAACCATTAAGTAAATGTTTGTGTACATTTGTATAAGCAGCCAAAACGATTTGTATTGCACCCTTTGACTATGAAAAATAAATAAAACTAAACTATAAAACGGTTTTAGTGAATTTCCACACAATGGACTGCAAAGACAGCCAAATGTGTACAGTAAGCTACTATGCAGCAGACTCTGGATGTTTCCGGTGCGCGCTTGAAGTGGATGGCGTTTGGTTTCAGTCGCATCTCGCCCAGTCTTCAATCCAGCAGAATATTTTTTTCGAAGGTCGTCGACTGCTGGTCAAAAATACGACAAAGGAAACACGCCTCACAATTATACATTGAAATTGTAAGTTGTCACTGACATAATGTGTGGAAAAATGTTGAAGCTAGTGGCTGTATATTTTGTAACCAAGCAGCTCTGTATGCTGGCTGCAGCCAGGGCGGCCCAGGTCGAGGGCTACTGAGAGTCCATGGTCTCGTCGAATCACAGACCATCAGGGGGCCTTACTGCGAAGCTAATAATTACGGGAAATATCTGGATAATAACAAGCCGGTAACGATTGTCTGCTACAGCTTGACCTTATTTTGATATGTATTACTTGCTCACTTGTAGACTTGGACTGTGACCCACTGCAAACATTTGGTCCATTTGGTAATAACAAATTGCAAATGGAAATCCATTTTGATGCCTGCGCGAGCCACATATAGCAAGCTACTGTAGCTAATTAACACAAGCAACAAGGCACGCCAGCTAGCTAAATATGCAGTAACCGAAAAATTACGTGCATTGTCATCCTTCTGCGATTTTACGATTAGAGCTAGCTTAATATCTTTCATTGGCACCACACATTATTTGCTTGCTAAACCGTTGCTCGCACACATAACGTTAGCTAGCTAGCGTTAGCATCATCAATCGCACATCGCAAAGCCATGATCAAAAGATATAATGACAATACAGCAGTTTGCTTTTACTGTTGAGATTGTTGAAATCAGCCGTTGCTTAAAATACCTGCAGATGAATGTCTAACGACTGTCAATATCTCTTCCAGATAAACACAATTTAATCTACTAAAATCTTAATTTATTCCTAATATGTCATAAACGAAGTGTGATGGGGTTTATTACATTTTCATTTGTAACAATTGTGCACATTGGAAAAACATTATAACTTAAATATATTTAATTGATTACTTGGATTATAAAATAAATTATGTTGTGTGCTATTGGATTGTTACTTGGGAAGTATTTGTAGCAGCAATTACAATTTCTGTGATGCACGTTAAACATCGGCGAATAGTAGCCTAGTAACAGTACTGAGGGAGATAACTAGCTTCTTTTACAACTGATTACTTGATGACTCAATTTATGTTTGACTCTTTTTTCCCCTTTTGTAGGGTTTCATCTGGTAAAGTGAAAACAGAGGATAAGATCATCATTTTGGACCATATGACAATTAGTCTCTTATGGACGATCACATTAGTTGTTAATAGTACGCTGTTGGTGACATCTTATCTGAAGCCAAATCTTTATCTCTTCAAACGGGCTCCTTTTGAAACTTCTTGGCCTCTTCACAAGTTGAAAGCTGAATCCATACATGCGAAGTGGCAGGATGACGGAGGCGTGGCAGCAGCAGCACGCTGTGGTCCCACCGCCAGTGGTGCACACCCTTCCCCCGGCCACCGACAACCCTCTTGGCTGTGCAGTTTATGGGGTTGTCCTGCAACCTGACTCAGCCCTACAGCAACCACAACACAGCCAGCATGGCCAACAGCTCTCTGTGCCCTCCCAACAGCCCTCCTTACAGGTAGGTGGTGAGGGAGGACATAAGTGTGGAGCCTGTGGCCATGATATCTCTCACCTGGCCAATCCACATGAGCATCAATGCATGGTAAACCAGGACCGTTCCTTTCAGTGCACGCAGTGCATGAAGATCTTTAGCCAGGCCACTGACCTGCTGGAACACCAGTGTGTACAAGTGGAGCAGAAGCCCTTTGTGTGTGGTGTGTGTAAGATGGGGTTCTCCCTGCTTACCTCGCTAGCACAGCATCACAATGCACACAACAATGGAAACA
The DNA here is from genome assembly GCF_963692335.1 of Osmerus eperlanus. Taxonomy (NCBI): domain Eukaryota; kingdom Metazoa; phylum Chordata; class Actinopteri; order Osmeriformes; family Osmeridae; genus Osmerus; species Osmerus eperlanus. The sequence goes on along the minus strand of NC_085027.1, from coordinate 10,701,412 downwards.
ATCCCATGAAATGTTCCATCTGTGAGAAAACATACAGACCTGGCTCTGGAAATGCCACCCCAACTTCTTCCGCTGCTAATCCTCTGCAGGCATCTACTGGCGAAGCTTCCAGCGGTGGTGCTGCGATGGGAGCCTCAGCCCCAACAGCGTTTGAGGCCTCCGCTCCGGATAGGCCCTATAAGTGCTCAGTGTGCCATAAGGGCTTCCGCCATTTGTCAGAGCTGTCACGTCATGAACGAGTGCACACAGGTGAGAAGCCCTACAAGTGTGACACGTGTGACAAGAGCTTCAGCCAGTCATCTCACCTGGCCCACCACCAGCGCACCCATAGCTCGGAGCGCCCATACAAGTGTGCTGTCTGTGAGAAGTGTTTCAAGCACAGGTCGCACCTTGTGCGCCACATGTACGCTCATTCAGGTGAGCATCTGTTCAAGTGTAATTTGTGCGAAATGCACTTCAAGGAATCGTCTGAGCTCCTGCACCACCAGTGCCAGCCAATAGGGGAACGGCCATTTCGTTGTGGCTCTTGTGGAAAAGGCTTCAAGCGTCCGTCAGACTTACGGCAGCATGAACGCACCCACTCTGAGGAGCGTCCCTTCCAGTGTGAGGAATGTCAGATGAGCTTCAAGCAGCAGTACGCCCTGGTGCGCCACCGCCGCACACACAAGAACCCTGCAGACCGCCCATTCAAGTGTAACCTGTGTGACAAGGGATTCCTGCAACCATCTCACTTGCTGTACCACCAGCAAGTCCACGGCATGGAGAGCCTGTTTAAGTGTGCTTCCTGCCAGAAGGGTTTCAGCCAATCGGGAGAACTGCTTAGGCACAAATGTGGCGGATCAGGGTCTAGCTCTGCACCAGTGGAGAAGCCATACAAATGTGATGTGTGTGGTAAAGGATACAAGAAAAATTCAACACTCCAACGACACCAGAACTCTCACTGCACGGAGAAACCTCTCAAATGCTCCTTGTGTGACCGGCGTTTCGTATCATCTTCTGAGTTTGTCCAGCACCGTTGTGACCCAACTCGAGAGAAACCGCTAAAGTGTCCGGACTGTGAAAAGCGCTTCAAGTACTCCTCTGAGCTACAACGCCATCGACGTGTTCACACTGGAGAGAAACCATACAAATGTGCCAGTTGCGATAAGAGTTTCAAGCAACGTGAACACCTGGCCAAGCATCAGAGTGTACACTCCCGGGAAACCCAGTTCAAGTGTGTGTGGTGTGGTGAGCGTTTTGTTGACCTGACAGCCTTGCAGGAGCATACAGTCCAACATACTGCAGAAGGAAGTGGCTATCCTGCGGCCCCCTGCATACCATGATTTAGCCAACCAGAGGCCCTGTGCACAGTGAGAGTAAGGCCCTCTGGGCATGGAGTATCACCATATACCACCCTACTTATGTATAGACACAATCATTCTTTGCATTTATAGACACAAACTGTACCTCACCTTCCATGTTGCATAAAAACCTTTGTCTCCTTTTGTTAACGGAGAGATGTCATTGCCTCTTCATCTTCATGCATAAACTGATATTTAGAAATAAGTTTGCTCATTTTTTATCCTCAACTTACAATTTGTCCTGATAAGTGACTTTGGGACTTTTCTTCCTAACTTCATCTGATGGCCCACATCTACAGAAGGCATGTTCATTGGCCATTGAGAAATCACAAAATGCAACTTTAAAAAAGAATCTATGTAACGGAGAAAGGTATTTTAAACAGTTGAAGATCAAAGGTGGAGTGTGGGACCTCCTACCATTGCATGATGTGTTTTGTCTAAAGTAAAACAAAATAGAAAAAAAGGTAGGAATTCCATGTGCCTTTATGTTGGTATTAGTGTTGTCCTTAAATTGTTTTCCTTTACATTGAATTATTTAGTTTCTTGCACTGCTAGAACCCCTTCTCATAACTCTGAATACTCTGGCAGGCTAATCCCAAAACCGCTGTAGTAGGCTAAATGAAAAGGTTTCTGCATGAGTATTTGTGAATTCATTATTGAACATTGCCGTTGAATTATAGTAGTTTGTTTCTTTCACAACTGTATAAAGATAAAAGTTGTTCAATTGTAATAGGTTATATCTTATATAGTACCATGCGAAGTATTTACTTCCTATTATTAAACAATTCACTTTTTTTCAACCTTACAGATTAATTTCAAAATGGTTTTTTCCTACCCGCCTACTTACAATAACCCAAATTGACAAAATGTAAAAATAAATTCATTAATTTATCGAAAATAAAATGTATAAAACATCTCTGAAAATGTAACTGGAGATGAGACTGAGTTCAGAGTTCAGTTTTGATTCTGGTCTGCTACCAAAAACCCTTGACTTGCTGTCATTTAAAATATCCCCTTCTGTCTCACAGTTTTCAAGAGCATAGTCTAGTGTACAATGCTGAAATTAGACTGTGCGGTTGAACTGAGTGATTTGTTTAGGGAGTGAATGCTTTTGCAAATCACTGTATATCCTTTTTGTAAATATGTTGTAGATAATTCTTGTATAATAATTAAATGGCAACTGTTATTTGCCATTTCCAAATGAACTTAGCTCTGTATCCTGTATGATTTCAAACTGTAGAAACTCCAACATGTGTACTGGCTCATACCTTCAATGTTCATCTACTAATTATTTGACATACTGTTTGTATACTTAGCATAGATGTATATGCTCATGTAAAGGATTCAAATGTACTGTGCTTCTGCGACCTGCTTTTATACTCAGATCATTTAGATTTTCAAAGAGGGCAAAGACTCATACTAGAGATGTTAAGGACACGTTGACTGCACTTTTTTCACTCACCACAACTTCAGATCAGCAGTTACTGTGTGAAAAAAACTAAAATCTATAGGTAATCATTATTTAGAAGAGTCTGCCTTAGTTGGTGTGTGGGATGTTTCCATGAATTTAACCTTATTTGGAAAAATTCATTATTGTTCTGAGTTGCCTCTGGGAAAGTTGTGTGATGACTGATGTTAGTGTAAATGTTCAGGGCAAATTATAACAATGTTAATGTATGCTAGTTATACATTGTGCTATTTTATATTTACAATAAACTATATTCCCAGTTTCTCTAACCAAACCTTAAGTATTTTGGAAGGATTTAAGATGGGATGTTTAGTTTGACCAGTCAATCAGGAGTAAGAATTCAGTCACATGTAGTATAAGCACTTTGCCAACAATATGCCTCGTTCTTCTGCATGTCAGTGCTGGTCAGCTATGTTGTGGTGCATATGCCTCCCAACCTATTTCATGTGGAAATGCACTCTAGAGCATCATTTGTGTGGCAATGGAGATATGTGCATTGAATCTTTGAAAATGTACATCATGTTCATACTGTAAACAGACAGCGCAAAAAAATAAATAAATCTCACCAACAAATAAATCTATGATCACTTTAAAGTCTGTGTCCAAGTAGCTTACAATAAATGTGTCGCCAGTAGGTGCTGTCTAAAAAAAAGACGTATTTAAAATGCAAAGGTTAAATAATCGCCTGTGAGTAAATAACCACAAAAAAATGCAGTAGGGGATGACATGGACGCCTTGATGCAACCAAAGACATTCATTATATCAATGTAGTTTCTTGGGCAGGTTCTTCTACTCAAAACCTTGGGGTTACTGGATGTACATTATTACTTCCGGGTGATGTTTGTTGCAACGGGAGACCAGCAACGGCAGGAATCGCGGTGCTCTCTTGCAGCAGATGATAGCGTTAAAATACATCTATTTCGGAACGGGTATTCAAAGATTTTATTTAGTGATTTTTTTTCTCCAACATCTTTCGAACTCTGCGCCCCGGTGAGGGTCATAAGCACAGCATTGATAGCGTGCTACATGTCGGTAGGACTTCCTCTGAGTCAGTGAGTGAGTGCGGGGCTAGCCAGCTGTCAACCACCATTTCTATAGCAAATAAGCTCACACGTAGCTAGCAATGCTATCGTAGTAGTTGATTTGTCAAGCTAATTATTGACAAATATAATTTTCGTAAAGCAAATTGTTTCATATTTATACCCGCTTGTCTATAGTGATGTTCGGCCCTTGCCCTCAAAGAGGGGGGTCTTTCAAATTAAATTAGCTTGCTAACGTTAGCTAAGCTAGCTAAACCTGTTCTCGGCCTATTGATTTGTGTAGCTTGCTAGTTAGCTTATTAGTTAGTTCAGATCTTTTTTTAGAGTTAGATACCGTTTGCCAGCTGTACGCAATTGAATCCCACATTTTCAATATTGTGCTCTACCTCATCCTCTTTCTCCCTTCTCCTGTCGCCTCCCTGAAGCTGGCGGGCCATCATCACATCCTGCCTAACAGGCTGTTCAGGGGGCTCAGGCACTCGTTCATTGTAGCACTAACTATTCGCACCGCAAGTGCTGCTTGTCGGAAGAATTTGGCAGTAGACTGCAGTCAGCAACTCCTGGCGAAAGTCGCCCAAACCAATGTTAAACTGTACTCTGAGATAATAAAGCCTGGAATCCCAGAAAGTCTGTGCTTTGCCTTCCAATTTCGCGCCAAGAGGACTGCTGTGCAAGGTGAACTTCATCAACAACGAGCGCCCAAGCTCGCGATGCCCGGTCCCGCGGCCAGTAGCAAAGCTCGGGTGTATACCGATGTCAACACGCAGAAGAGCAGAGAATATTGGGACTATGATGCACACGTGCCAAGCTGGAGGTAACTATCAGTTTGAGGCATGATGATGGACTGGTGTTCTGTCGGCGTAAAGATTTGGGTTAAACACAGTGTAATATAACTACCCCAGCATAAATAATTTGATTTACAAATGTAAGACTAGTCAGCAACTTTGTAACCGCCTTAAATCGAATTTGGTATAATTCTTTAATACTTAATCTGTCCTTCTCTGCTAATTGTTTTAATTATTTCCGCAGCAATCAAGACAACTATCAGTTGGTCCGCAAATTAGGAAGAGGCAAATACAGTGAGGTATTTGAGGCCATCAACGTCAGTAACAATGAGAAAGTGGTGGTAAAAATCCTGAAGGTGAGCTCTTAAACCAATGATTAAAGTAGATACAAGCAAGATATTGCCAAACAAGTTGTATTTATTTATTATACCTTTGGCAGTACAGGCTAGGCTAAATCCCAACACGATGTGAATGTTTTTCCCAGTTATTCCTTTTTTGAATTTTACCGTTGATTTACCGTTTGTAGCCTGTCAAGAAGAAGAAGATAAAGCGGGAGATCAAAATCCTTGAGAACCTGCGAGGGGGAACCAACATTATTCGATTGGTTGACACAGTGAAGGATCCTGTGGTATGTCTCCTCTTTACCTTTGGTGCATGTGAATAGTTGTTCTTATGAGTGTTCTCCTCTGGCCACCATATTTGATACACTTGAAATTCATGCTTGTAGGGCTTGAGGATTCAAATCAGTATGTCAAGCTGATTTTTGTCCTCCCCATCAATTAAGCATTCCTGTTGTCTTCTTCTTGCAGTCCAGAACACCAGCGCTTGTCTTTGAGTGCATCAATAACACAGATTTTAAGGTACTGATGTTTGGTCAAGATCATTCATGTGAAACTACTTAGGAAATACCATTCATGTTAAGTCATTGATGTCCAATGTCAAAAACATTCCTCCAAAGATACTAATATTGAATTGTATCTAACTAGTTCAACCTAATTTATTGTTCTGAGATCTAAGTCTAAATATGCTAAAAGACACTAAACTTGAAATCCTATTTTTAAATAAAAATGTACTCTAACATTAAAAGCACTAATTTCTCTTCTTAATTCCTAACAATTTACAGACAAATTACATCCATCTGAAGCTCAAGTTTTTGTTTATAGAATGGCTTTTAAAGCAACTTGTCTTTATACTGCTTTCAAGGTTTCACTAAACTAAACCTTTCTTTTTTCACAGGAACTTTACCAGAAGCTCACAGACTTTGATATCCGTTTCTACATGTATGAGCTTCTCAAGGTAAGAGTAGTTAAACCTAAAACAACATCCCAAGGTCTGTCTCCTCAGTCCCTTTGTGTTTCTATAGTATATTGATTTGTTGGATGACTGACACCATGCTTGTGTCTGGTCTTTCTCATAAAGGCTCTGGACTACTGCCACAGTATGGGTATCATGCACAGGGATGTGAAGCCACACAACGTGATGATCGACCATCAGATGAGAAAAGTACAGTATACAAAAGAATTTCAGCCCTTAATACTTGATCTACTTCTGAGTTGAACAATGTTATTATTGTAGATTAGGGAAAATATTATTTTATGTTTTTCCAATTGTCACAACATACAACAGCAAGTCAATAGAAATGTGTCGATTCTTTGGTATTGGCATTGCCAGATGGTGCATTCATTTAGTCATTTGAAACAATAGTAAACTTAGTGCACAGGAAGAAGTGCTGCTTACAACAAAGTGTACCCCAGCTTTTTTCATGGAGGCCAAAAAAACATCAAAGGGCCTAAAATGGGTCATGGCACAACAGATTTGGAAACACATCTACTTGCCTCGTCTAGTCTGTCATGTTGACAATCAAACGCTAGGTGTCAGTAATTTACTAGAAAAAATATTGCAGGTCTCACATTCCCATTGAATATTAGAGCTCAGTGGGGTATTGTAACAGCTGTCTTTCTGTGGCACAGTTGCGTCTCATAGATTGGGGACTAGCAGAATTCTACCATCCTGCTCAGGAATACAATGTCAGAGTGGCATCCCGGTATTTCAAAGGGCCAGAACTACTAGTCGACTATCAGGTATGGACCGGTAACACTTACCACACTCACAAACTGCATAGGATAACCACTGTCAGTGCATTTGTATCGGTAGTGTCATTTAATGAGACATTGTTCAACAAGTGAAGAACCATGCTCAAAGAACATGGTGTTGTGTTTCCAGATGTATGACTACAGCTTGGACATGTGGAGTCTAGGTTGCATGTTGGCAAGCATGATCTTCCTGAAAGAGCCCTTTTTCCATGGCCAGGACAACTACGACCAGGTAACTACAGCACAAAAACACAATAAAGAGAGGAATAGTGTCTTTTGACAAATGTATTATTTGAATTGAAGTTGATCTGTCTTCTGTACAATCCACTTATAACATACAATTCATGTACACACAGCATCCATTATGAACAGTTAACTTATTTTTTTTATTTTTTTGCAAATGTTGACGGCCCATGTTTAGAAGTAGCTATTAACACCTGGACTGTATTTTGCCTTGAATCCTAGCTTGTCCGCATTGCCAAGGTTTTGGGGACTGATGAGCTGTTTGGTTACCTGCACAAGTACCACATAGAACTGGACACCCGCTTTAAAGACCTGCTGGGACAGTGAGTGTACCACCCCCCTTTAGACAGGGCTAGCTTGATGAGGGTTGTCAGTCTAGGAGTTTATCAAATTGTATTGTCTAACATTGATTTGGATGCTCTCCTTGGTCTCCATCTTTTCATCCACCCCACTGCTTACTTCTCATCCACTCCCCTCTCTTCCCCGCTTTTCATCCACTCCCCTCCCTTCTTATCCACCCACCTCTTTCTCTTCCTAGGCAGACGAGGAAGCGCTGGGAGCAGTTTGTCCAGACGGAGAACCAGCACCTGGTGAGCCCAGAGGCCTTGGACCTGCTGGACAAGCTGCTGCGCTACGACCACCAGCAGAGGCTGACTGCTGCGGAGGCCATGCAACACCCTTACTTCTGTAAGTGTATCTCTTTAGTGATATGCACAGACATACTCACACACACACTCACTTGTCAGTCTGGAAATCATGTAGAATCCATGTGTTTGTGTATTTATGTGTGTCACACATGCTTGTCTCTGAAGCGCAAATAGTTTGTGTATTGTGTGCATTGAAGGGTGGGTTTATTGTGTTCTATCATATTTGAGGTGGAATGGTTATTGTCTTTATCCCTCAGATCCCGTGCTGAAGGAACAATCAAACTCCAACACAGATGGCACAAAGGCAATAAGTGGCTCCAATGCAACATGATGAGCAGAGAGGAGGTGATATGCCAACATGTACACACATTTAGTCATAAGGGCAATGTTGGGTGACCACCACATGACTTGAACTGATCCAATCTTAGAGATGAAGTGGAATGTTTGAGCAGATCCCATATTCAGGGCCTTATCTTGGTTTGTATTTTTCTCCCTCTTCCAGGAAAACCTTTGTTACCTCAACTTGTGACCTTTTCGTGGCAGAAACCGCTGCCTCCAAGTCAACAGCCATACTGGAGCGATATGTCAATTAGCAACATACAAACACAAACACACTTGGATTCAAACCTAATATCTTCTTGCACAATCCCCCAGGGCCCCTTGTGGCACTGCTTGGCCCAGTCACCAACAAAGCGCATTGGACCCAAGCTTCGACGTGTGACTTGCATTCTCGAACCCCCTCCACATATCCCAGTCCTGCCCCCTCCCAATTTCAACCCCAGTTTTAAAATGAGCAAAGTGACTGTTGTTGGATCAGTATAAAGCCAGTGTTGTGCTGTAAGATATGTGTGAGTCAGTATGAAGCTGTGGTGACCTGAGATTATATTCCAGGTAATAGCACTGAGTGGCATGGAGGCTCTTTTCTGCTATGGATAGAACAAATACTATATTGAAAGAGAATAAACCATTTTTATTTAAAGAGGGTGTGTGTTATTTTATGAAAAATTAGAATTTTCTCATTGTAAATGTATGTATCATGAGCATTTAGTTATTTGAAGGGATAACACAGTCCCAAATACATTTGTCAGAGCAGTCTGATCGAAATAAGTAAATATTGTGTCAGGTTGTGTGTCATCTCTTATTTTATTTATTAAGGAAGGAGCATATGGACAAACAACTTTCTGAGTTTAGATTTAGGGTGAGAAGGTTGGATTACAAAATACTGGATTGTTTCAAACTAGCTTGGAATATCCAGGTTAATTAAAGATGATCCCATGCCTGATGATTCGGATTTCATTCATTACACTCACCAAGCATTTAAATAAATCATGTATATTTAGCAGACAAAAGCAATTTGAACATGTGACATTTTGAACTGCTGTCAAATTCATTTCAGTACTGAATGTACTTTGCATGAACTTCAGAAACATGGACAAGCAGTAAAAATATATCCCAAATATAAAGCAATCAAATGGTCACAGATCAACTGAAACAGGGGGCCTGTCATAACATAAATGGTTGATGTAGTTAATTAGTAAGGTTTGAAAAACAAAAACTTTGAGAAATCTCAATACTCACCTTTAAGTCTATTAGTTATTGATTATACATTTTCATATCCTTCTATTGGAGAGTATCCCAAAGGCATTCGCAGGCCTGTCTTTATTTGCCGTTGTCCAGAAAGGCAGCAGAAGAAAAACAGACTGAAGGGGCAGAGCCCACTACACTACTGAGCATCTGGTTTGGAGAACAACCATGTAAGTTCAGTGGATAAGCCTCCAGAAAGACCTTCCTGTCTGCCTTTTCATGTGTACAGAACATGGTGAGGCAATAGTATGTTCTGTGGCAGTAAGGGCCCAAAAAGCTTAAAGCTTGCTATCAACTGTAGGACTTTTACATACATGTCTAAAAAGACCAGAGTACATTTAATTTTGACAGAATCAAAGATGGCACTGAGTGTGGAGTGTTGTTTTAATAAATAGCCTGGAAATATCAGATTATTTCCAGAACATGTGCAACATTCGTGCAATACAAATAAATGTTTGTTTAGACTGAACCCAGGCAAATTACTTTTCAAAAGTCAGGTAAAATTTGTGGAGGCGGAGCAGCCCACTTATTTCTAAATTGCCAGTGTGTCTAATGTAAACAAACCTGCAATACTGATCATTATTATAATCACATATTTTAATTTCAAAGGCAAACTTAAGATATACAGATACTGAAAAGATGTACTTTTTAATTTGATGTATCAATTTGTTTGGACTGGTAATTCATGAGAAGTTATATAATGAAAATTTGATTCATTGTCATTACAGAACAATTCTTGAGTCACCAGGGGCTTTGCCCGGTCTACTAAACAAACACCCTAAAACTGACTCGAAACTGCCAAGGTTAAAATGCAGTATCTACAAATACATCCTAGCTAGCTAAAATAGATGGGTTCTAAACCCATCTAAGGCACGCCCACAAACACCCCTCCCCCTTATTTTCCTCAGCCAATCACTCACCTGCCTGTCATGCAAAGTAATGAGGAAGCTATGGTGACTGGCCAGCTTTGGCAGCCTGTCAGACAGGCATGAACGTGTATTAAGGTAGCCATGGTAGCACATCATCTTAAGCTGTCTCTATAGGCTTAAGGATCAAAGGTTGGTTGCCACGGAAGCTTGGGCGATCACATCACATTAGCGTTGACATCAAAGACCACCAAGGACGCTCTCGGTAACACAATCATGGTCTGATTATAAAACACAACAATATAAGAGTTGTGTAAAGTTGAGTCCATTGGCACTAGGTCTCAGTTGACTTTGTCCCTGGGTTCTTATATGGAGAGCTCCTTGGTGCCCTTTTGCAAAGCTGAAAAATCTAAGGCGTAAACTAACCCCTCTGCAAAAAGGGAGATACAGTATAAAGCTAATACCATAGACATTCATTTTGTTTTCTGTACAATGAAACAACAAACTTAAAATAATAAATACTTGCATAATTACAGTACATGAGTTACAAAGGCTAAAACACACAAGTGTTAGATGCGGTTTAAATATGTAAGTGTGCACCGAAATGTATACAGGTTGATGCTAGGTCTTATATCCTAGCACTGCAGTATTGAGGTAACTTTATGGTGCGAGTAAAGGCATGTGGAAGCAAGGGGTGTGTTTGCAATACTTTGTTGGAAATGTTGTCCAGACATGCATTGGACAAAAGTTGATGTTCACAGGATTCATAGATACTGGCAGAGTACATGATTCGAGAATGGAGATAATAATCCACCTGTCGTATGAACCCCTGTACGATATGATAATCCAAGTCCCATGTACTGTCTTTGCATCAATACTCAAGTAATTTATAATACTGTATCAATCAAAGTGTCCCAACTGGCGATATGTTCCACAGGTTCTATGTTTTACACATGGTATTGCTGTGGTACATGTATAATCCCTGGTTTCATGGATGTAACCTCCAACCTGGTAGAAAATCATGGTAGGATTTCTTGCAGCTGGGCATCATCTATTTCGTTGACTGTCACAATGTTGTCCAGGTGCTGGAGATAACGCTCTTGGTCCTGCATGAAGTGAGGGATTCTCGTACGACGGAGTACCGCCTGGTGACGAAGCCTCTCCACATCTTCATAGGACACCTTAAAAAGGGTGCAAGATAGAATTTACCATCATCATTATTAGTAATATTATCATGGGTGGCTGTACATTTAGCAACCATTTATCCAAAGCTTCAGACACACAGTTCATAGAATAGCACATAATCAAGGTATTTTAGTAGGTAGAACCTAGGAGAGGTCTACAAGGTACACTAAGTTGATTCAGACTGACCTTTCCCAGAGAGGTTAACATCTTGAAGTCGATGTTCCTCCGATGTCGGAGAATCCTGAGGATTCCATCCAAGTAAACCTGATCTTTACTGAAGCAACCTGACATAGACAAAGCAACAATAAATGAAAACTTATTTCTCATATCATGCAGTTGGGTCAACATGGGTGTAGAATATTTTCTGTATGTGTAGTCCTATGTATTTTTCATCTTAGAATACTTGGCCAGTATAAATAAGGCCATGTGCACATGCACATCATTACACACGTTGTGTGTATGTCCATTTATGCTCACCTGGTTGGGAAGTGTCCGTCTGGCCCCTCTTGGCACGCAGGCAGTACTCCCAACGCACTGCTGGGTCCTGGACAAAGCGGGCGATATGACCAAAGAGCTGGCTGAAGCTCATATTAGCTGCGTGGTACACTGTGTAGTACAGCAGGGCCGCACGCCACAGGTACGGCTGCTTCCGCAGCAGCACACTGTGCAAGCTCGCCAGGCCCTCCTCCGTGGGATTGGCTGGCTTGAGGCCATACTGCTTTCTACCCACCGAGGTGCCCCAGGGCTGCAGATTGTTGTTCACGCCACGCAAGTAGTGTGTGCCTATACGGAAAAAGGGTGATATTGGTCAAAAAAAGGTACTGGTTTGTCATGTACACTCAGCATTGTAAATACAAACTGAAGGAAACTGGAGACAGAAGGTTGATAGAATTTCTGATGGAAAGAATCCTGACAATATTGAGTCACAAGCTTGTTATGCTTGGCGACATTCCTTCTCCTTAAGTCTTAAAATGGGCACAAACAAACAAGATAAATAATTGTCTAAAACCCTGGTGAAATAGTACCTATGGGTGTCAGGGCTGTGTAGGTGCAGTCTACTGTACCTACCTATCTCATGCCTCAGCATGCCCTCCAGCCAGTGCTGCCGAGCCCCAGACAGGTTGATGGTCAGGGTAGGCCGGCAACTCTCCACCATCATCACAGCCTGAGACAGCAGCTCCTCAGACAGACACACCACCACCTAAAGTTCCCACATGCCATCATCATCATCATCGAGACAAAGACTACAAACCGGGATCAACACATACCAGCAGAATTGTCATCATTGATCTACATCTTCACATAAAAACATACTGAGGATGGTACGTTCTTAACCGACACCCAAGCTCACCTCTCCAACACAGCCCTCCTTCTGCAGGTACTTTCGAGCTGCTGCCCAGACTCGACTCTTGGGTAGCACACTTCCTCCTGTCACCTCCTCAAAGTTCTCATAGGAGCCAAACTTCCTCAGAACACACTCCATGATCCCTACAGCCTATGGATGGAGACAGAAAAGGATTCAAAGGGTGGTTTAGGTTTTATGTCTAAAATAGCAGTTTTACAACACTTGAATTAATATTGGGTTTCTAAGATAGAGATTCAAAAATGATCTTCAGTACTTTTATTCAAGACAAAAACAAGATTGATACAATAGGCAGTTCTCTTGACAGTGTCATATCACACCAAGCTGTCATAAGCCCATACCTCCCGCCAATATGTTTTATCTATGTGTTCTCTACCTGTGAAAGAAAGAGGCCTGAACCCTCCTTGTACTTCTCCAGCACTGTGCTGGGCTCGGGCTGGGAGTACTCAAACTGTGGCTCATACTTGTAGTCAGATTGGAAGAATGCCTGTTTCTCCTGATCCAGGTTAACAGGCCGGAGGGCCACCAGCAGGCAGGGTCCACGGGGGGTGGAAGGCGATGGCAGAGCGCTGGTTCCCACCCCCCGAGCAATATGGGGCAGAGAGGTGGCCGGTCGCATGCGCCCTCTGGCGGTCCGGAGACCTAGAGAGGAGTTAACCGTGCAGGTGCTCTCGCTGCGGCGCATCCAGCCCCCGGGGCCTAGGCTGGGGCTGGTCAGGCTGCGGGCGGGGGGTGAAGGGCCACCGCTGCGCCAGGGAGGCTGTAGGACCCGTCTGTCTGTTGCTGGCTCTGACCTCCGGAAGCTTTGGGGTGTGACCTCCAGGCTGAGGGGGCGTCGGAGTGGTGGTCTGGGAGTGGCCAGCCCTGATCTCGCTATGGTAGTTGCCGTAGCAGTGTCCTGCCTCTTCTCCACCACTGCCTCTTTAGACAGGCCAGAGTTAGAGTGGGAGGGTCCAGACTGAGCCTGAAGTCCATTTTGAGACACTTGCTCCCTTTTGTTGACACTGCCAGTTCTGGCCCTAGACCTGGTAGAGGTGATGGTGGTTTTGGGTGGGTCTGGTCTATGTTCTGGCCCCAGCAAGTCCCTGCAACTCCCCCTAACATCCCCGTCCTCGGCCCGATCCATACGACCCCCATCAAGATCCACAACCATCCCTGGAAAAAAAAACCTCCTCCCGCCCCAACGCTGTGAATGATCCCAAAAGAAAATGTTTGGTATTAGGCATTGTAACATTATGTACAGAAATTCCTTTGCAGGCCCTGTACGAAATTGTCTATATACACAAAACGTGGCACAGCCCTAAAAAGAATTACAAGTCGTTTACTGGACAAACAGGGCATGCAAGTAAGAAAATACGAAATTTAAGACAAGGTATTGCTTCACACCTTAATATGAAATTGGTCACCGATAAATTGGTACTGTAATTACGTTCAAACGAGAACAAATTCTTCGTTCCGCTTTACACTTTGAAACAGTATGTTTGCCATTCATTCCGTGGGACGTTGGATAGGCTATTCATGCAGCAATTACTGTTTGATAGGGCTACTGGAGCAGAAGAAAAAAACGCCAGGAAAACATACTGATAACTTATTGACTGAAAACCAAAACATGCACTTGTCCTGTCATCATGTCTTGTTTTCTTAGCTACTTGCTCGAAAATGTCTAACTCTCCGTTTACAAAGAGGAAACGGGGATTACTGAATCGGAATAAACACCGAAACGACGAATAAATGTCATACCTTGCAGCGTGTCCTGGGGTTTATGTTCAGATTTGTGAATTCAGACAATGATTTTCATTCATGACGCTTTTGCGTGCACATGAAGGTTTCCGGTGGGGAAAAACTGTTTAATAGATATAGCGGTACTGGGTATGGGGCGCGGATAACAGAGGATTGTGTTGGAAGATTTGACGTGGTGGCACAGCTGATGAACGAGCCATGCGTCGTGCGTGCCACTCCTTTGCGTGGACACGGCGGACTAATTTGACGCAATGACGTAGTACGTGTAGTTAACCACCTGCAAACCATGAAACATACCGAGGATTATGTGGGCTTTATTAATTCTAAACAATGGTTTAACCAACTCAGCTCAAACTGTGGAAATAAGTAAAAAATAAAATAAAGCCGTAGTTGTGTTTCAAACTGGAACGGACATAGATTCCTTAATAGCCTGTTATGTGCTATTCATTTTATTTACACTTTTCATCAAAGTTACAACAATGGCAAGGTTGTATATCTTGAGAAGACCCCATTTATTAAAAAAAGAAATATATTATCATAAATTAGTTGGTAAAAATTAGAATACTTTTCCTTCTTTCAATAAAAAAATATTACAATTGTTGCAATCCTTCAGCTAACTGTGGATCTGCTACTATACAGAAATGTGATGGGCTATGCTGTTTTGGTTGATGACATCAATGGCATGACAGGTGTTGAACGGCTACCAATTTTTTCTATGTGGTTTATCACCCAGTCCAGAGAGGGGTTAACACAAAACTTCTTGTTGGCTTTTGTTGTAAACCTGTAAATAGACACATTGAACACAAACATTACTCATTATAACACACATTAAACACTTTAGAGAAAATGTCGGCTACTCAGCATACTTTTTTGAATAATTAATAGGCCTATTCATCCTACTTACACTATTGCTCTGAAAGGGCAGCGACTAGGGGTCGCGGCAAACTCTTTTAACCTGTTCAGTTGAATCTTGTAGTCAATGAATCTTGGACAGCAGGAGCCTTTTGTAGTATCAATGGCCTCTGAAGCTGTGAACACATAATTACACACTGATTAACACATAGAAACCATACTTCATGCAACCCAATTATCTGTCATGTACTCCTCATCAACAATGACACAGACGAACACTCACCCTTAGACATGTATAGGGAGCAGAGCATCCCCAGAAGGAGTAGAGTGGTCATGTTCTGCATGGTCCTCACAGCGATGGGGAGAGATGCTAGGCTGGACTGAGAGACTGAGATCTTTTCAAATGATCTGGTGTGGCTCTGTGTCTGTCCTCACCTCTATTTTATAAGGAGCTGAAGGAACTCACATCATGTTTCCTCTCATTCTTGCAGCTGGTACTTCTTAGAAGGCCCTCCATCTTCTTCAAATACTTCCTTATCAACTTCTTGTTTCATTAATTTGGTTATATTTCCGATGATGCAAATTCTTGCATTACGCAGAAAATATTTTCATGTGAATGGAAGCCAACTTGTTCTTCCTGTTATTGGTTTCATAATGCTCTGCTACACTTTGCTGTAAAAATAAAGAAATTAGGTTTAATAGTACAATAAAAATGTTGTCTTCTAATTCCCACATATTCTGTAACATTAGGTAAGTTATGTAAGTAATTCATAAATAATTGTGTTTCATGTCATTCCTTTGCAACAGCATCAGTAATGTGTTCACACATAAATCCTTCACAACTCTGCCAATTTGGTTTTAATACATAACATCTTAAACACTCAATAGACAATACACATCTTTACTAGATCTATAGTCAAATGTTTTTACACATACCTGGCGATTACAGTGTACAGTATTGGAAGTTCTCATTCAATATCTAGTTTTTAAGAATGGGTATGCACCTGGGGATGTTAAAGATACTATATTGATTCTGTTGTCTCTAAGTTAATATTTAGCAGTATGCTTGTAGCAGTTTGAGAGCTTATGTCCACATGTTGAGTGCACGTGATGTAGAAGGAACAATACTGTGCCATACTGTTTTGTTACAGTTTTTGTTCCACTGGTGTCTGTTTCCTCTAAAGCTTTTCAGGACTGTAGGAAGTATATTTTAAAGAAGAAGCTGCTTACAAGTAGATATACCCTGTTCATATTATCAAAAAACATTTTCATGTGGTGGTAAACTGTTTCGTGCTTGTTTGCTTGTATTTGTACCCTGGACGAGTCTCAACAAGACAAGGTTAAAGTATATAAAGGTGCTTTCACTTATTTGTGTGACTTATTTTTTAACTTTTTAATTAGTTTATCAAACCAAGCATTATTTTAAGTTTTCTCTTACATTAGTACTAGACAATCCATGTCTGTGAAACTGGGCCTTTCAGTTTTAATAAATAAACCTATAAATTTAGGTTTCAAAACATCTGAGAATTATGATAGTCAACATAAACCAAAAATGTGTTGTCAAAACCACAACCCTGTCATGATTGGATACAACTTCATCTTTTATTTCTGTTCACATGCAAATAGTATTTGTTCTCAGTATATACAGGGAGAGGGGGGGAGTTACACTTGACCCAATTCTTTGTAAGCCTTTTCTGTGTATAGGGATAAAATGAACTATGTGGCAAAGCACACTTTTGGGGAAATGCATACCAGTCAAGCTAGATTTAGAAGAGTATGACGTTTGGATATATATATATATATACATCTGAGAATTATGATAGTCAACGTAAACCCAAAATGTTTTAGTCAAAAAGTCTGTTTTTGCCTTTATCATCCTCATTCTTGTACAAGGAAACCCCTTTATGGGTTCAAGATACTTTCTCAAAAATACCTACTGAGGCAGACATATTTTAGCATTACAACAAATACATTTTACAGTCATTATATATTTCAGACATCAATACTAATAGTTTACAGACACCAGTGGAACAAAAACTGTACCAAAACAGTATTGCACTGGCTAGAGAGGAGGCTGCACGGTGAGGGAATCGGGCTACCCATCAGAAGGTTGCAGGTTCGATTCCAGGCCGTGAAAAATTATGTTGTGTCCTTGGGCAAGGCACTTCACCCTACTTGCCTTGGGGGAATGTCCCTGTACTTACTGTAAGTCGCTCTGGATAAGAGCATCTGCTAAATGACTAAATGTAAACGTGCACTCAAGCTCTCAAACTGCTACAAGCATACTGCTAAATATTAACTTAGAGTCAACAGAATCAATATAGTATCTTTAACATCCCCAGGTGCTTCTTAAAAAACTAGATATTGAATGAGAACTTCCAATACTGTACACTGTAATCGCCAGGTATGTGTAAAAATATTTGACTATAGATCTAGTAAAGATGTGTATTGTCTATTGTGTGTTTAAGATGTTATGTATTAAAACCAAATTGGCAGAGTTGTGAAGGATTTATGTGTGAACACATTACTGATGCTGTTGCAAAGGAATGACATGAAACACAATTATTTATGAATTACTTACATAACTTACCTGGTACCTGTAGAATGTTACAGAATATGTGGGAATTAGAAGACAAAATTTTTATTGTGCTATTAAACCTAATTTCTTTATTTTTACAGCAAAGTGTAGCAGAACATTATGAAACCAATAACAGGAAGAACAAGTTGGCTTCCATTGACATGAACATATTTTCTGTGTAATGCAAGAATTTGCATCATCGGAAATATAACCAAATTAATGAAACAAGAAGTTGATAAGGAAGTATTTGAAGAAGATGGAGGGCCTTCTAAGAAGTACCAGCTGCAAGAATGAGAGGAAACATGATGTGAGTTCCTTCAGCTCCTTATAAAATAGAGGTGAGGACAGACACAGAGCCACACCAGATCATTTGAAAAGATCTCAGTCTCTCAGTCCAGCCTAGCATCTCTCCCCATCGCTGTGAGGACCATGCAGAACATGACCGCTCTACTCCTTCTGGGGATGCTCTGCTCCCTATACATGTCTAAGGGTGAGTGTTCGTCTGTGTCATTGTTGATGAGGAGTACATGACAGATAATTGGGATGCATGAAGTACGGTTTCTATGTGTTAATCAGTGTGTAATTATGTGTTCACAGCTTCAGAGGCCATTGATACTACAAAAGGCTCCTGCTGTCCAAGATTCATTGACTACAAGATTCCACTGAACAGGTTAAAAGAGTTTGCCGCGACCCCTAGTCGCTGCCCTTTCAGAGCAATAGTGTAAGTAGGATGAATAGGCCTATTAATTATTCAAAAAAGTATGCTGAGTAGCCGACATTTTCTCTAAAGTGTTTAATGTGTGTTATAATGAGTAATGATTGTGTTCAATGTGTCTATTTACAGGTTTACAACAAAAGCCAACAAGAAGTTTTGTGTTAACCCCTCTCTGGACTGGGTGATAAACCACATAGAAAAAATTGGTAGCCGTTCAACACCTGTCATGTCATCGGTGATGTCCTCAACCACACCTGTCATTCCACTGATGTCATCAACCAAAACAGCATAGCCCATCACAATTCTGTATGGTAGCCGATCCACTGTTAGCTCAAGGATTGCAACAATTATAATATTTTTTATTGACAGAAGAAAAAGTATTCACATTTTTACCAACTTATTTATCCCTATACACAGAAAAGGATTACAAAGAATTGGGTCTCAAAGGAAGTACAATGGATGAATACATTTTAGTTACAGTGTAACCTCCCCCCCTCTCTGTATATACTGAGAACAAATACAATTTGCATGTGAACAGAAATAAAAGATAAAGTGTTATCCAATCATTACAGTTGTCTCTGCATGACAGGGTTATGGTTGTAAAGTTGTAAGTATGTAAAAGTGATCTTTGTTATTTGTGAATCATAAGCTTTACAACAGACAACAAAGGTGCTTCTAAATGTTGATTAAATTGTCAGATGACAAAATAGGACATGCAATTTTGTTGCTAATATTCACTGTAGATAAACACCTTTAATGCTTTTATTTATATAAAATAAGGATACAGTATAAAATCAGTCAGTATATGCTATTGTACTAAGCTAGAGCACACTTGATAATTGAATTGGTCAATTCTCAAAACTGTTGTTTTATAAAACATTTTAGTTTTGGGAATGCTCAAATCTAGTAAACTCAAGTCTACTCAAAACACATTTTAAGTACCCTATATTTTAAGTTGAACATGAATCTAAATACATTTCCCTTTTCTCCATTTAGCAGATGTTTTTATCCAAAGCTACATATAAATAGTGCATTTAGAAAGTACAGCAGAAAATCAAGGATCAGATGTACGTTGTTCAGTAACAGTTGATTACGGTCAAGGAATGGTCTGTATTTACCATTAATGTTAAACACCAGTTGAGAAACACTGCCCTAGTCTATGGACTGGCTTCTTTTGACACAAAGTGTAAAAATGACCACGGTCTCTCAGGAAGCGGTTGAGGAAACAGAGATAATCCAAATATTAAATAAAGGAGGAAGTATTTCAACACTATGGCTACGGTCATCGAAGACGCATCAGCTGCAAGAATGAGAGCAATAGTGTAAGTTAGAAGAATATGTACACTATCATATACCAAATGTGTTACATGTTTGAGTACAAAATGCATATGTAGATAAACATAAAATACTTCTTAATACTTAGGTAGGATGGTTTCAGTGAATGCACACTTTTTAGTTCTAATTGTAGTTGTCAAAGTATTTATTATAAATTACCATCACTTGGTATGCATTTATAATTTAGTACACAATTTAGTCATTTACAAGTAACTGTTGTTGCTTTGGTCCTCTTTTGTGAAAGTACTGTATGCACTACAGCACTAGATATGGCCATCTAGTGGCTGACTTAACTCTGTTTTTGACTATCAGTTTAAATCATAAGATTACGACATCTTATTGCTAAGGATTTTATTTCAGATAGACCAATTTAAATAAGGTGAATTTGAAAACCTTGTAAAAACAAAAGGTGTGTGTGTGCAGGGGAGTGGGGTTCCCTTAAGCTTATTCAGGATGCGATTGAAAGTCTCATGCTACAGAATAGACATTACACTCCTTGAAAATTGATTGATCCCGAGTCCCATACACCAAACTCAACAGTAACTTTTATTTTCAAATAAAACACAATTTTCTGATAAAAACAAGGGGATACTGTTACTTTTTATTGGTTAGGTCATCCAGCTACCTTACCTTTCAAATAATTAAAAGTATTTAAATATCATCTTCAAGGAAGAAAGCAAAACTCGAAGCAAACAAAAAACAATGACAAAATAAACAAACCAAGCATCTCCTAATTGCAAAGCCCAGCTATATAAAAATAATAATTCCAATGTATGCACTATACATAACTCAATATATGGATGTATATTTTGTGATATATATGTATGTCAGTAATATAGCATTGGGCAAGAACAGAATAGACTGGTGCATTCAATAATTTAAATTTAAGTGATTACACTTATTATAAACCTCAACTTCTTTAGCCTCTTTTATTCTCTGTGGGGTTTCATTCAGCTTTGATCAATGGGTGAGTAAGGGTGATTGTAATTGAATGTAGATGATGGGGAGGATGTGGCCATGGGGTGGCCAGGTGTTTCGGTAGATAAGGCTGATCATGATAATGATGATGATGATGATGATGCAGTTCTAGAAGCCGAAGGTGTTCTCTCCACTGTATGCCACATATAAAAAGCCGTCCTCGTCTTTCTCCTTTTCGTACAGCTGTCCCATTGTAATGCTGCAATGGGAAAGACCAGGAATAAAATAATAAAGCGGTTGAAATTCTCATCAGTAAAGCTGTTTAGGCACAAACTGTTCTATTCACTTGAATGAGAGCAGGTTTTTTGTTTTATATGAGAGTTAAGGCTCTGATATCTTAACCTTAGTCCGCTTTACCTATGATAAAATCTCAAATAAGATATGTTTTTGAAAAAAGCACTATTCTTAATAGTTTTTTCAGAATAGGATTGTGATTCATCCCACATTGGCTTGAATGCATTAACTTCCGTTCCACCTAATAAAACTAATAGTCGCTCGGCTATTGGATACTAAAAGGCTAATTGTATTTTCCTGGTGATTTCAGACCTGGATTGAGGCACAGTTTTATCAACAAACAGGAAGATGGCCTTTTCAGATGGGAGCTGGATGCGTTTTCGGATGATCCACATGAACTGGGCCACAGTGATGTCGGAGGGAACCAAATACTTCCTCTTGTCAATGTCCACAATCTGTGACCCTGACACCTTCTCCACAATAACCTAGGTACACAGGGTAATAGACATTAATTTATTCACCAAAATATTATGCAACTAGTCATTCATATTGACACAAACAATGTGGTAGTTCAGCTCTCACTCACCGGAACCCTGTCTGGGTACTTATTACGTATTTTAGCAGACTCTATGCACCGATGTTCTGTTCGGGAAAAACGATAGAGATGGAAAAAGAGTAAGAGATTAGGTCAAGAGTGAGTGACAGTTTAGACCAGTGCAAATCCGGCAGTAGACCTATTTACTCTTGCCTATTGTCAGTAGAGCCACAGTCTTCCTAACAGTACAACATTTGAATGCTGATGTCACATGATATTCTCTGCTCCACAGATCAACAAGGAGCAGCTGTGGACACAGGTGCACCTTGGGTAATCCCTCAGTAAACCTGTCAATTCGCAGACACACCTGATAATATTTAAAAATCGTATACATTAAAATAATAAATCTGGCTTTTGTTGGAATTAATTTAAATAGGTGTGTAAAAAACAGAATGGTTCAGAATGACCTAATGGACCCGTTTAACCAGACTATTGTTTATTAGGCTATTAGATTTAATGTATTTTCAAGTTTTCGTTGCACAGTGAATGGAGTTTTTGTCGCAAAAAACCATAGCCTTTGCCAAAACGCGTTTAGTATTAACCTACATTTTCAAACAGACCAAGTCGTGGCCTGTTTATTTATATGCGTGGGTCTGCAGAAATTCTACCGACTTCATATACCTTGAACAAAATAAATAAATCTACTTTAAACTATACAACAATATATTTAAGATATTAGACGAGAAACTGCTAATGTATATCAGGTTATGTTAAACAGTTCTTGAAATTTCACCATGTTATGGTTCGGGACTTTCGTTCTTGAAACAAAGACAAATTGAAACCTCAACCCTAGGCCACTTCACCTATTAAGACGGAAACGTAGGCTATCAAGTAGCCTAATAACTTGTATAGAGCAGGAAAAGTGCAAGGACCATAGACATTTTAATTTGCCTTGTCATGAAACAAATCTTACCCAGAGAATGATCCTCTTTAAACATCCATTTCATGTTTGCGGGTTCTGAGCGCTTTCGCACGATAGGGACTGAAATGATACACGTCAAATAATTAAGTCGTAAAGATAACTAATTGTATGTCCAACACCCCAAACAATATTGAAATGTTAAACTATAGCGTCAACAATTTAGCAAAACAAGCTCCTCCGGCCTAGCATTGCCCAAATGATGACGTCACTATAAGGCTGTACCATTCCGATTATAGGGGGACCTCCCAAATATCTTCTGAGCCCCATAAGATTTAAATGCAAAATCCACGATGACTTTACCAGATATTCAAATGAGATTTGGTAAAAAGTTTAATTAATCATTTATCTTAATATAAACCTGTCTATGCTCACCCATTCCAGGACACATTAATCCCACATCTGACAGACTATTGTGTCGAACTGCACAATCACAATTCGCCCCTCTTTAGAATCTTACAGTGCATCCGAGTGCTTTTTAAATAAATCTTTCTGCAAATTATTTTCACTGTGAATTATTCCAGTAATGAAAAAGCATCAGCAAGACTATTTAATAGTCCACAATAGACATAGTACACAGGACGGACATTTACAAAGTTTCGTTTTTTTTTATTTAAAAAAACTTCGAAGTTGAAGATCTAAACAACACTTTCAGTAGTATAAGACTTATAGGCTGACTTGGAGGCCTTCTCTTAAGAGTCAGGGAGTTGTCTTCTTGTCATGGGGTGGAGCTTTCAGCTGGTTGTTGATGGGGAGGGGTTTGCAAAGATGTTGGGGCCTACAGTGATACCGCTGGGGTGAGAGCTGCGTTCCTTCCTCACATCTGGACGAAGTTTAAAAAACCCTGGAATACTGAGATCAAAGAGCTCGCAGGGAGCAAAGGTCAAGGCGTCAAGCCTCTCAGTCTGGTTCGCCAGTCCTCTAACATAGTAGTGCGCACTAAAGGTGGACAGTGAGCAGAGCACCAGGAGATCTGCAGTGCAAGGACTTGGAACCCACAAAAGTGTAGAATGCCATTTTGTAATGTACAAGACAGGTGACTTGGAGGGAAATCTATCTTTGCACATTTAATCTATGTTGTTAACAAACCTAAAAAGGACCATTGTTTCTAGCTACATCTCTTATCTGTTATATTGCCTCTATTTCTCAACATACTGTCCTTGCTCACCTGCAAGGGCCATAATGTTACATTGATATTTCCGTGGATACCATCAGGACTGAACATGCTGTTCATTGCTCCGGTGGTGGACAACAGTGCTTTTTTGTCCGACAAGAAAAGGAACCCATTTCACACAACTAAAATCCTTGTTTTTTTCAACCCGTTATCTCCTAATCAAACAATGTAGGTTTAGTCTTTATAAAGTTGTACCACACTTACACAAAATGAATACATTTGATAAAAAGTATCACAAACTTAATCTCGCCCCAATGTATGACATTCATGCTTGTACAGAGAGACAAAACAAAGAGGACCATTAAGCCGTTCTTATAGATCCTCTGCAAGGTAGAGGCAAAGCCTTGAGTCAAGACTCAGGTTCATATTCATCAACAAATACAAAAGAGAGAGTGAGAAATTAAAAGTAGTAGTGAAAGTAGTTAATCACGATACTAATCACAGTGAGAAAGAGAGATGCATGAGTGCACAGGAAACATACCACAACACAAAGTGAGGCAGCCCTCCTTCCATGCGTGCATGCACTCGTCTCCATGTTGTAAATTATCAGGCTTCTTCAGCTCACCTAGCACAAGTCACAGAGTGTTTTCAATATCATATATGTGTATGTCTTTGGATGTGTGCACATTTAAGATATTTTGTCTAATTGTGTGTGTTAGGTTAGGCTAGGGAGACAGAAAAAGAAAACCTGTGACGTCCTGCTGTGTAGCAGAGACTTTGAAGTCTTGCAAGCTGGCTGCAGCGTTGAATGAGGCTGAGCTCTGGTGAGCATAAACGATCAGCACAGTCTTGGGGGCTGTACATCCACGACACACACACATACAACACGACACACTAGATTTGTTTCTATATCCAATCTTCATTAAAAAAACAAAACCCTCAAAATGTTTATCAGCAAAAATTGCTGCAACAAAAAGTTTTGCAGGAATGTCACTTGGCCGTACTGAATTACTTGAATTTTGTTTTGCTGAATTGCCAGTGAAAGTTTACCTTAAACTCCATGGCTAGTGTACTGCTTGGTAGGCTAGAAATTAACTTTCCAGTCTAAACTTTTGGTTTTTACAGGCTCACTTTCTGTCGCTAGCACCTCATATCCATGGGCCAGTGTTGTGCCCTGAAATGCACCCCCCATGTCATTTATGTTCCGTAAATCCCAGCATCAAATTATTCTCATTGTATATTGAGGGGACTAGTATGAGTAACCAGAGTACATTTCAGTCTAGGCTATAGGCATGTGAACATTTGGTCCGTTTTCAGGACAGCTGATATTCTGGGTCAGAATGCTGTTATCGACCTGTCTGAGCCTACCTTCAGGTTAAACTGCATTTAAAAGGGTCATTTACTGATTTTATAGGGTATTTCACATTATTCCTTAAGGTCTCCGAATAGGGTATGTAACATTGGTTGGGCTGAAAATAGCTCTGGTGCTGTTCTATGTGTCCTAATGAACCTTGTGAAATAGCCCTGGAATAAAACAATTCTCCAGTGGCGATTTAGATCCTTTTTAGGGGTGCTCACCTAAATTTAATCTCAGCACCCCTAAAAATAATAATAATAAAAAAATAAAAATTGTTATTGTTTATTATCATTTGATGCTGGTAGTTCATCAAGAAAGGGACATCCTTAGTTTTTTCATTCATTAAATTTTTGCATAATAATACATACATGTATTAATTGTTATCCAGATCAATTAGCGTCGTGGCGGGTAGTGGCCGTGGCCAACACAGCATTTTACCCTTGCTTCCCAACTTTTCAACTGGCTCTGGAACCAATCGTCACTCCTAATGCCTAAACCTCACAGACAATCAGAGGCAGAGTGGGGAGAGGTTTACAGACCCATCTTACATCATCTAGTAGAAACAATTTTAATACAATATTAAAAATGATTTCTATTGGATGTGTGTTTGCTTTACAGTAAGTGATGCTTTTGACTTTTGCTTTTTAAAGTAGTTCAACACAGGTAATACCATTTGTTTAACCCTCGTGCTGCCTTCGGGTCACATGACCCAAAGGTTCATAACGAACCATCGTTGTGTTTACCCAATTTTACCCAATACAAAAACAAATTAAAATAATTTTCTTTTAACCTTTGCAATGTGGGGGGTCTGAGACAGCCTAGCTGTTAAAAGAAAATGCTTCACTTTGTCTTTGTATGCGGTAAATTTGTCGCAATACGACGGTGGGTCACAATGACTGATGGGTCAGAATGACCCGAAGATAACACAAGGGTTAATTGTTTTTTATGATGTACGCTATACAAAAAATTTATTTATGGTTAAAAGAACATGACATTGTTTACAAGAGCACAGATTCTACATAGATCTAGCCTCTTAATTTTGCTCTCAAAGTGCACCAGCAGATTCATAGCCTGGTCCTAACCAGACTCGTACATTTCATTTGTACAGAGAGTCTGGGCTCAATCCATTGACAAGCGTTAACTTCCTTGAAGGCGGGTACTCTGTTGAAGTTTAAAACTATTGGATCTGCCCAGAGCCACTCTGGATCTGGTATAACCAATCGCTAGCGTTCACCTTAGCCAACTCCTTCACCACTAACGGAGCTAGCTGGAAAATCAAACGAACCCCGTGGGGATCAAAGATTGTTCTTGCTCCGGCTTTAACGTCTGGATATTCGGCAGCGTTGCCACAATGGCCAAATGGTTTCGCTCGCATTTTTATCTGCCGCCATTACGGAACTACAACTCAAACTAGCGCACGACATCAACGTCATCATTCTCAGACACTCCCTCTGTTCGCTGATTGGACCAGTAAAAAGTTTACCGGAGACATCTGACAAATATATCTAAAGCCCAGACGCAGTACAGAAGCAAAATGAAAATTCAGTGGAAGTACGTAGGAGGGCAGAGCCAGGCTGTTCACCGTATCCTTCTCACCTTTTTTACCCCTGACCTGTTTGCATGCCTGTTATTAACAAGGAGGTTTAGCACTTTTGCAAGGCACTGTATACATGTCACATTCTCATTGAGAGCTGAGCACCCCTAAAGGACTGATCCTAGAATCGCCCCTGGTATTCTCCCTTTTATGTTATGCTCATGAATATATAGATGAGTTGCGCGATGATTGGTTGGTTTAAAACGAGTGAAGCTGCGGAGCAAAGACGCAACACGGCCAACAGCACTCACTGAAACATGGAAGGTGGAGACTTCAATAAAAACGTACAAATAAATCTATTGTGTCTACACAACACTATTTTCAACAGATTGACTAGATATCATTTGAAATTATAACGTTGGAGGGCTGGCCCAAGCCTTTATGGGGCCTTAAGCATAATTGATTTGGGGGCCCCTCCGAATATAGAGTATAATTACCATTGACATAATATGTTACATTTTTCAATTAAGCTGTAAATTACAGTTTTTTTCAGTCGCTAACAAGCATTTGTCCAAACAGTTGTCACATTTTTTTTTTTCTGTAAACACAATTCACATATTTCATGTCTTTTTCACACAATATGCCGTCAGTGAACACATTTCCACAACACATTTTCTTAACAGACAAGCTATACTTCCCAACAAAATGATGGATTGTTTGTGTAGTATTTACGAATGTTAACACACAACATCCCACAATAGCAAAAACAATTATCCAAACCTTAGATACAGTATAAAAACATCTTTCAACAAACCAATATTTTGTTCACTGTAAGAATTACTGTAAAACTTTTTCTGTTCTATTACTGTATACTGTGTTTCTACTGTACTTCCTTTAGTAAACAGTAAGGAAGAAAAAAACTGATTTGCTTTTTACTTAAATGTGTTTGAATGTGAACATTATTGTACATGTGGACATACAGTTCCCAACCAAGACATTTTGTGTAAAGGTGGATTGCATGTTTTGCATGCAAATACCTGAAACATTAGTCTATGCAGTTTTTATAATGTCAACAATAGCCAGTATTTTGAAACCTGGTGTACTTTGATTGACTGCATGTACCTTGTGAAGTGAAAACAAGTGTTATTTTTTGACAGAATAATTTCATTTTCCAAAATGCAATTGTTGATATCAAGAATTCGAATTTTGGATATCAAGAATTCATTGGTTAAATCATAAAACGGCTT
This sequence comes from Osmerus eperlanus, assembly GCF_963692335.1. Taxonomy (NCBI): domain Eukaryota; kingdom Metazoa; phylum Chordata; class Actinopteri; order Osmeriformes; family Osmeridae; genus Osmerus; species Osmerus eperlanus. The sequence continues at coordinate 10,673,600 of NC_085027.1, read as the reverse complement.
GCCATAATCCTGGCAGTAATGGTAGAAAGACACACACGAAGCTTTTCCTCAACAGCTCTCAGTCTCTCTCTGTTTTAAGTTTTTTATCGCAGTCAAGCTTGAGAAGCTCAGCTCACAGATATGTGGTTAAAAACGGGAGCAATATCAAAATAGCTTTGTTGGCTAGAATGGGGAACTCCTTGGCAACAGATAACCAAAAACTGTCCAAAGGAAGATCAGCAAAGTTTAGCTTTAAACCACGATCTTGTTTCAGTTCAATGAGTTCCTCTTGCTCCTCGACTATTTTCCGATAGACAAAACTATATGACAAACGCTATAGTATGGCTTCAAAATTTACAATCAGGAGGCTAACTAGCAGGTAGTAGCATTGGTACGAGTATTATGCTAGGTTGCTAGGTAACGGAAGCTAACTAAAGCTAGCTAGCTTCCGTTTTGGAAAAATAACTCACTCTGGTGGAAGCGTCGGTAATATTTAGAACTCACTCGAACCAAAGCACTCACAAAGTAGGCAAAAGCCAAAGCATGAAGAATCTGCCACACTTTATTACAGGTTAATTAGGTGATATTAGATCATTTCCCACGGCACACCTGACGATGGCACACTGGTTGGGAAACACTGCAGCGCCGGCGGAATGAAGTCGAACACACCTACTCAGTGTACAAGGATGGAAGGGAAAGTTGTTGGCCAAGTAGTGATAGGCACTGGAGCTGACAGTAGACTTGCTCGTATGGCAAGCCGTTTTATCATTTAACCAATGAATTCTTGATATCCAAAATTCGAATTTTGGATATCAAGAATTCAATTTTGGATATCAAGAATTCCAATTTTGGATATCAAGAATTGCATTTTGGATATCAAGAATTCGAATTTTGGATATCAAGAATTGCATTTTGGATATCAACAATTCGAATTTTGGATATCAAGAATTGCATTTTGGATATCATCAATTCGAATTTTTGATATCAAGAATTGCATTTTGGATATCAACAATTCGAATTTTGGATATCAAGAATTGCATCTTGGATATCAAAAATTCGAATTCTTGATATCCAGAATTGAATTCTGGATATCAACAATGTATGCTAATGACTTTCATGTGGGCGGGAGTAGGCAGGCTACGTAAATTCTGTTTGCAAAGGCGTAACATTTTCTACGCTAAGAGCGTTGCCCACTGCTGCCATTGTAGACTTTGCCATCCGTTGGCGTTTGGTTTAGTTCAACATTGATTTTGAAAATGGATGAAGTTGGATGTTTTGAGACCCCAAAAAACGTAATCATTGTCCTTTTTTTATTTTTATGAATGTATTGTATGTGTAACATCGTTATGTGGGTTCAGATTAAATTCCACTAAATTGGCAGAACTACGCCATCTACTGTTCAAATGTGTACCTGCTCCGAGTAGCAGGTACACACGAGTAACATACGCACGAAAATTTATGAGACTATACCACCCAATAATTTGAAGCACTACTGGCATATATTAAGCTTTCAATTATTTGTAATAAAACTACTAAACTTTCCTCTTGGAGCTATAGATGCTAAACCGTCCAACACAATCCAAAACCAGCTCATTTTACATAAGTATGGCCTATGTTGTTCATGTGGGAGGGAAAAAGCAGGCATTGTGTTTTATTATTTCACAAATATGTTGAAATGATGCAGTTCAAAACAAAAGATGCAGTCATTAATTCCTAGGACTGGCATTTCCAATGGGTGTTATTAAGTGCTTTGAGCGGCTAGTCAAATCATTCATCTGCTCCTCGCTGCCCCCCACCCTGGTCCAACAGGTCTACAGACGATGCCATCGCTCTGACTATGCACACCGCTCTCTCCCACCTGGACAAAGGGAATACGTATGTGAGGATGCTGTTCATTGACTACAGCTCAGCATTCAACACCATCATCCCCTCCAGACTGGTCTCCAAGCTTGTGGACCTGGGACTGAGCACCTCCCTCTGCAAGTGGATCTTCCACTTCCTGACGGGGAGGCCACAGGTGGTGAGAATCGGTGACCGCACCTCATCCGTACTGATCACCAACACAGGCACCCCCCAGGGCTGTGTGCTCAGCCCTCTCCTGTTCTCCTTGTTCACTCACGACTGTGTGGCAACGCACAGCTCCAACCTCCTTGTTAAGTTTGCTGACGACACAACCATCGTGGGCCTCATCTCTGACAGTGACGAGTCAGCCTAAAGAGAGGAGGTTGACACCTTGACATCATGGTACCAAGACAATAACCTCTCTCTCAACATCAGCAAGACCAAGGAGATGATTGTGGACTATAGGAGGCGGCAGGAGGAGGAGCATGCACCCCTACTCATCAACGGATCTGAAGTGGAGAAGGTCAACTGCTTCAAGTTCCTCGGGGTGAACATCAGCAACAACCTCACCTGGTCTGTTCACACGGACAAGGTGGTCAAAGCGGCCCGTAAACGCCTCTTCTTCCTGAGGAGACTGAAGAAGTTTGGTATGGACTCAGTCATTCTCACTAACTTTTACAGATGCACTATAGAGGGAGCTGCACAGACAGGGGCCGCAAGGCCCTACGAAGTGTGGTCCGTTCTGCTGAGTTCATCATCGGCAGGAAGCTCCCAGCCCTACAGGACACCTACCACACACGTTGCCTCAGGAAAGCTGGCAGGATTCTAAGAGACTGTTCCCACCCATCCTTCAGTCTCTTTACCCCGTTGCCTTCTGGCAGGCGTTACCGCAGCATCCGGTCGCGCACACGCAGACTGGACAATAGTTTCTACCCAAGGGCCATCAGGCTTCTGAATGGACACTGATATGGACATTGATTCACTGCACACTAGTCACTTATACACTGTCACTTTCAGTACTGGTTGCACTATCAGTAACACTGCACTACTGTACCTCACTGTACTTCGCCATCAGGCTCCTGTATGGTCATTGACATAGTCACTGATCTGCAATTTTGCACTATTGTACTGTACTCCACCTAGGTTAGAATAGGTTATAGGGTTGTAATAGGTATTATGTGCATTTAGGGTTAGTATGGTGTATTATTTATTGTTATCTGTATATTTAGGAAGTTTTAGTATTAGGGTTAGTATAGTCGATTATTTATTGCTATCTGCATATTTAGAAAGTTTCACTTATTTAAGCTCAGCATAGATGTAAATTATGATCTGTGTACTTATATGTTATGTTATGCCAGGTGCTTGCGTTGTCTTGTCTTAAGAATTTCAATGCCCAGTCTGACCTTGTGTTGTTCTGTGTACCTGACAAATAAAAGACTTGAACTTGAAGCATTCCAATTACAGTCCTAACTTGGACACACATTGCATCACTGTGTCTGTCTCACTGTACATGCATGTATGGGATTTCCCATGTACTTAAGTTATACACTAATCAATACAACTTTCACAAATCAATAGAACTAGTCATTGGATACTTAGTATGTTGTCATGTGAGTTTGTTATTGATAAGAGTAGATTGTGTGTAGTCAGGTTGAATAGATGTTCAGGGTCACGAGAAAGTACTGGGTGAACGTCCCTTGTGATGGCGGGGAGAGCTCCACCTATGATCTCTCTCTGCCCTGAGTGGTCATGGGCTGGGAGCTGGGAATCTTTCTCTGTGACTGTTGTAACACCATTAATACCTGACTATCAATATCCATGTTGAATTTATTTGACCCTATAAAACACGTTCCCCCGACTTTTGAAGCTGGGAAACATGATTGAGACCTAAGCCTGGTGTTGTGCCGTCATTTATTGTCAGAGGTCTGTTTTCTCTCCCAATCTGCAGATCAATAATACATCTAGTCACTTATAAGAATACAAAAATACAGAACTGAACTTAAGTCTCCGTTAATGAAGACGAACAAGACACTTTCTTCATCAAAGGTGAGTTCTCTGCTGGGGATCATGCTGGACAGCTTGGAGAAGGAGGCTGAGAGTAGCTGATGGCCATCATGGACAACCCATCTCATCCCCACAGTGATGATGCAATGGAGAACCCGCAGCAACAGAATAGACAGCCACAATAATTAGAGGCCACACTACAATTCATTAGCTAGTAAGATAAATGCAGATATGATCAATTTTATGAATACAATGAAATAAACACAATGGAGATGGTGTATTGCAAACAAACTTTATTAAAAGAAAGTGATTATAATTCGTACAATATAAATGTGACTTTGGATTTATTTAATAGCTTCACATAAAACATTACATTGATACCTGCCCCCTCTAATAACTACTTATCCCTAGCACATGAGATGTAAAGGTAAAAGTTTGTACACAATATGGGCACATTCCTCTGATCTAACGTTGCTGACATATCAAATATCAATCAAATAGTAGTCGGAGTATGAGGTGTGTTGTCTTCTGCTTTTGCTGGTGAGATCAGATTGGATTACCTTTAAAGTCAAATTCATATGTGTGCATGTTCAGAAGACCAGCAGCTCAATAAACATAGGTGAACTGTGTCCTTTCTTCAGACTGAATCCAGATGAGCTGTTCAACCAGGTAGACAAGGTCCACCATGTGGGCTGTGGACAGCGGCTTTGGACAAGGTCAGCTTGGTGTTGTCAGGCCAGGTGGTCATGATCCAAGGACTCTGGGCCACCTAAAATAAATAAATAAGAAAGAAATAAGAGGGAACATTTTTTAGATCAGGGGTATTCAACTTCTATGCAGTCTTGAGTCTGCAGTCTTTCTGTTTTACCTCATCACCGTCACTCACCCTCCCAGCAGTGTCACAGATAAAATGTATGCCCTGATTGGAGCCTTCAAATGAATAAAAAAAACTAGCTTGTCCAGAGTTACATATTAAGGGACTTAGATTAAAAACAATACCATCATCAGAATTGTGACTGACCCTAGTTCCACATCCCACACATCAAGACGACATGTCTGGGGAAATTAGGACGTTGTGTCACCATACACCATAGGCTACCAGAGTATGTCTCCTTAGACAGGCTCTGGCATTACTTTTCGCAACCTACTAGTCTATATAGTCCAGCAGTCTCCAAACCTGTTTCTGAAGAGCTACTTGCCTGTAGGTTTTTGATCCAACAACACTCATTTGACCTGATACGAGTTACCTGATCAACCAGATAATAATTAGAATCAGGCGTGCTAGTGCTAGTGCTTAAACCTACTGGCAGGTAGCTCTTCAGAAACAGGATTGGAGACTCGTATAGTCTATTATATTCATATCTTTTCAGCCTAGCCTAGCTAGCTAGAGTACAGTAGCATTAACGTGTGCTTGCTAGCTCGACTGTAGTGCTAGTTATCGAACAAAACAAAACAAAGTATAAAAGCCAAAACTAGTACAGTACCTCTTTTGTTGGGTGGTCCACGTAGGTTTCTTATGAGATTATGAGACTTTTTCATTACAAACACTTGCACAGACATCTTCCAACCCGTCTGCTACGGTACGAGCAGACTAAACCCAACAGAATCCCAACTTTTGCGTAGTGTACGCAACGTTTTTTTAAACTCCCCTCACTCCCCTACCCATTACAGCTTTAATTACGCAAATGTATGCTAACTTGATATCCAGAATTGCATTTTGGATATCAAGAATTCGAATTGTTGATATCCAGAATTGCATTTTGGATATCAACAATTAGAATTTTAAATGATTAGGTTAAATGATAAAACGGCTTGCCATATGCTCGTGCCGTGTCGCAGGCACAGCCCTTAAAAATATGCGTGAGAAACATTGTTGGATCAGAACTCAAGATACGACGTAGGGGCCTATATGTAACGGCAGCCCGTCACCTCAGTCACTGAAAACAAACAACTATTCCAACCTGGGGTGTTTCTTACAGGGCTCTAAAGGCTCACGCATTCGCCTGAGACTATTTCTCACACATTTCAACAATTTCTCAAGCTGAAAATAAGGGATAACTTGTCCCACTTTATACAATTAGGTAGTATAATAAATGTATAATAAATAGGCCTACTTAGATTTTGTCTTGAACTTGTACCTATTTGAGAACTGACTTTATTGATTTAGGACTTTGTACTTTCACAGCAATAGAGAACAATAAGACAAGTCTCTCGAGTTCCAGGGCAAACTTTTGATAAAACTTGAGAGCCCTGTAATAAGAAGCTATTGTCTGCCATACCCTTACTAAACCGGTTTTGTTCTGGAAAATAATGTTAACTAAGGATGGGACTTGAGCAGACTTAAGCCACACTTAGTTAGGCAAAAAGTTTTTTTGCACTGAAAGAGTCCAAAGCAATGGCAGATTTAGGTTGTTAAAGTTACAAACCTCTCTCTCTCTCTCTCACACACACACACACACACACACACACACACACACACACACACACACACACACACACACACACACACACACACACACACACACACACACACACACACACACACACACTGCAGTTACCCATTATACCTTTTACTAGTTTTGCATAGCAGATGAGTGTCATAATGCTTAGTGTGAAGTCAGAGCATAGTTTCAATTGCCCTACTGTAAGGATTTGTTGTCAAAACCATACAGAAGCATTTTGAAGACCCACATTCACATGAAAATCTTCATGAAAAATACCAGTTTCCATTTTATCTCCTAAACGGGACTTTGTGTTTGGTAGTCCGCTTCCAACTTGAGGAATATTTAATCAAAACAAACACAAAAGTCGACAGTAAACATACGAACCTTTCAGTCATCATTTGGTTTCTTGTGATTTGTTTTGCTAATGAAAGACTAAAACAAAACAACATTGGTTAACATTAATACTTCAAAGTATTTACTAAACGGATGAAGAAGTTGTAATTCACATTTTTATTTCTACCTTGCTCCACAAAAAAATAATGGCCAGAGGTATATGGAGCTGAACTCCTCTTCCTTGGCCAAGTTCTGAATGTTGTTTGCAGAGACATAAAAAAATATGTAGACTGCTATGAATCCTAAGAAATTGATTAGTACAGCTTACTCTGGGTCTCTAAGGTTTGGGCTACCTGGGGTTCCAACTGGTCTAAATAAAGACTGAGCAGGGTTTTTTCTTTTATGTAAGGGATTGGGAGGGAGAGGAGGAGTTTAGAATGTTCTCGTGAGCTTTTTTTCTTACTTTTATCCAGTCAGCACATTCTTTGAGAGACAACAATGATGACACTTTTTGAAGTTTCAAGTATCACAACGGGTAACCATAGTGTTGTTTTCCTATGTCTCATTCAATGGTCCATGTATTGCATTTATCCACCAGAAGCACTAGGCTATTTCATAAAGTCACCTGACAAAGCATATTTAAATTAAAATACAAAATAAATACATTAAAAAAAGCAATGTTTACATATTTTGTGGGACAGACAGATGATACTGTCAGGTAACTCTTTGAGAGCAGGCACCCACCTTTCAAATCGACCAATTTATCAGTAAGTTGAACTTCATTATTCAATATGATGTAATCTTCCTATTGATCTCTTCCTACAATTGAACACCTGGTTGTTCATTTAGCAATATTAGAGTATAAATGCCACAATTGTGTAGGGTCAACAATAATTACTGTATATATATATCTCATATACACAGAAACTGAAGTTTTTGTGAAAATGCCCAGGGATTCATTGGCCTTGTTAGTTGCTTGTAACCCATTCTTTAGGTTTATTTAGTTAGGAAAACTTTAGTTTCCTTTATTGCATTACACACAGCATTCACTGTCACATAGCTTCATGGTTTCATTATACACTAAAGTGATGTCATCCACAAGGAAGTGTGGGCCAATTTGAAAAGAAAAAGATAAGGAGCATTGAGGCATTAATGTCTACACTTTTCTCATTCTCAGATTCTAAATACAGATCTGCAACACATTTATACTCAGCACCATCATATATGGGAGGAGTCATTGCATCACACCATGGCTACCTATGCCTTTAAGAATTTCAGGTATGACACAAAAAGTTACAAAAAGTTTTGAATTCTGAGAAAGTATTTTCCGCCTATTGGTCAAGGTTCGTTGGTCATGGACCCTGGTCATGGCCGGGAAAAAGAGACAGAACATGCCAGGAGTTGTTCTTTTTTGTTGTAGATTTGTTGCCACTAAACATTTGCAGTCCTAATATTAGTTGCAGGTGATTCTCACAGAATGTGTCACAAGGACATGTTTGGTAATTTTCTCATCTTTACCATGCAGGCACTGCCAGGGCAGTGTGTAAGCAACACAACAATTAAGAGATTCCACAGCTGCAACTGCAGGGGCGTACGTTATGTGAAATATATTTCAGATTCTGTTTAAAAGCTGATGGTGATTTACTATTGTGACAAGTTGCACAGCAGATATTAAGTCACAATGATACAATTCAAAATAGGACACTGATTATATCCAGTAGGGTACTGCAAAAAAAATCTAAATCAAAATACCCCAGTATGCCAGATTCAAATGCTAAAATATATGGCTTGGTCAATGTACTACTATTACTAGGATATAAGGCATGTATGGAAAAAAATGGGAGGGGTGGGGATTTCAGAGTTCCGGAACGGTCTGGAAGGACTGTGAGAGAGGAAAGGGAAATTGTAAATATTTAGAGTCTTACTAGCCAATACATTTCCCCGGATGTCATCATTTGCCACTATATATTGAATGACAGCCTATGGAAGATTAGGGACGGCGACCTGTGTCATGCAGGTTTGTCTGAGAAAGCTGGTCCAGGATGGCACCGGTCAGTCTCTAAGCTTTTACTCAAAATCGCAATTAAATTTTTTTACTAAGAAAAAATCAGTCTGGTGGTTACCGAGACATTTGTGTTCAAATTAGTTTTTCTTTTAATATGACGAGGCTTTTGCATTTTAATGTCAGAATCGTGGTATTGTTGAGTTGCAGTTTTGTGCATTGTCTTTTTTTGTCATGTCAGATTTCAGTGCTTTGCATCTTGGGTGTTCTGAGTTTTTCTTGGAAATCATCAGCAAACGGTTGCTTCAATCGAACGCTTGTCGAATTACGAACAAGACGGTTTCTGAACGTTTCTTGGGCTGGGAGATTTGCGTCGGCTGTAGCAAAGACACAGAAATTGAAACAGACTTGCTCATCCTTCCAACTACAAACTTCGTCGGTGGTGTATAACAACCGCTCATTGTCCCCCTGGCGGTATAGGTAAGATGGCACCTATTAGAGCGATATGACCTTAATATTTAACCGAAATATGACAAACGTGTAACTTTAGTTTTTCAGGTATAGTAAATTACTATCCCGGAGGGATTCAAACCTGCAACTTCTTGACCTGTAGTCTAATGTTTTGCCACTGGTCTATTCTCTGTGTTTTAAGATTTTGTTTTTTGAGATACTTTGTGCCCCACTCTTTTATGACATGCACTTTCATTGGGATTTGACATGATATGTCTAACCTGTTTAATGTTTCTTGTAGAATGGATGAGAAAGATGACAGAATTCCACAAAAAATCGCAATTGCAGAGTGCCTGTGTGATGGCTGTATCATTAACAAGCAAGAAGACATAAGCTACAACTCAGTACCTGTGAATGTTTCCCTGAGGGTCCTAAAGATTACTCTGTGTCCCTACAACCCCCAACAATATTTGATCAAAGCACACTATGTCACCATTCCTGTGGCCTGCACCTGTGTTGTACCCCGTTCGTGGCCTGCCCCAGTCCCTTAGTCAAGTTAGTCTCATTTAGATAACATAGAGAAACAATTGGTAGTGAGTTTTCTCACATGAAAGTTTGTTTTAGAACTCATATTTCTAAAATCCTTCTAGTTAGTTTGATAAATGTAGGGCTGTGACATTCCCTTCCATGTCAAAAGGGCCTTGCACTGGTATCCTTTGGTATGTAGGTCAGTAGAAGGTAAAATGTAATGACATATTAGTCATATTTAATTATTCTGAATCATTGTGAACATAGGTGTTATTGCTTAATATTTTGTAACATGAATGCAATATTTGTTTTAATTGTGGACACATTAGGGTCCAGTATTGGAAGACATCCAGTATTTAAATAGTAATGGTAAATGCGCCATGTATTAATCCATTCAGGCTTTATCTAAATTAGATTCACAAAATCAGTTTGAAAACTGCAATGGATCAAGTTCAAGTAGATGTGGATTTTTCCAAATGAAATCTTTGCTGTAGAAAATACTGTAATGTTCAGCAACAACTATTGAATGTGAGTTCTCTTTTTTTTTTTTTTTTACATTGTGGCTTCTTTGTAGGCCTAAATATTGTGATTGGGCAACTGTGAAATACTACATTGAGCTATGATGTTGTGGTTGTCATTGCACTGTCGTAGCTGCAGAATTGTATAGTTAAGCTAATGCTAGTATAGAGGTGAGTTGAGATCGTGCTATTGTCTTGTTAAAAAAGACAGTTGCTTGGTAACCACTAGAATTTTATATATAATAAAACCTCTTCCTGTTAGAGTTTCCTCCTTTTGATGGTGTAGATGTACTCACTGACATCTTGGATTTCTTTGCAATTTCTATCTAAAGTGAAGACCTACACTTTTAAATTTCAATAACAATTGAAAAAATTGGGATGTTCTAAAACTTTTGACCGGTAATGTACATGTAAATAATATTTACGTAAATTATATCAAAGTTTATGTAAAAGTCTATTATAAGCTTTCTGCTTCATGAACAGGTAGTATAAACTGTCTGTCTGTCTGCAAATCTAAAAAGGAACTTTTTACTTTACGTGGAAAACAGCCAAATTATTAGCAGTTTGTCTAATTTTTAAAAGACCAATATAACTGTATGTCCTTGTTATAAGGGTGTTACAACAAGGGAAAAAAGTATATTTTACAGGTGAGCCCTGCAGTTAGAAACACACACACACATAAAGAAATCAATGCACATCAATATAGAGACGCAGCAGAACATACAACTAAACACAGGCTGAGTTTACATGTTTCTTATTTTCCATGTCATTGCTAGAACAAACATGCTTTGTAGACACTTTAGATAATAAATGCGTTGGCATGTTTTAATGTATTTTTTGTTTATGCTCAATTGCTGAAATATTGCTACACTGTCACACAACATAGTTTATTTTTTGTATTATACAGAATGCTAATGTAACAAAGCTCTAATGACTGAAGTCAGTGTTGATGTTGATCAACACTGACTTCTCGCTCTCGGCCAGATGGACTAGCGGGGAGAAGAGGGCCACAGCCACGCAGACAAAGAGCAGCAGCAGGCCAAACTCACGTATGCTGCGTTGCATGGTTAGCCCCAGGGTTTGCAAACCGAGGGAGTGGCGTGCCAGGTTTTTTTTTTTTTACTCAATCATGAGCAGGTAGTATAAAGCAAAGGTCATCCTGTATTGGAGGACATACCGACAAAACCCATCTTTAATTCTGCCTCCCAACACTATCTCTGAAGTTTATGACTCACTGTAAAAAACTATTATTGTAATGTCATGTTAACATGTAGGTCCGGGTTTGTGCAAGTCTTTCCAGAAGTTAACCTGATCTGTGATAGTGTGTGTAGTGGTGGCTATTATCTGCGAATAGCTGCAGCGATTATAAGGTACAGGAAAAACTTGAAACAGGTTCTGACTGGGAGGGTCAGTGGGCTGTATACCCAGGTGTTTCATGCACAGTCCCAGATAAACATCCTCTATGTAAATGGCTTTAACATGCCTGGATGCCTCCACCAGCTTCCTGGGCAGGTCTAACGACATGACATAGCCCAGTCCCAGAGCATAAGAAGGATAAAATTTGTCAGGGAAAACATTCTCAGGAAGGTACCATTTGGAGTTAGGGTCTCGTAGAACAAGTGGCCATTTGGCCACCAGTCCAGTCATATAGTCGTGCTGTGGTGCAGTCAGCAGCATGTGCACCAGGCTGTTCACATTGAGAAACATGTCTGAGTCAATCTTCATGGCGTAGGAAGCGTTGGGGCAGCGAAAGATCAGCCACTTCAGCATCATCATGGTCTTGATGGTCAGGTTTTTGTAGCTGTCTGTGAAGTCACTCTGCAGAAGGTCTCTATGTTCTCTGCTCTCCTGCAGCACTTGCTCTTGGAGCTTCTCTGCCCCTTCTCCACTTGGCAGTGCCAACATGAAGAACAGACTCACCACTTTGCCCAGAATAAGACTCTCAGTACCCCAGGTACTGCGGACGGCGTCACGAGCCACCCTGTTGTGAGGTGCAACTGGCACCATTAAAACCAGGAAGGGATTCTTCTCCTGACATTCCTCAGGTTCATCCACAATGAAGTGATACTCATGTGGGTATTCCACATGGAAAGATCCTGGTGAAATATAAGGTGCAGTTGACACTGCTTGTTCTACCGGGAGGAGGTTGGGTACAGTTAGTGCCTCTGTCACGGTTGAATTCTTCATGGTGGTATTTATGTTTTTGACATTGAGTTCAATTCCTTGTTGGACAGTTGCATTCTGAATGACAGTTTCAGTACTGTTTGAGTATGTAGTAATGACAGGAACTACCATACTCACAACTTGACCAAACTTCATACACCATTTAGGGACTAAGTCCTTAGTCCTTTCCACTAGGTCAGTGTTGTAGAGAATTAGGGTCAAAGCCACAAGAACAATAATGAAATAACAGCGATATCGAGACCATGTCACAAACTTCCCTCTGTGTCCTGCTTCCTGGTGAAAAAGAAACAGATTGTTGACTTAACAATCATTAAACAGCATGACATTGTGACACAAGCTGACATTCTTCCAGTCAACAACAGAACCGATTTCAAATTAAAAGTAAAATTATTGAAATGTTTAATCTGTAGGTCAAAGAAGTTAAATGCTTTTCTGTGTACAGTAGCTATCTATTTTTATTATACAAATTGTAAGCATACATGGATTGGATTAAAATCAGTAACACATAAAATGTATGTATGCTTAAAAATGGTAAACAACGTTTTAAGTTCTTGAATACCTCAAATGTATTCTAGGTGGCAGGTGGCTAACCTACCACTAGGTTTCTTGCAGTTACATTGATTGCATTTTACCCACCCTAATGTTAAGCTCTTACATGTTAAGTTCATTTGTAAAATGTTGATGTTGAACAGAACAATACAGGAAGAAAAATTCTGAAAAGTAAATTACTTACCTTCATCCTTTTTATTTAAGTCAGTCTCAAACATAGTTGTGAATACTCCTCAAGCAACTCATAACCTGTGAGTGTTGCAAAACTACCACACGGTTTATCTTGTTAATCCATAGACAAACTCCCCCCACCGATGAGAGGATGGATGTTTGCAGGTTAGAGACATAACCTAGACCAACTCAGTTAAAGGCATTCAGAATGACACGTTACGTCTTTTACGTTTTCTTCTGTGGCTCAGGAAATGTACTTCCTTCTATGTAACTATGGTACTGTCTCTACAGTTCTGGTATTATCAGGGGGCATGCACATATGTCATGTAACCATAGCACCCAGGTTTCCTTATTTACAGAGGAACCACACCTATATTGGCCAACCCATTTTTCCAGGTAACATTAGATCCCATATCGTATGTCTCGCTCTTCAAATAAATACTAAAACTACGACACAGTATTTTGAGAGCTGATGAAGAAAGTGTTTTGTCCGTCTCTTCATAAACGGAGTGACTAAGTTCAGTTGAGTTCTGGATTTTAATAAGTATTATCAATCTGCAGATTGGGAGAGAAAACCAGACCTCTGACAATAAATGACCACACAACACCAGGCTTAGGTCTCAATCATGTCTCTCTCCGCTCTGAAAGCCGGAGGACCATCTTTTATAGGACACAGGAATGTAAACATAGATAGTGACAGTCAGGCAGTAATGACGTTACAACAGTCTCAGAGGAAGAGATTCACAGCTCCCAACACATGACCACTCAGACTAGAGAGATCATAGTTGGCGCTCTCCTTGTAGTCATGACCAAGGACGTTTACCCAGTACTTTCTCCTGATCACGAACATCTATTAACCCTGACACATAGACACCATCTACTCTTATTAATAGCAAGCTTACATGAGAACATACTAACTAGTATCCAATGACTAGTTATATTGATTAGTGAATAATGTAAGCACACCGGAAATCGCAATTTCTTCCACAGAGCACGTGGTCATTTTTGTTAATAATCAGCATAGTTGTGTTATCAGACCTGTTTTGTCACATCTGTATTATTTTGTTAGGGCTGTATTTGACATTTTAAAGTGTACACATAAAACAGGATTTACAGCCAAAGTAAAACATTTTACTTTATTATAGATGTTTAGTAGAATGTTCACAAACTCTAGTAAGTAGATATTTGTAAAATGTATACAACCTTGACCTTAAAGAATGTTGCTGTGTCACATCATCTTTATTGTTCTAATGGTATTTTAAGTTGAAACGTGTTAGCACAATTAGCAATGATAATGAAAAAAGTATTAAAGAGTACTTTAAAACATAATGAATAGGCATCACTATACATTTGATGACAATTTGCATCAATATGTCCTTTCTGTAAAATCACAGTGGTTACAACATTGCACCCATGACTGCTATTAGTATTGTAACAATAAAACAACAAAAATGAGACTACCGTAAGGTCTTAATAACAGTAATTGATTTAGATACAGGTGGTATTATAACAAAATAAACATGCAGAACTACCCTTTTAAGTCAATTTTAGTACAGTAATACACACTATTGTATACAGTAGAATAGCATGTGATATGAGTGAGACAATGTACAGTATACCATTCACAGATCATATCATTTACATGAAAAAGTGAGGTGGAAGTCCAAAGTCTTCAAAAGGCTCCAGCTGGAAGCCTTTGTGACCTTTGTCCACATCATCCAAGGAGATTAAACTGACTTTATCTGGAGGTGGCCAAGAGAGCTCCCGGTCCCTCCTGCTCTCCTGGGCATCCGCCGCCAGTTCTGCTCCCCTCTCTTCCTTCCACAGCCTCTCGTGCTCTTCTTTTAACTCCTGGTAAGAGTGGGAGAACATGTGGAAGATGGAGGTGGCTGGGAAGGCCATGATGAGAATTCCACTCAGGATGCTGCTCAGCGCCACCACCTGGCCAGGGATGCTGCGTGGTACCATGTCGCCGTATCCCACCGTTGTCATAGAGATGATGGCCCACCAGTAGGAAGCCGGAATGCTGCTGAATCGATGCTGTGGGGCAGTGGCGGCGTACGGCGCCAGCTCGCTCTCGGCCAGATGGACTAGCGGGGAGAAGAGGGCCACAGCCACGCAGACAAAGAGCAGCAGCAGGCCAAACTCACGTATGCTGCGTTGCATGGTTAGCCCCAGGGTCTGCAAACCGAGGGAGTGGCGTGCCAGGCGCATCACATAGAGAATACGCAAGGCCCGCATCATTCGCAGGATCAGGCCCAGTTTATCCAAGTATCCCCTTCCTGGTCCGGCGCCTCCATCTTCCAGAGACTTGTCTGTGTCCCCCATAGCCAGAGATATATAGTAGGGTAGGATGGCAATGGCATCAATTATGTTGAGGGGGCCACGGACAAAGGCCAGCTTGCTACGAGCGTGGAGGAACCGCATAATGAACTCCAGTGAAAACCAAGCCACGCACACGGTCTCCACCACAAACATGGTGTGACATTTCTGGGAACACTCACCCTGCAAACAGCAAAGGACAGAGGAACAAAGTGGAAACACCTGTTAGGTGCGATGGGCCAGACTTGCGTCTTCTATCTGCAACAGTATATGTTCTTCACTTACCTTGGTTTCCTCCTCACGGAGATCAGGCATGGTGCTGATACACAGGCTGATGACTGTGACGGCAACCATAACTATGGAGAAGCAGGCAAACACCTTCCCTGCAAGTCCGGAGTGTGGGTTCTCCACTACCTCCCTCAACATACCCATCAGTCTTCGATAGCCCTTCTCCGCCACAGGGGGGGGTTTCTTTAGCTCCATTCTCTTCTGCCTCCACTCCTCCTCTTTACGCTCACGCTCAGCCATGTCCTCCACACGACTCATCATCCGGCGCCGGCAGCAACGCTCCATGCAGGCCGGGTCCACACCCCAGTAGTCAAGCTCGTCGTGCAGCGACACGGCGCACAGCTCACGCAGCAGCCTCAGCTTCCCGGCTGCCAGGAAGTTGAGGATGACACGGAAGGCTGCCGGGTTGCGGTCGAAGAAGAACTCGCGTCTGGTTTCATCATAGTCATCACAGAGGCGTGCTATCTCTTCAGGGCTGGTGCAGAACCGTAGGTGGCCGAGGCGACTAAAGGGGAACTGGTCCAGGGTGCTCCAGAGAAATGTATAACGGTTACCGCCTACATTGATTAGGGCCTGAAGGTTGTGGTCAACCACATGCAAGGACTCTGAACCACGGAGCAGTTGAGCGCGCTGATAATAAACGCCCTTGATGGTCTCGGTCTCTGGAATCTCGGTAAAGAAACGGTCGAGACTGCTGTTGTCACTGCTGACAGAGTAAGCACCAAAGTCATGGTTGGCATTGCTGATGATGGGCATTGTGGCATTGGGATGTGTTACAGCACGGCCGTAGATGTGTTTGAGAAGGACAACACTGGAAAACAGGCACAAACAAGGAGCAACAAATATGTGAATAAAAACGCAGGCTCACTCAAATGGTGCTCATCAAATATCTACCAAATATCTTCTACCTTTTCACACAACTGAGCTGACCTTGACCGTTAGTGACACAGACACAGCTTGGCTTACTAGTTCTAGAGAGTGTTACTGGTTGGCAAGGTTGGCAGCTGTATCCTGACTAAATTGTGATACCTTGGCCTCTGCTTACAAACTTCACACTAATGAAGTAAGCACGTCTGAAAATGGGTCTCGAAATATTTAGGTCTATATACATCGTCTGTATAATTAGATCAATGAATAAGCATAAACAAAATGACATCATTTTACTTTCTGTGTTTTGTTTACAATTATGCTGACTAATTCATCTGGATCAGTTAGCGAAAAAGTGCCCGAAAGGTGTCTCACCTCAATCCTAAATGACAATTGTTTTTCTCCTCTGGTCACGTTTTGAAGAAAATGTTATCCTGACGAAGCCTGTCCTTGGGTAGCCTTCAAGGGCTATGAACAAAATCCATTGATTTGTTCATAGTGACTTTTCGAAGCACTGGCGAAAAATTCAAAACCAAAAAAGTAGTTTGCAAGAAAGTTTATCTGGAAAATGTTACTTAGCATGCCATGACAGTTATTTTACGCCTAGAATAGATGATGTGTGTGCACGCGGATACATAAGTCGTCAACCTGTTAATGTTTCCCATAGCGCATCTTCCGCTATAAGGAGATGATACCGCGGGCTTTAGGAATTCATTAGATTATTTTTATCCGTGTCAATACTTCATTTTCATTGGTGAGCGCTGAGAGGCGGCGTCAGGGGCGTTTTGGAGGAGTTGGGAATTACAGCGATTATCTAACGGCGCTGTCCTCCGAAAACCTAGTGTTCTCATCTGTTTGACATGCTGATAACCTCCGCACATCCCCCCCCCCCCCCCCTCTCCTTGTTGGATGACTATGGGATAAACTCTATTGGTCAAATGAGACATACTGTAATATTTTGTTTTAATGCATATAAATCCTGATTGACAAAGTTAGAAGATGCAGACATCAAAAGAGAAAGGGGATTTATGCAGGACAAAAGATACATATTAAATTATACATGTATGTATGTCAGAATCAGAAAGGGTTTTAACGGTGTAAGTATGCATACACACCGACAAACATGCACACAAACTATCACACTATCACAAGCTATTAAATTGCATAAGTAGCCCATACAAGAGCTCTTTCATTGCCGAATAGGCAACTGCATATACTTTGTACATCTTTTGAAAAAAGGGATGGCCATTCTGCATTCTGTGGCAAATCTTAGAGGTACAGTGTCTCCAGATGACAAGTAAGATAAAGGGTAATGCAGAATCTGTAAGTGGAGACTTCCGAAATATAGACTGATAACAGACTGCTGGACAAAAGTAAAAACTATTTCCAGATAGGAGTGGATTTGGACTGGTAGAAGCCATTTTATAACATTTGTTGAAGGTGACCCCAAATGTAAATAGACAAGTTACAAGAAAATTGTCAGTAGAGATGATCCCATTTCAAGGCATTTGCCTGGCATTTTCTATCCTGGACCAACACATTTACATTTAGTCATTTAGCAGACGCTCTTATCCAGAGCGACTTTGCACATTGACATAGTCTAAATCAAAGTCTTGTTTCAAATGAGCACAATCATTTCTTGCTTACAGTGATGGAATGGACACAGTGTTTGGGCAATGTACAAACCATGCAATTGGCTGTATAGATCCTGGGATTGCTTTTATACAAATACAATCATTTGCACTAAGATAAGGATACAGATGAGGGCAAGGGTGACGAATTGTAATAAGTTGGTCTCTGATCCCCACGTCTGATGAATATCAGGGATTAAGTTGTAATCCTACCATGGGAAATGATGTCTGGGCTGCCAGCAACCATGCTTATGCAGATTAAGACAAAGGCAGAGAGAACATACTGGAATATTTGGCTATCATGTGACCAGGAAGAGGTACATAAATCACACTTCTTGGAATCAGGTGGTTAAAGTAGGAAAAGCTAATAGCTAGAAGGCCATGACACCACTAATTTCTCAGTTCAGTTTAGAGTGGATGCTTTGAAGCATTTAGAGTTTTTAGGATTTTCCATAGTGAGAGTAAATGTGTAAGAACAGTATGACTGTAAAATCAGTTTGTAACATATACTCTACGTGCTATTAACTATAAGAAGTTTTATTTCATCTGAGAAGTTTCAAGATACTTTTGACTTTTACAAAGTTCTCTGATGCCATTGATTCAGGCCAACCATATTGAGCACTGTCTTAGAAAATTTCTATGTAATTCTGATGCAGCAAAAAAATCATTTATCCATCCATCCATCCATCCATCCATCCATCCATCATCTTCCGCTTGCCCGGGGGTGGGGTCGCGGGGGCAGCAACCTAAGCAGGGAGGCCCAGACTTTCCTCTCCCCGGCCACTTCCACCAGCTCTTCCTGGGGGACCCCGAGGCGTTCCCAGGCCAGCCGAGAGACATAGTCCCTCCAGCGTGTCCTGGGTCTTCCCCGGGGCCTCTTCCCAGTGGGACGTGCCCAGAACACCTCACCAGGGAGGCGTCCAGGAGGCATCCTTATCAGATGCCCGAGCCACCTCAACTGGCCCCTCTCGACGCGGAGGAGCAGCGGTTCTACTCTGAGCCCCTCCCGGATGACCGAGCTTCTCACCCTATCTCTAAGGGAGAGCCCGGACACCCTGCGGAGAAAACTCATTTCGGCCGCTTGTATTCGCGATCTCGTTCTTTCGGTCACTACCCACAGTTCGTGACCATAGGTGAGGGTAGGAACGTAGATCGACTGGTAAATAGAGAGCTTCGCCTTTCGACTCAGCTCCTTCTTCACCACAACGGACCGATGCAGAGCCCGCATCACTGCGGACGCCGCACCGATCCGCCTGTCGATCTCGCGCTCCATCCTTCCCTCACTCGTGAACAAGACCCCGAGATACTTGAACTCCTCCGCTTGGGACAAGATCTCCTCCCCGACCCGGAGATTGCACTCCACCTTTTTCCGGTCGATATCAATGGCCTCAGATTTGGAGGTGCTGATTCCCATCCCAGCCGCTTCGCATTCGGTTGCGAACCGCTCCAGTGAGAGCTGGAGGTCACGGCCCGATGAAGCCAACAGGACCACATCATCCGCAAAAAGCAGCGACCCGATCCTGAGGTCCCCAAACCGGACCCCCTCAACGCCCTGGCTGCGCCTAGAAATTCTTATAACATATAATATAATTTATATCATATAAGTTATGAACAGAATCGGTGACAAAGGGCAGCCCTGGCGGAGTCCAACCCTCACCGGGAACAAGTTCGACTTACTACCGGCAATGCGGACCAAACTCTGGCACCGGTCGTACAGGGACCGAACAGCCCCGATCAGGGAGTCCGGTACCCCGTACTCCCCGAGCACCCCCCACATGAGCCCCCGAGGGACACGGTCGAACGCCTTTTCCAAATACACAAAACATGTGTAGACTGGTTGGGCGAACTCCCATGCACCCTCCAGAACCCTGCCGAGGGTAGCTGGTCCACAGTTCCACGGCCAGGGCGAAAACCACATTGCTCCTCCTGAATCCAAGATTCGACAATCCGACGGACCCTCCTCTCCAGCACCCCTGAATGGACTTTCCCAGGGAGGCTGAGGAGTGTGATCCCCCTAAAGTTGGGGCACACCCTCCGGAAAAAATCATTTATACTCTATTTAAGTTCTAAATCAATGTGTTGTTCCAACTTAGAGCAACAGCAAAGAAATGTTATTATACAGACGTTTACTAGTTGCCTTTGTGAGTGTATTGGTTCTTCAATCCTAAACCAAGATTCTGTCCTCCCCTGTCCCAGGTCTTCCTGTCTTAGGTTACCTGTAATGGGTGAGGAAACTCCGATTACATGGATAGTGTCTACTTACACCTTGTCTCTTCTCATTTTACCAGGCATCCATGTGGATGGAACATATGTCTAGTCCATCCAATGCACAAAGGAAGTAGGGGTACTGATTATTGTACTAAAAAACAGTATAATCTTGGAACTCCCTGTTCTGAAATAAATATAATATCGTATACAGGTTTTTTTCAAATACAGTATTTTTGTTGTCCTTTCAGGTGATCCTACATATGTGGTCAATCATTTGAATCGTGACAGACACATACTTAACTGAAATCAATAGCAACGTATGTATAAGTGTATTTCCTAAACACTTGTTAATGCCTACATTGTTACATGGGTGAGTTACAAAATATCCAGTCTCAACATATGTTTATCTTGGTTGATGGAGGATTGCAAGTTTCTTTGCAGGAGAAACAGGTTCTACCAGTACCACAACTCAGTGGCTCTAGGGCTTAGAGTACCAAAGGTCTAATAGGAATATGGTTGAACCACTTTGAGTGAGGCATGTTGTTTATATGGTCCTGGAGCACTTATCAAACAATGGAGGTAAAGGTGAAATACATGCCAGCCTGCAACAGTGGTGTTGTAGCCTGGCATGTATGATGTTTTCTCAAACAAGAACAGCTGGCATGTGAAAACACACATAGGTACAGTCTCATAGACAAAGAGAGAGAGAATGTCGGGGAAAGAGAAATGGAAATGTATTATATCCCAAGCTGTCCTCTCCCTTGTGGGGTTGAAACAAAATACACTCATCCCTCATGTCAGTGTATTCTAAATATATTTCTCATTCTACACTATATTCTAAATCTGGAAAGTGAAGCATTGTTATCATGTTCACACTTTATAGTCAAGAGGTCTATAATACAATCTATATTATCCAGAAATTAAACACTTGCTTTGCAACTATAATTTTAATTTTTCATACATTTCGCAGTTTACCATACTTATTATATCCACTTGAATGAATAAACGGACTACAACTGGGGTAGTAATAACTGACTTATTACAACCATGGTATTGATATTAGGTGTTAGGGGACTTTTCATCAACAGTTCTACAGTTACAGCCTGAATACATAGTCTAGTAAACCATCCTGACCTCACAAGCTATCCCACAGTTGTACCCGGTTGTCATATATTGTTCAAATAAACAGAATTGATTCAGCAGTTGTTTTGTTGGACATGGTTCATGGTATCTGTAGTATCACTGTGCAATATACCAGAGAACTGTAACGCTGTCCCAGAAAGAATGTGCACTGCAGATTACAAACCACTTTATCGACAAATATCCAAATTGATATTAGTCTGAAGGATTTACTGTGAATAGGCTACAGTGTATGCCATTAGTAAGCAGTAAAAGGTGAGGGCAACATGATGTAATGTTTAATCTTTCATCAGCATGTCTGCAGACCCTCAGTGTTACCAGAACCAGGAAATGAACCATGATGACACTGTAAAAACAGTTTGACACAGGTGGCCTCTTACATACCTGAGGAGTTTCACCGATTCACACTGGTTACATTACCATGTGTAATTATTGGACTCAGGAGAAGTAGTAGCAATCCAAGTGCGGCCTTTTAATGGTGGTATAGAGTAGTCAAGCAGGCACAGGTCGTGCCTGCTTGCTTCAAACAGAGCAAGGCAGGCAAATCCAAAGGATAGTTGGGTTACAGGCTTGGGTCCAATTTTTAATTTCAGAAGCTAGGCACAGAGCAGGTACGGATGTCAGGCAGGGGTCGTTATCTCAGTTTCTAAGAATCCAAAGGGAAGAGCAGGAGAATGGTCGAGACAAAAACAAAAGTTCGGTACACATAAATCTCGATGATAAATAACGCTCGGTATTGCAGGTAAAGAATAACTAACAAGACTCCACAGTGATGAAACAGGCTATCATGACTGTGATTTGGGAAGGGGAGCCACCACTGTCACACCATGACAGATGGCTTCAAGTCACAAAACATTCGCAAAAGAAACAATTGAGGCAATGAGTTTTTTTTTATAAAACAAAGTGTGCACTGATTGACCTACAAAAGCAAAGTGCAGCAAATAATTTAAATAAGAAATGTAATGTAAGTGTGCAAACTTTAAAGTAAAGCCAAAATGGAGAAATAATAGTTTTTTAAGCAAAATATATTAAATGTTTCAAAAACAACCCAGTCAAATTGCTTGGCCAAAAATAACCCAACCTAGACATGTTTTCAGTGCGTGCAGTCTGTATGTGGAATTGGTGATGTAGCTACTCCAGCTTGTCCACTGTCTCCTGGTTGTAGAAGCAGGACTGAAAGAGGATGGACAAGTCCACTAAGATCTGAGCAAGCCCACACAACAAGAACTGGAAAGGGCTTTCATTTAACACAAAGTATGCCATTTTGAAGCAGTCTCCAGCCATCCATAGCAGCACCATTTTTACGCTGTGGGGGGGAAAAACACATGCTGTTACCACAAAATAGCTTACACAAAGTGAGCAGTTTACCCTGTGTTGGAGAATGGGTGAAATGGGATGGAGAATGGGTGAAATGGGATGGAGAATGGGTGGAGTGGGATGAGAATGGGCAAAATGGGATGGAGAATGGGTGGAGTGGGATGGAGAATGGGTGATGGGTGGAGTGGGATGGAGAATGGGTGGAGTGGGATGGAGAATGGGTGGAGTGGGATGGAGAATGGGTGGAGTGGGATGGAGGTCTAATGCGAGTTTCAGTGCAAACATAAAACCTATTAAGGAATTTAAAACACAAAGTCCCCAAGTAAAACACCAACCAAAATACTTTATAAAAACAAACTTTTATCTCCACCATCATGCTACCATACTGTTGTGCTTTTGCCCAGGATGAACGCAACAGATCTTCCCTGAAGCAAGCCAGTCTTTTCCTCATGAGTAGGCTGCAGGTACAACATACTGTAGCTTGATGAAGTGCTAAATACATGGTAGGGCTTCATCAGCTCCTCACACTTTGGCCAACCCTCTCTGCAGCACTGCATCTGTTTATGACAGATGACACTTTGCACTTCCAACATGCGGTGCATCTCTTTCCATGCTTCACAGCAATGGAATGACCTCCCCGCATCTCTCCATCCCAATGCTCCTTCTGCCGTACTCTCAAGATGCTCCGCTTCAAGCTTCACTTCGACTAACATCTGTTTTGCTTGGCCTAAGGGCACTGAAAGCAGCTCTTAGCAGATCACCACTTCTTGTGATACCTGCGACTTTGTCCCTTCCTGCACTTTGACATCGATATCCTGTTGTTACACACTCTGGTAAGAAACTGCACCCACCCGTGGTTGAAATATGTCATTGTTTTTTACTGCACTGTACTAGGCACTGCACTAGGTACAACTGTAATTGAGACATTATTGTAAGACCGTAGTTGAGAAATTGAGATGTCCTAATTGCACTGTATTATTATAATTTTTGTTCACATTAATCAGATATACTGTAATCGGGGTGTTATTTTTGCACTGTGGTATTGGTCAGTGACAGATAATGGTGTGGTTATTTTGTGATGTGTCAAGTAAATGCACACTGTTTCTGGACTCTGACCACCAAAATACTAAGGACCTATGCACTTAAGATCCTTAATGTTCTGATGAACTTTCTATATTCACTATTGGATAAAAGCACCTGCTAAATGAAGAAATCACATTTCTTAATAACATCAAGAAAGTACACTAGCAGGAAGCAAAGTGCTCCTTCAATCTGTAATATGGATTTCCTTTAGTCCATTTTGGAAAATAGTTTTCAAAGTTGTTTAACTTTGCTTTACATTTCTGCATTAGCAGCCTCACCTCATGCCAAATGTAGAGCGGTTCCGTTGGTTCTGGACCAGCTGTGGTATCCCCAGCATGGCCTCAGACATCACTGCCAGTGAACCCAAAGCATTCACAAACAGAGCAGAGTCCATGAGGATGAGGGTGATAAAGGAACAAGGCACAGTGAAGGCCAGCAGGAAGATTAGGTAATCCTCAAAGCCATCCCAGCTCCAAAAAAACTGTGGGTCCAAATCTATTCAAAAGGAAGCAGGGTGGTGCAGAAGGGTTAGAGACAAACAGACAAGAAAAACAGTTTGGATAAATAGTAGTCTATGGGCTGGTTTCACAGACACAGATGAAGTCTAGTTTAGGACAACACATTTCTGTTGAATTTGATTTATTTGTCCTGGACTAGGCTTCTGTGTCTGCAAAACCGGCCAACAATGTATATGTTTTTCCCCTCTCACATACCCCCCTCTAGTGGTAAGATTGTATAACAACAGATCCTGTATTAGTGTTAAAAGTTTGTGATCAGATGCATGGTTGGCAGATGCATGGTTGGCAGAAGTTGGTTCTTTTTACCTGTGATGTGGTGCTGTTTGGTACTCATCCGGTTGCTGTTTTGGATACAACAGCAGAGGTGCAGCATAACCAGCATAGTGAAAATTATCACCACACTTTGAAGAAGCAAAGTCAGCTCAAACCGCTTCCCAAACCTGCAGGTGTGAAAATCACAGACACATCACACAAACAATTTGGTAATTTTAAATGACATTTAAAAAGCTGGAAGTCTATGTAAACTTTTTTCAAAGACTAACCAGAAGAGGATCCGTAGAATGTTGGAAACGAGGAGAACCAGGCACACCCGTGTTGAGAAGCCTTCTGTGTTTTTGGTTCTTTGAATCTGCTGGTATTGAGGGGCATACGGCACTGCACTTCCAAACACCATTACACAGGAGGCAACCCAGCCCAGGAAGAGCCACAGTCTCCCCCCATCTTCCTCACCGACCTGTCCATTATCCATATCCTGAGGCCAGAAGTCATATGGGACAGCTCTTATCTAATATGGTTTAGGAGACAGGTGTACAAGTGTGACATGTAAAATTCTGCCCACCCATTTTATATCTAAGTAAGTCAAAATAATAACGTTTTCAATTACATTTAAGACTAGAAAATATTGAAAGAACAGAATTGTCTTGCTCTACAACTAAGCATGCATACACATGTAAATACAATTTATTTAAAAAGACGCATTTACTGTTAGCTCCCATTTAAGAACCATTTATTTGCAGTTGAAAGATTCATTTGTAGTGCGTTAAAATGCTAGAATAACCAAATAATTCTTTGAAAATAAAGACCGACCAAGATTCTATGCGAATATCTCCTTTGTTCGTCAAAGAAAGATTGGAATTATTTGCGTTGTAAACACGTACGATGATAATTCAATGGTATTTGCATTACATGGAACGTGTCATCTATTTATCTTTTCTTACCGCCGTGTTAGATGCTCAGTTACAGTCATTTTGTCATAATAATAATATTGTGATATTTCCTTGAGACCCTGTACAAACGTAAAACCAGAGCCTGTTTATTCTCTGGTAAAACGTTATAATTCACAATTCCGGTTGATAGTCTCGCGAGATTTTACATTTACATTCACACGCTTTAGCAGTGTTTACGTTATGCGCTGCTAGGATTTGGTTGGTCAGGTCCTTAAACAGGCTCTGGTCAGGTCTTCCAGGCATCTCCTCACATCAACAGTAGCCAGCCAAACGCTCTCTTAGCAACCCAGTAAATAGCTTAACCAACCAGTGCAATGTCAGAGACGGACCCAAAATCTGTGCAGGACTTAACTGGGGTGGTAAGTGTTTGACTACAGCTAACAATCTACGCCAATTACTATCTAGCTAGTCTAGCTAGTTAGTCATAGTGTAATGTAATGTAATGAGTGAGTAATAGCTGACTATGTAAAGCCAACAATGTCCCGTGCTAGCTTGGCTTGGTGGCTACTACTACAGTACTTGACAGGCGGCAGAGGTATCGTTGGAGGCTTCTGTACTGTGGGAGTCTAGCCTACAGCTCCACCAGCCACCTACTGCTACTGTACAGTAACTGAACTGGCAATCTGGCTCCAGCATACCAGTTAATGCTATCTAGATTGGTGTTTCTAAAGCTATACAAACCCTTTAACGTTATATTTTTCTATAAACGTGATGCTTTTTGTGTGGCATGTTGTTGCATTCGTTAGTTAAAAAAGTTCAACCATTAGCTGTAAGAACAATTAGCGTTTGTTTGATGGAAATGCATACAGGTCTTTGCGTTTCCATGGTATCACAATATTGGAAGTAGCCATCTTCTTGCTGTTGAGTAGGCATGGGATGCAATCTCGACGCCCACACACTTTAATACATTTTTCACCGCTCAACTGTGCTTCTAGGAGCAAAATGTATACGCCCACATTGCAACAGATATCCAGCACAGTATGTTCTTATAGCTAGTTTACACCTGTTTTCTTTCCTAATCTTTTAGGTCCAGACTTTGCTTCAGCAGATGCAGGATAAATTCCAGACAATGTCAGACCAGATCATTGGGAGAAATATCCTCCTGCTTCTATTACAATGCATTTTTAGTTGGTTTCCAATGTGTATTTCTGAAATGTACATATGAGCTCTGTGCCCAAATTAGTTATATCTGATCATTACAATCGCACAACATAACTTCTCACTGCCTCCTTGAAAGATTAGATCAAGTTAACTACAAAGTAAAACTACTTTTAAGTAGAGCTAGGTTCAGAAGATTCAGATTTGTATTGTGGGTCTTGATTTTCCAAAGTTTAGAAAGGAAAAGTACATAAAACAATACTTTGACTAAAAACAATGACTGAGTAATGAGAATTATGTAAATGAACAGCATTGTCCTTGACAAGAGAACTTGATGAGATGAGTACTCGTATCGATGACCTGGAGAAGAACATTGCTGACCTCATGACTCAGGCTGGTGTTGAAGAGATAGAGGGAGAAAACAAGGTCAAGGAAGATCAGGGTTCTGCTTGAAGGTAACTTTCAAATTCATTTGGTTTGGGAAAACATTCTGCTAGCGATTTTGTTCTCAACTTCTGATTAATTGATATTTATCTTGTTCCTAGGTTGCCAAGTAACTGAGATGAAGGGGACTAGGCAGCAAGCATTTTCAAGAGTTCTTTGTTTCTTTTTTTAAATATATATCATTTGTTGCTGTGTTGGAAACATGTTTTATATTCTGAGTGATTTTAACTCTTGTAATAACGGACAGTATTAATAACAGCTAAAATGTTTTCTTGTTACAATTTTTTTAAACACAACTAAAATAGCCTAATAACGGACTCAGGTGTTAAATTGCCAATTACAACACCAATAATTTTCCATTGTATATGCATTAACCACTATTAAATTGATTTCTTACAGAGTTTGGGGTGTTTTGAGATCCCGTTATTATCAATTTAATGTGAATGTTAAGACGACACATCTCTGACTGGGTAGATACTTACATTACATTTTACATTAAACAAATGTAAATGTAGATACTTATCGTGGAATGAATTAAGCATAGATTTAAGTAGGGAGACACTTGATGAAAGTATGCTGTACGAACAATTTTGCGTTGATGTTGATCTAAATATGGTACATTTCAGTGTAGATGATAGGTTACTGTTTTAAAACTAAGTAATTGTATCGTACACTGTCTGCAAGAAAGGTGTCATGGAACAAATAGGTGGACAAACTATGAAATAAACTCCGGGTAAGCATAGAATTTGGTGTCTTGACTACAAAACATCCCAGTTTAGTTAGGCTACTGCCAATACACAACTTGAGAGACTATTTTGGAACGTTAAAGGACAACTATTTGGATCAGAAACGGCTAAAAGCTCAACCTTCGGAGCGACTTAAGTTTAAACCCATCTAGCCACAGCACAGGTTCCACGACCATACGAGACCGGTACACGCTATAACCGCAATAATTAGTTCGTAAACATTTTGTTGCTACACAATTACGCGGCGTTGTTTGTTATACTCAGGGTATTATAAACGGTTCAATCAGTCTTCATGCAGATAGGTCTGACGCTTGCAGCCACTTGCTTGGTGTGCTGACTAGCAGAGGCTGCAGATGATATCGTTGACGTTCGTTGGACTCTTTTAGGCAGCGCTTTAAGAGGTTTGTTTATGCAGTACTACTTTTGTATACATCCGAGATTTTTATTTAACGTCAGACCACTGTGATTATATTAGAAAATGTTGCATTGACTCAACGACAGAACATGCAAAACTTAATTTACACTAAACAATTCAAGGAATGTGTATGGCTTTAACTTAAGGACAAGCGTGGCAAGAGGAATTGGAACTATTTCTTTTAGATGGCGGTGGTGCGCCTTTCTCCTCGCTCCTGTGCTAGCCGCCATCTTGAATTTTAATGTTAATTTCTGAAAATTTTTGTTTCCTGTGATATTTTCGTTTAGGGTGTTGTGCCAATTGTGCATTTATTTTGAAGAATTATCTGTTGTTTTATTTTGAAAGAAACATTTTCGTGAGTATATCCTGTTTGTGTAATCGGTAGTCGTTGCAGTGTTTTGCCACTTTTCACACAACGGATGAAAAATGTTTTCATCTTAGCTAGCTAGAGCTAGCTACAAACAAGCAGCTTGGATCATTATTAGCTAGAGCTAGATACATGACGAAATGTGTATAGCGTTCCAGATTTTATCTGGATACCTCTGTAGCTTACTAGCTAACGACTTATGTGCAATGTACATGTTAGTACAGTAGCTAGTTGGTATTAAAAATGAATGCAGCCAACCAGGTTGTGACTAACGTTAGTTCGCAAACTAAGCTAGCTAACGATAGTTATTGGCCTGTTCACGTTAGCTAGCTTGCTATCTAGCCAAGTTAGCCTTGTACACCTATACTAACCCAGCTACACGAGCAGGCTAGTCCTTCTTCAGGCCACCGTTGTGTGGCTTGCTTTCTACTACGGATCTTGGGCCCGCTGTTTAACCAATCGGGGTTTGTTTTCAAACTGTAGCTAATGTTAACGTGGATTACGCTGAACAGATCATGTTGTCATTATCTAGACACTAATATCCACCCTTTCCTTCCGAAGGATATTCGGTTACAGTAAGCTTGAGTGGTCGTGTATTTGTCCGTTTGCAAGTTTCAAATATGTAGGCCACAGGGCAGGGGATAGTTTTCTAACCGGTAGTGGCTACCTAGTGGGGAAGCTGGTTCGACAGAGGCGTGCTAAGAGCATTGTATTATTAAAATAGCTTGCGCGGCTAACATTCATTGTCCATTCTTAATCCGTCTTGCTAGTGTGGGTGCTCGCTATGCTGCTCTAACTAGACACACTGTATTACGATTGCAAACTTTTCATCTACGTCCCTAACCCCTACATTGGTTTGACAGTCTTATTTCAGTCCACAGTTTGCATTATCTAGAGGCTAACATTAGCCACCCATATGGCTAACTAGCTAGTTTGCAGCCCCACCGCCGCATAACCACCGGCACTAGCAACATTGCTACTGTAGCTGACTTTATCAGCTGGTTTTAGACCCTAACTAGCTACTTGTGTGGCCTTCCGGGGTTAAAGAACAGGAGACCCGGGGAATCTCGCTGGTCGAGTTGTGTTATGACCACCTGTCTTGTGACATGAAACCACTCGGACATAAATTATAATTGAATTGACTTAAGTGAACAGCATTGCTACCTTGCGTTAGCTTATCAATAACCGGCTAGCTAGTGTATTGCCCGTCGGCTACTGCTTTTCAATTTCGTGAACTTAAAAAAAAAAAAAACATCTAGAAACGCATTAAATATGTTATGCGTCGTTGTGAAATATTTGACAGTCGATCGTCAGTTAGTTAACCATTGTAGTTCCTGTGCCAGTTCTAAGTTGGCTACTGTCATTTGAATGGATCTTGGGCTAGCTACATTTACAGGCTAGCTAGCAAGGCTGACTATATGGACTGACGCACTACTAGTGGTAGTCTGGTTTACGGCTGTATAATTGGATTTTATTTTTCATTACCAGCCTCGAAATGCTTATGGCCAATAGTAATGTTGGTTTTCAACAGAGCCTACTTTAGCAGGTTACAATAGTGTAGTTGGTATTATGGGCGATCCCAGGGCTCCTTGAATGACGCTTTGTGTGCATTTTAGTTAGCCTAGTGTCAACAGCCATGGATTCGAGCACAAAGCTGCTGGGTTATATTTGAGTGGGATTTGATGCTCAGTATCACCCCGGTCTGAAACCATCAAAAATTACTTAAGTCAAAAAACAAATCCTATCATGGAAACGCGTCTAATCGTCTCCTAGATTGTATACAATACATTGTTCATCAAGCATATTTAAACTTGACATTAAGCCAACACGTTATCATGTTTAACCGCTATGAGGCAGTGTTGACTTGAAATCATGCAATCTTGGTTAAAAGTTTTATCCCTTATACTAATGTACAAAAGTGTGTTTGCGTCAGTGTATAGACTCCCAATTTAGAATGAAGAATGTTTTCACATGAAACATCAAAAAGAAGTAAGGACATTATCTTAGTTTCACACTTTCCTTTTAAGAGCCAGCTTGAGTTTCAAGTTTGTGCCTTTTGGTAACAGGTACATTGTGAGAGATTCATGTACCTATTCTTTGGTACAGCTCCTTTTGACAGTCCCTAATGGCCTATCTAAACTATAATAAATAAGCTAAACCTATCTGTAAGTCCTAAACTATATGAGCTATTATACAACACGTATGTAATAAAGTATGAATTTTACCAATTGAATAATACTTTCAAAAATTCACAAAAAAACTGAGGATAAACTAAAAATAACAACTAAGAATACCTAATAGGTCCTTGAGTGCCTTAACTCAAACTAATTGACCAGAGTTGTTGTTGTAGTATAAATTTGATTAGAAAATCTTTTGGTTTTAGACATTAACACTTGAGCTAGGTTAATAGGCCCAATGGTCAACTATTATTGACCATTGATTTGACGTAGGTATTTACATTTATATGGTCACTAGGGGTCATCAATTCCCTCTCTACCCACAGGTGACAAACCCTAAACTCAAGCCTTCCCCACTCAAGAGCATTCCCTCAACTCGGAGACTAAATGCAACTGGACCAGGGGGCTTGTGGGTATGAAGTGGCTGGGCGAATCCAAGAACATGGTATTAAATGGCAGACGACATGGAAGCAGGTTTTCCACTGAGCAGCCAGTGAGCCAGAGTCAGAGCCAGACCCGCTCTCAGCACCTCCAGCGGACGTCCCTGCGACCCGGCAAGAGCCACCCTAGCAGCAGAAGATGTAGCCGCCGTGAGTGGGAAATGTCTCTCCAAAACATATTTTGGCCTTGTTGTGAACTCCCTAATACTTTTCTTCTTTTCCCTGTTATTAAATAGTTTTCCTGTTTGTCCAGTCGAGAAAATCAGTCATTGAGCAAACATAATAAAGCAGAGAGGCAGCCATTTATGTGATGAAGTTAATGAATGCGTATCTGTGCCACATCGTTGCTATGCTCTCCAGGGTTCAGTGCGGCCAGCCTGGAAGCAGAGAGGCGCTATGTCCCCTCTTCAGGAATGACTGCCAAGGAGCTGTGTGAGAACGATGACCTGACCACCAGCCTCATTCTAGACCCGTACCTGGGCTTTCAGACTCACAAGATGAACACCAGGTTTGTAAATCCAACCCAATATCAAGGCTGGTTGTCTTCGCTTAACCCTCGTGCTGCCTTCGGGTCACATGACCCAAAGGTTCATAACGAACCATCGTTGTGTTTACCCAATTTTACCCAATACAAAAACAAATTAAAATAATTTTCTTTTAACCTTTGCAATGTGGGGGGTCTGAGACAGCCCAACGGTTAAAAGAAAATGCTTCACTTTGTCTTTGTATGCGGTAAATCTGTCGCAATACGACGGTGGGTCACAATGACTGATGGGTCAGAATGACCCGAAGATAACACAAGGGTTAAGTCTCCCACAGTTTTTCTTCACTCAATTCGAATGAATTACTGCTGTGGGGAAAAAACATTTCTGAACCTGTTATGTCATTACAGGTTTAGACCAATCAAGGGTAGGCAGGAGGAACTGAAGGACATTATTGAGCGTTTTAAGAAGCATGACAACCTTGAGAAAGCCTTCAGGTCCCTAACCTCAGGAGACTGGTCCAGACACCATTTTCTCCACAAGACCAAGTCCCAGGAAAAACTCTTCAAACAGCATGTAAGATTAGACTTTCAAGGAAGTAGATCTCTACTTTCTGAAAACCTTGTTTGCTTTTGGTCATTAATAATTTTCTCCAATGCTCAGGTGTTTGTTTATCTCCGGATGTTTGCCACTGACAGTGGGTTTGAGATTCTTCCATGTAATCGCTACTCCTCTGAGCAAAATGGAGCTAAAATCGTAGCTACAAAAGAGTGGTAAGATTATTAGAACATCTTAGGAATGTCATCCAGCATATCACATTTTTACAATAATGCAATTGTCTATTCAGAACTACCTACATGGGTACCAATATGTTAGCTTTTGCTCCTGTCAGTTTGGAAACAAGCTTGCCAATATGCCCTCTTGAGCATTCCTCCATTCTATGTGTTGTGTGTCTATCTGAAGGAAACGGAATGATAAGATCGAGTACCTAGTTGGCTGCATTGCCGAGCTTTCAGAGAGTGAGGAAAACATGTTGCTCCGGCACGGGGAGAATGACTTTAGTGTCATGTACTCTACACGCAAGAACTGTGCTCAGCTATGGTTGGGTCCGGCCGCCTTTATTAATCATGGTACAGTCTTTTCTAATTGTGAATTGCATCTCATTGTGATGTAGCTTACAATATCATCCAATCTAGTTCCATAGTCAGATATTTAGCAGACATTGTTTTTTAGTATAGTTTTTAGTGCATTTCTAAATAATATGAGCAAATTCAAGCAAGTTCAAAAAGAAGGCACGGGTGTAATAAACAAGTGTTTTCTTTTGCTATTTCAGATTGCCGGCCAAACTGCAAGGTAAGAGTCATGAAATTTGTTTAAACTATGCAGGAACAAAGCAATTTTTGGACATTAAATGATGATAAAAACTTGTGCATTCCAGTTTGTGTCAACAGGAAGAGACACTGCCTGTGTGAAGGTTCTGAGGGACATTGAACCAGGAGAGGAAATATCATGTTACTACGGGGACGGATTTTTTGGGGAAAACAATGAATTTTGTGAATGCTATACATGTGAACGGTAGGCATCCTCCTTTCTGGCCATTTAGTACCTACTGATGAGAAGCAACACAAATGTTTCCACATGAACTCTGAAAGGCTCCATTATGCCTTTTAATGCCAAATTTTGATATGTTACCCATTATTCTGGTCTGGCAGACGAGGCACAGGTGCTTTTAAATCCAAGGCGGGGCTACCTGCAGAAGTGCCAGTGATCAATAGCAAGTACGGGTTGCGGGAGACAGACAAACGGCTCAACAGGCTGAAGAAGCTGGGGGAGGGGAGCAGGAGCTCGGACAGTCACTCTGTGGGCTCCCACACAGACATTGACTCTCAGGAAATGCCAAAAACACATCCATGTAAGAGCTTTAGCCCTACCTGTTTTTATATGTAATTTAACCTATAAATGTTTTGATTTGATATCGTTTGAATGGCAGTAAGCATGTCTGATGTTTTCTCCTTTCCCTTCAGCAGTAAGGAAAAGGACTTCCCCTGGCATGAAGTTTAGCAAAACCAGGACTCAAACAAGACAGTCTCTTTCGAGAGCGCTTACCTCTACCTCACCTTCAAAACAAAGTCATATAAACAATAACAGGGTACCAAAGAGACTAAAATCCCAACCCTCCAAGCCTTTGCTCAGTAGAGTTCGGTTGCGAAATCGTGGGCGAGGGTCAGAGTCCAAGTCATCAGCCAAAGTGGATGTGGGTAGGCTGGGTCTCAGGGAGTCTAAGGGATCGCTGTGTAAAGGCATCTCGGTCAAGAAGGAGAAAGACGAGCAGGGGGCACTACAGACGCTGGGTCAGCGGGGCTGCTTGACCCGCCATGCGGCGAAGGAGAACAGCAGTTTGCCGGGCACACCAGGCTCTGACTTTAATCAGTCTTGCACTTACAGAACTCGCAGGTCCACTAGGACCCTTGTAAAGGCCCAGGACACCACTGGAGTCAAGCTTGAGACTGGGTCTATGGACGGCCGCAGCCCGGTCCCTAGCGGGGTGGTCATTAAAACGGAACCAGCGGACATAGATGAGTACCTCCACCACGGACTTGAGCTGGAGCAGTCGGCTTTGGGGCCCAGCTATTCCAGGAGAGGGACCTGCACCAGACGAAACCGAATGACTCAGCTTCGGCCCGAGCGAACGATAAAGCTTGAGGACTCTTATGATGAGTCGTTTACACCTGCGGCAACAGCTGCTCATGGTGGAAACAACATTACAGACTGTGGTAATATGCTGCTCGGCCTCCCCGACCGGCACAGGGACTACAACGGGGTGTCTAATGGTAGCAAGTCCCTCCGAAGAGACAAGGACAAAAGCAGCTGTAGGTCACAGGGCAAGGGGAAGAAGAAGCGACGAATCACACGCTATGATGCCCAGCTGATCTTGGAAAACAGCACGGGCATCCCCAAACTGACCCTCCGCCGGCGGAGAGACAGTAGCAGCAGCAAGACCAATGAGCCTAGTGAGACCATTGGATCGACCAGCACCCCCGCCACCACCGTGAACTCCTCTTCCTCCAAAATCAGCATTAAGTTCAGCAAGGACCACGACAAGGACAAGGGCAGCTCATACGTGGCCAAACTGAACAACGGCTACGGTCCCAGTGCTCACAGCAGCTCCACCAAGTTGAAGATCCAGCTGAAGAGGGAGGATGATGGGCGGCGTGTCTCCCAGACTCACTCCGATGAGGTTAGCTATAACGGGGACATGGGCCAGACCCTTGAGAGGAATGGCGGGCATAGGACCCAAAATGTCATAGAGGAGTCTTCGTCTGAAGAAGATGAAGACGAGGAGGAGGAGGAAGAGGAAGACGAGGACGATGACGATGATTACTTTGACAATGAGTTTGAGGACGATTTCATTCCACTCCCGCCGGCAAAGCGTCTCCGACTCATTGTGGGTAAAGACTCCATAGACATCGATATCTCCTCCAGGAGGAGAGAGGATCAGTCTCTGAGGCTCAATGCATAAGCTCTGGAGGTCATCACTCCACCTTTCATGTAAATAAAGATGACTCACTAATCAACTGTTGTGTTGATGTAAAAGAAGTACAGTAATTTAAAAACAAAAGGTTGCTGAAAAATGTAAAAGAATCAAAATGAAAGTCTCTGTATATTAAAGGGATAGTTCACCTGATATGACATACCCTGATATATATCAGAGTATATACCCTGATATATATCATCTTGCTTTGTTTTGCTTACTTAGGGTTAATTTGTTTTGTTTTTCTCCCCCATTCATTTAGACAGACAGTTGGGCCACTTTCCAGAGCCTATGGCTAGCATGCATAATTTGAACTAGTTATAATGGTGACAGACGAGATAAGGTAAAGGCCAGCTTTGTGAGACTTTCTTTTCAGAGAGCTATTATTAATTGAAATAAATTACTGATGCGTTTGGAAGCTGCCTGATAACCTGAACATGGGCATTCATTTTGGTTTATTGACAATGACCCTGCGTAAGTAAAAAGCAATGGTTGAGATGTATTTAGGTGAACTATCTTTTTAAGTGAATGCACTTCTGTTGTTTTATTCATAATGGACATGAATATTGTAGAAAGTGTACAGTATGGTGACTACCCCCTCTGTCTCATAGGCAGACTTTTATTGAACGTTTTTGTTTCTGTTGCACAATCCTTTTGGCAAACCAGGCTTGTTTTTTTTTACATGGAAAGTAGGTCCAGAACCATTCTGATTATATCAGTTATTGCAGATCAGGTGCCATGTTTCCATTATACAGTGTAACTCATTAAGGGCTGAATTTGGCAGGTTTAAGATGTCGGCAAATTCCCCACTGACGGCCACAGGATATTACTGAATACTTTCCATTGTTAATTGTAGTTTGTTCTCTTCTTGAAAAGGAAGGTCATCTCAAATTCTAATAGGTAATTTTATCAGTTTTAAAATTAAGATGATTTAAGTATTTGGAGCACCCTCAATATTAACCTGAGTTTCAAGCAAACATTATAATAATGTGTTTTCTGCTAGCATAATCCAACTACTGGAATAATAGGATAGGTTTTATATCACACTATTATTTCACTTCAGTAGCTTTGCTCATGCCCTGCTGCGACGCTGCCAGATAAAAGCACACAAAACGCTGTTTACAACAAGATAGGAACAGTGATGTGAAGTTGTGTAAAAACTGAATACGTTGGTAATTTAATTTCAGTCTTGGTGTACATCTGTTGAATGGCAACATGGCACTTGTGTGGTTCAAGCTTTTGAACACTAATCACTGAAAAGGTCAATTAAAGGGTTTATTAGCATACATGTATAAAGGGGGCCTGTATGCTTTTAGAAAAGAACTATCATGACAGTAAAAAAAAAAAAAAAAAGGTAATGTACAGAAAGACTGCCCCATCTTCTCCAAAAGACAGATGTAACTCTTTGATCATAGTTACTTATCATTCAAATCCCATCAGATAACATGTCCTCCCAACAGTCGGGCTGTCTGGAATAACACAGATGTTACTTTCACGGACGTTCTTTTTTGTTGTATTTGAGTTTTTGGTGCTATTCAATTCTTAACCACCTAATTGCTAATTGATCAAATGCGTGGCCCCATAATGAAACACATAGTTGATAGATCATCAAAATCCATAGAAGGTATTAGGTCCAGTGTAATTTTGGTTGGGTCGGACCATTTAATCAACCACAAAGACTATGATCTTGGGCCAGCATTGGGTCTTTGTCTTGAAACAAAAACATAAGCATCTGACTTCATTTGTAAATTGCCAAATTACAACAAATGTGATAATCATTTTTCAAGCAGCATTAGGTGCCTTAACATTAAACCTCGGACATAGTTAGGTTTTATTGAAAAAGCATTTAGACATTTTTTTCATTCATGGTAACAATGGGAACACTTTACAGGCCCCCTCTTCAGTCCTTCTGTATATTATTTTCATAGTTTTTGTAGTGTGGAAGTACTGAACTGCCAAATGGATCAAGGGATCAACTGAGATGAATGTTAACCCACTTTAGTTTTTCTTATGTACTGTTCATATCACCAGCAGCTAATCACAGTTCAGAACCTGGCTAAATATGTCCTTTCCCTCTGTGGATGTCTCCATTCTACACTGTATGCTGTTCCAGGTGTACCGTCTGTGTGGTCTTTGTTCAATAGCCAGCTGTCGAGATTTCTGATTTCCTGATAAATAAATAAAAAAGAAAGAAATGTGAATAGTTTGCGGACATTTTAAAGTGTTGTGTGGGTAGCAGGAAAGACTTAAGAGAATTGAAATTGGGCAGTGCTTATACTGTATTGTCCAGTATGTAAATCATGTGAACACACCTTGTACTTATTTAACAGTTTTGAATACTTGAAAACAACATAAAGTTTCTTTGTGAGAATAAATTATTTTCTTTTGTGTCCTGTTTGGAGGTTTGAGTAAATAAACATGAAGTACATTTTCTTACATAAATAAGGATTCAGAACATAGATTATTATACCTCTACATGCTGTAAAAAAAAAGCTTGGTTGTTTTGCCATTTCCTCCACCTCTAATATACTTTATAGTATGTAGCATCGGGGATGAAAATTCTATTTAAAACTTTGGACAGATCTACAAACAGGTGTTGGGAGAAGGTACCGTTCAGATCTGAACTGGAGCAATTTGCTCTAAAGAGTAGGCCAATTGCCAGTAGGAGGGTGAAGCTCATCCATGCCTATAGGAAGTGTTATATTGCAGTTATTTCAACCAAATGCTGTGCAACCAAATTTTAAGTGTAGTGTATGGTGTACATTTTGTCAATGTGACATCTGCAAGCAAGCTTATGCATCGTAGGGGCCCAATATAGATGGCCTGTGCAGGGCCCTGGGGTTTTGCTGATTGGCAAGCTGTAGGCCCCATGTGTTTGTCCCCGTACAGCCATTCCTTATTCAGCCCAACAGTAAGTAAATGTGGGCAGCTCAGTGTTGACCCTAAGTGTCCTCTTAATACTTGGGCTTCCTTTCTTTAGGACATAAAGATATAATTGAAATTATAAGAGGGTCGAGAAATAAATGCCCCCAAACCTGCTTAATATACAATAAGGATTGATGTTTTGATACATGGTGGTGTAATGTGCTGCTTTTGTGTACACAAGATGGAGCTGTTTCTGTTCTTATCTACAATTTGCATGCTCCAGTCTGGGATGTTCGAAGATATGACTATTGCGGTACCCCACGCCTTATAAGGGCAATAAAACAGCTTATTGTACCGGTCAGAATACTTGTGCATGCTGCACTCTTTGTACATGCAGTATCTGGCTCTATCTGGTTCTTTGCAAAAATAATTTTTTTTTTTTTCTTCTTGTGAATCTATAAAGTCAGCAGGGGCATTTGTGTTAAACCACTTAATCCATGTCAACAGCTCCTAAAAGGCCAGTTCTTTTTTGAGTGTGTTGTTCAGTTTAGATGTTTCTGCATTCTTGTGTTAACAGCTTGTGTCTCACCTTTGTGGTTGTTGTGTCTGGGGCACTGCTGGGCGGAAGTGAGGGCGACCCCTCACCACCCCACCTGCCACTGGGGTTTCTGTTTCCATGGTGATGTGGCTTCTGTCACACCAGATAACAACTCATATAAAAACTGTAAAAGCTGTGAAACTGGTGACAATGTCATAAACCTGTATTTAAATTGTCAAGAATAACAAAACCTTTTCATCACAGGGAAACAAACGAAAATTAATTATGTGAAAGTTTTCTGCAATATTAGGCTAAATTATTATGTGCATGATTATGACTTTTTACTGTTAACCAGTCCTTTGTTTCCTTTCCCTCCATTTTTGTAACAGTTTCTCCACGTCTCAATTTTCTTGCATGCAATACCATTTGGAGGAAATCAAGTGTACAAGCACTTTTACATGAGTGGTTAAAGTTCACTAACACTGTAGACCTACTCGAATGATCAAAGGGCAGTTGCCTTACTCATCCTTGAAATGTCCTTTGTTAATAAGCTGTCTGGCAAATACAGTAGTTTTTTTCCTGCTCAAGTTATTCTATAGCCTTATTATGGAGATGTGATTTGTCTCTGATTGCTTTGTGAGCACCTCTTTAGAAAGTGAGAGCAGCAGACAGGAGTTGCAGGGTAGCATTGTACTGAACCCAATGTATTCATCCCTTCCTGCAAGATGTATACTGCTCTCCCTGATTACGACCTCCAGGATATCCACGGCTGAAGAAAGCAAGCCCACGTGTTATAATTGAGAATAGTCCACAGAATTGTTTGTGTTTCAAGAAATTCACAGGGGAGATGATTCTAGTAAACTCAATTCAAGAGTTGATGTGTGTATCATGAATATGGTGCAAAAGAAAGAGTGAGGGTATTTTATATCCCTCCTGACCCCTGTGTTTTTGTGTGTAAGTGCACTTCCATGTACTTGCATGTCTTTTTGTGTTTATACATGTGTATGTGTACACAGTCACGTGTGTACTGTGTGTTCTTGCACAGCAGTGTGTAGGCGTATCGGGACATGTATCTTCATTAGGCGTTCCCCTATGAGGCATAGCTGTGTGTGTTAACCCAACAACCCACATTATTCATGTGAACTCTTTTTTTTTACCTTGCTGCCTGCATAGGCTCACATCAAAGCAAGATCATATTTACCAGAGAGTAGTAGTAAATAGCTGTTTTGCTTTTACTAAATTTCAGCATCCTTGACCTACCATTCTGATTGGGTTTGTTCTGGTTTGTTGAAAAAGTACAGCCATTAGTGTATTGGGACAGATCTTTACCAGTAGGCCCTACAATAATTTCAGACTTTCATGCTGAAATAATATGAAATGCTAATTTACATGTATCCAAAGAATATAATCTCCTATGAAATAAATAGCCCACTGTATATCTTCTGTCAAGAGGAAAATTACTATTATTGTTACTGGTTTATTTATAGAATCTAGTTTAAAAAAAGAACAAAAAAAAGTAAATTATGCAAAATATTTCAGAATTCAGTTTTTAAGAAGCCAATGTCTATTAAATATGTATCCAGACAGTCCTGGTTGTTTTTAATATCCTGGTTAATTAAGATGACGATATTGACAGAGATATCATTCTGGTAAAATAATGTTGGAAGTAGAACAACTGCAGGATTGAGAAATAAAACCTCTGCTACGAACTACAGTACACATTTTGCCCGCGAAAACATGTAACCCTCCAGTTACGGTAAACATGGTTTGTCGTGGATTCTGCTTCTGCGGGTGTTGAGCAACTTCACAGTGAGATGTTCCGCAAGGAATAAGACTGTCTTGGAGTTAACTACTATTGGGAAAACGTTTCTCAAAGGTAAGAAACCAGCTTACTTTATTAACAAGAACTGACTGTTGTCAGAATGTATTTGCACAGTTTTAGTTTATCGCTTTGTTTCATAATAAATAATGTCTGATTTTACAGGAAGCCATATGAAGATTGTAAAAAGTCAGCACGTCAATGTTTTATTTGTAAAAAAAAAATCAGTTGATGAACTGTCGATTGTAGACGTTAGTAGGCTATTAAATAGCCTATGCTTTTTTGCATGCAACGTGAAGCCTGAAGATAGACAAAATGTGCTTCCGCTTGGCACAGACCAGGGTCAAACTGAATAATTCTGAATACCTTTCAATATCATATTGTATATTGTCGCATTTGACAGACGGAACATGTTACCTCGATGATTACTTTACTTTCTTTGTTTCTACGTTTAGTCTCTTTTTAGTTCCTACCATAGGCTACTCCTTAATCTACTTTTGTTCTAGCCTACACCAACTGCAGCTTTCTTAAGAGCGGGTTATTTTGGGAATTTTTAAATTGCTAAATCTAATTGCGTATCTAATTTAATTGCAGTTCGTTTATTGCTCTTTATGATATTTTGACTGGCTGACTTTCCATTTGCTCTTAGTAGTATTAACATTGGTCATCTGACACATTTATAGGAAACTGGAAACAATTTTCAAGGGTTGTATCCCTCCCTACATTTAGGAAAATAGATAACCACATACTCCATCCTCCCACATTCCCTGCTTTGGTTAACCCTGTATTGAATGATGGATGATTGTTTAGGATCAGTCCACCATCTGTAGAGGGATATTTGATTTATAAATCAACGACTTAGTATTAAATATAGTTTAATGCAATAACTGCAGCAAGGTTATTAACATATTTGTTGTAGCATATTAAATATGTATTTGTATGTCATTATTAAGACCTCATCACCATCAAGAGGGTTGTAGCTCCTTTTTTCATTTTTCATTGACAACCAATCACAATAGTGAAAGGAAATACACAGCAATTATTCTCCTGTAATGATTGCAGAGGAAGATAATTGCGGTGATATAGGCTACCAATGAGCTAGCTTGATCAAGTGACATCTGGAGCTTTGGTAGTGAGAAACTGAAAGTGCTGTTACACTCATGGGAACAGGCTGACTTCACACTGGAATCCCTGGAAGAGGATGTGCGAAAACCAGTTTGTTTCCCCAAAACCCTGGTGGCAGTTGCTGTTGTGAACACCTCTCAGTATGATCAATGACACAATCTATCTCATCAGAGTAATGTCACGCTACATGTTAGTTCCTCAAGC
The DNA here is from genome assembly GCF_963692335.1 of Osmerus eperlanus. Lineage (NCBI taxonomy): Eukaryota > Metazoa > Chordata > Actinopteri > Osmeriformes > Osmeridae > Osmerus > Osmerus eperlanus. Next base: position 10,631,744 of record NC_085027.1, on the reverse strand, counting down.
CAGACTGTCCACTGTATCTATTCAACACATCTGTGATCAAAGATGCTCAGTTCCTGTGGTCTCCTAATGCATTTCCTATGTGCCCCCCCCCCCCCCCCAACTGAGGGTTCCACCTCAAGTCAGCTGATCAGCACCTGCATGTGGGCTCATCTCATACAGATGCTTTTACATGGCTGTAAATAGAGCTTTAATGTCTCTTTATAGTGTGCCTTCGGGTTTGATGGTAGTTCACTAGCTGCTATTCTGCAGCCATCTGGGCTGTGCTCCTACAGCTAATGCATTTGGGTTTGTGCTGCTCACAAATGCACTAATCAAAGCCCTGTGAAAGAGAGAGAGATAAAGGTCTGTTTTTTGTTGCTCTGTTATGTGGAATGGATGGGGTGCATCTTTCAGTTACATGCTTAGTATTCTGAGTGTTTTCCATAGCTTTGTACAAAACATAAATTATGTCCCCTCCGCCATTCTCACCATATTGAAGTGGCCCCAGAGTAGCTCTGGTATCGGGAATGACTCCTCTTGAAGTTGATGAGTACAATAACTGCTGAGGAGAGAAACAGACTCAAAGGCAGGCGATCTATCCTCCATCACGTCTGCCTTAAGAATGATGCACTTAGAGGCCTGCTGATTATCCCAATACGGGGACAATTGACAGGATCTGGCATGGCTCCACATGTTCTGGTGTGTGATTGAGCTGAGGTCAAGCTGTTTCCAGCCAATGGCCTGCCAGGGAGACAACCTAATAGTTTTATAAATTAATTAATTTCTGTCCATTGAGTAGCCACAGTTTCAAATGGCTCTGCAGAGGAAGGATAGGTATTATTTTCACTGTCTCTGAGACATTTTTATGACATTTGTATGTTTTTGAACTTTTTATGAGTTGATGGCTTGTTTTTTTCAATGCTTGACTCATTCTCTGAAGTACATTTCAAGGGCAGTGAACCCACATGCCCACCTGAATAGCATATTGACGTGAAATTATGAATATTGGTGTTTAATATTATAACATTTATGTTTTCTTTTTAGGAATGTCCATGGTCCGTTTTGAAGACTTATTTGTATGTCAATATGTCTGCAACACTTGCCTTTGAAGCTTAAGAAAATCAGTCCTTAAAGATGTCAGTTTAGCAACTGCACTCCTGTTGTGTTGGTCATCTAAGATGTTTCTTGAATAACAGGACATTGAAATTCCACCGATTTGAACAAACCACATAACACATTAAACAGTAGTCTTGACAAGATCAACATGAGCCTTAAAGTAACTAACCTGTCTTGTTTTTACCTTCTGAAATCCACTGGTAGAGAATCACAAAGACAGCTCTTTGTATGGGCTCTCTAAGACTTCTGTTTCAGCCCATGCAGATTGGGAGATGGGATTTGAGATGACTCATGACTGAACTTGACCTGCAATTTCACCCTCTCAGTTTTACACATCCAGATGGTCTCCCTCTTTGTTATCGTCAAGTCAGAAGCAATTTGCCAGTTACAATGTAAGATCATTTTAATAGGGAGCTTATTTGCCTAACCCTTTGGTAACGGTTATGTTTTAAAATGGGAGTAAAAGTGATATGTGTTTTAATAGTATTTTGTATGTTGCAAGAAATCCATGTTCACAGTAGCCAATTGTATCTGATAATATTTCATGTAATTCTGGTCTTGATTCTGATGTAATTCAGGTTTGAGAAGTCACATTCACTCAGTTGAGATGGAGGAACCTGCTGGGGAGTGTTAGTTAAAGGTTTGAGTCAAATGCCTGATTTCCTTGCCATTGACTTGCCTGATTTGCCTTGGATGTGAAGCTGCTGTGTACCACCAGGGAACAGAGTGCCTGTGTCTCTCTCTCTCTATTTCTCACATTCTCTCATGTTCTCTCACGTTCTCTCATGTTCTCTCACTCTTTGGCTCTCACTCTTTGTTTCTCTCTCACACGTGGATCTGGGGACAATTTTAAGAAGTCCATCCTCTTTCCACCCTGGCTTTTCATTGAACAGCCTGTCTGAATGGGTAAAATGAGAATCAGTAGTTTATTATTCACAAATTCAGGCAGTATGCAAAAGGGTTGCATTCTTAGCAGCATTCTCTAATCACATTCAGTAAAGTTAATTAAAAGTTGCAGCTGGTGCAGAATGCTATTTGCATTGCACAAAATAGTTCTTTGGAACTTATGCCCCATAGAAATATTCAAGAGAACAAACCTAGCTCATACCTATTATGATAATTTCGTCTTTAGATAAAAAAAATTGTTTTGTTGCTGTTTAGTCAATATTGTTCTTGTAGAATTGTGACTTCTCCGTCACAATCGTTTCCCTAGCCTGTCTCCTGTGGAGCTCTGTTCTATCACTCTCACTCATGTCCATGTTATCAGATGAATCGTCATGGCTTCCATCATGTTGGTGGTGCTTGTCGGACCTGTTATTCAGACCTGATATGACAACTAAAAGAAGAGAGTGTGTGCGTGTGGCATGAGGGATTGTTGTAATATAATACACTGTATTCTTGTTATTTACAAGTAATAAACATGCATAAGAATGTTGTTGTGGAGTTGTGGAGGCTCTGAGGTGATGTGTCCTTACAGGGGAAAATAGAAGACAATTATTGTGGTGATTCCTCTCCTAGCAGGACATGTGATGGGCCTACTTTTTTCTCATTACCCGCTGTGAGTGTATGGCGTGGGTGTCTATATGCACTTAACACCTGCACATGAAGCAGAGTCTGTGTTTCAGTCATCAGTCATGGAGGTGACCCAAACCTGCTCACTCCCATGGAATATCTGACAAAGGGCATTTCCATAACCTTTTGGACATTGTGAGTAACCAGTATTCAATTTGTTAAATGTGTTAGGAACATCCCAGATCAGAAGTAAGAGTAGAAAGATTGATATAAAGAAACTTGATATAGTTATGTAGTCACCTCCCTGGGAACATTGGCTGAAAGAGTCGGAACAATTTAGCACATTTCTAAAGCATTCAGTTAATGGGATGTTTAGAGCATTTGTAATTGGAAAATTGTATCAATAAATACACAATAAACCAGTTATTTGGCCTTTCTTGATCTATCAACTATTGGACAAAATTACACATTCGACTCAAATTAATCCTTAGCCTGGATTAAAGATCACTCAGTAGCTTGTTATATGATGCATTTAAACCTACACTCATGTGCCAACATGTACTTATTTTTGTGGTGATGGCCAATAATATTTATATGTTATGTGTTTAGTAATGCACCCTCCTATTGGATGCTTGAGTGATTTGTTCTGGTGAAACGGTGACAGTGTTTGACCTAGGTATATTAGATATATTTCTTTTTTACAAAATTAACTTGACCTTCCAGGGGGGGTGGGGGGTGCCGTTGGGGGAGCGGGGTGCCCCCCTAATATAATGGTAGGAAAAAACACTGGGTGAAATTATTGATCTAGAAATGTTCCATGGTGAGGAACAGTGGTTAGTCCGTGCACTCATCCCTAAAATCCCTAATTACTCTGCCCAGCATATGAGTTGGGCTGGTCAATAATTTCTAGTCAATTAACACTGATGGACTCCTTAGTGCAAATAAATTACACATGCTGCCTCCACTACAACAAATCCCCCAGGTCTCTGTCCGAAACATACAAGTCTTCATTTTAAATCAGGACCTCTATACAGGTGTGAAGATATGAGGAGATTGGACAGATGTGCACATGGGGCTATATCTTTAACCTACCTATGATATGGAATTAAGGTTACTTGAATTCTCAGGAATTGTCTCGCTTGTATACAGTATGTGTCATTAGCTGACCAGACATAAACTTTGGTCTAGTGTGAGAGGACTGAGACGCAAGTGGAGATAATTCATTACATTAGCTTAACTAAGAGCAAGCTTCAGTGTAACTCCAGCCTTCAGTTCCTAACTTGGAAAAAGGCTGCAAAGCCATGGTCTTGTTGAGCTGGAGCCCTCAGGGTGGGCTGGTTGTTCTTCCATTTAAAACAATGGATTTTTCCCCAACATTAACTCTTTCATACCCAAGGTCACTGAACTAATGCATAGTTTGAGAGTAGAGCAGGGTCATTTCTGTCTGTGTCCCACTGAGTTGACTGGACTCTGGCAAGGGACATCTACCACCATCGTTTGGAATATAGTACATCTCTGAGAGCTGTGCCAAAAGTCAGAGATGGTGAGTAAAGTTGACTGGTTTTCTCCTAACAATTTGTCAGGGGAAAAGGTTTCATTATACAGGTTAAAAAATGTCCCCTCCTTGTCTTGGAGGTTGGATGGTTATTTGTAGTGGCTGATTTAAATGAACCTCTCTATAGTAATACTGTAGAGCCATCAATATGAAGAGGGAATAATACAGTGAGAAAGATTAGAAATAGATTGAAGTGTGGTCGTCAAAGATGGGAAGTTACTTAGTAAAATGAGGGTGTTCTAGGCAATATTGTAGGCATATTTATTACCCAAAAACCATGAATTACTGGAAAATAAATTTGCAACATGAGCTAAAATTGTAGAAAGGGATTACAGCTGGAGGCAGCTGGCACAAGTCACTCACAGTGATGGGATAAGGGTCTCTTTTCAATAATAATGAAGGAACTTTGGGTATTTCACTTAGCAACTATAGACATTATTTTTGTGACAGTTAATTGCAGATGGCTAATGTATTTGTTGTGTTATATACAAATGTAAAGGACTACTTCAAGACACATTTGTCAACTGACTCGCCATTCTAATCAAGCCTTATAAAGCCTGGTCGAGACGCAGGTACCAGTCCCAGGTGTCCAAGGCCAGTCCGGGCTTATCTTTTTAAAGCCCTGGACATTGCAGTGTCTCTGCTGATTTAAAAAGGTGCTATTACACAGTGTTATCCTGTTGTTTTGCATGTGGGGCCCCTGCTGGATAGAGAATGATCAATTTATCTGACAATTTATCTTCTTGTTAGAGCTGTATCCGGAGCCCTTCCTTCCCCCCTAACCCCAACTCATCTACTTCAGTCAACACTGTTGAGACAAGAGAGATCTAAACTCATCCTACCTGCCAGCAATAAATGGCTATGGGAAAATAGATGCTGAGAATCATCTTTAAATAGAATCTGCTCTGTAGGTTATGCCATGTTTGAGAAACTAGGAATCAAGAGGACAACCCGATTATTGCCTTGATTATGTTTTTGGTCAATTTAGACAAACATTTACTGGTAAACAGCAATAAGCACAGCCTTGAAGATGGAACAAAATCTTTTTGAACAGAAATCTGGAGTTAAAGGAAATGCACTCTAATCAATAAAAGATAATTGTATTGTTTAAATTTGCCATGCATAAATGACTATCCCCTCATTTAAGAATTGTTTTATTTTAAGAGATAATAATAATAATTTAACAGCAGTTTTTTCTTACCAAGTGTTGACAGAAAAACAACAGATTCAGTGTATACGAGGAATCAACGATAGGGTTGAGATTTGTTCAATCCCGATGTCGAGAAGATTATCAGACAAGTTCATTTCCTAATGACAGATATGTATGTTAAGAAACTGGATCAATTTAGCTTGAAGGGGACATTTTGAGATGTGTGTTGCATGTGTGTGTCCTTGTGCAGTGGTTGTCAGGTGTGAGAAGATGAATCGCCTTTGAGACACAGACACCGAGAATGGTGTCAGCTCAGTTTTCCCTCGCCCGTGGTCCCTGTAGACCTGAGCATTACTTCCCCTGGACCAGCTCTGTGTCAGTGCCTAACACCATTAGACTTGCCTGCACTGAGCATGCAATAGTTGTGCTTATTGGGCTTTGACATTATGTTTCTGTTCTATTAGCAGTAATTCCACAGATGTAATCAGCTTCTTGTATGTAGTCTGAGTGAGCATTATTTTGAGTGAGAAGTACTCTGTCACCTATGTAGAGTCTCAGGTATATGGCAGAGGTAAATATAATTCAAGCAAAATCCAAAAGAAATGGGCAGCTTTATAATTAATAAAATCTCCATTCATGTTTTCTAATAATGTATGTCAGTCACAGGAACAGGCCTTTTTTGTAATAATAACGTAATAATAATAAAGATGATATGCTCTGTGGTTTGATCATGTCTCTCATTGCATGCTAGCCTTCCAGAGCCATTATATTTTCAATAGAAACAACATGATCTGGGCTGACCTTATGCATTAATCTAACATAACACTGCCCCGATTTTCAATGAGAAGTTGGTTGTGATTCTGTAGATGGAACTGGACTGTTTGGTGAAATAGACTACTTTGAATCTAAACGACCCTCCTTAAATAATAATATTTATTATTAACCCCCTGCTTCCCGTAGCCCATTTGTAAGGTTTAAAATGTCCAACAAATTGTACTCTGATACTGATAATAATTTGTTTTTGTTGAATAAAATCTGGTGAGCAATGTCTGGTGACATTCTTGATTATTCACAGCAAATTTGCCCTTTGGCTCTGTGTGTTTCCTCTGCTGAACACATATGAAACTAAGCTTCTTGCCTGCTTTCCAAACAGTGTCACGCCGGTAGAATTCATATAATCCATCTGCTTCCTCAGCCCATGCAATATGCATGTCCCCGAATCCACCCAGATCAACACTGACCTTTCTGTAGAGTGGAAACTGTTGTTGCCATGGTGCTCTAGTGTGTGGGGTAGGGTTTGGGGGATTGATGTCGGACACAAGAGTGGTCAGAGAATCATGCACCGTTTTCAGTACAATAAGCATGTTCTTAATGGCTCTCCTGCCATAAAACAACACAGGGAGGCTTTACACATTAAAGAGGTCCGGTGTTTCAAAGAGGATCTTAATAGGCTAGACATGGTCATATTTTTGCAAGTCGAAGGAAAACACTAAAGACCAAATGACTGCCAAGCTGTTTACCCTGGGTGAAGGCGCCAGTTATGCCAGTGTGAATCATGGGTGAAGTGTTCTTTTTTATGCTCTGGTCCCTTGTGGTACTAGTAACCCTTCGCCTTATGACTATCAGTCTTACTGATCTTTGAGGATGGAGGCTAGTTGCACAAGGGTTACTTCTGGACACATTTTTGGAGTCAGTATATAGGTGGTGGATATTTGAGTTACTAAGGAGTGTACTATATGGTACCATGGGTTCAGTATTCATGGTGTTGGTGTTGTCAAGAGATACTTCTTCTTTTTAAGAGCAACAGAGAGCAACAGAGACAGTTGAAGGGTTTGAGGAATAGAAGAAAATTGACAAAAATAGTAGACTAAATTATCAAATAGTCAAAATAGTCAAAAATGGAATAGAAGTTTGGAGCTGCTTGTGAATGCACCAGTTATTGTTTATTGGCTATGGTCCAGATATCTGTTAGGTTTATGAAGTTTTCATAATTGAAAAAAAGCCATATTGACCATATAAGGAATCTAAATCAGCATGTCACCAAGTCTGCATAATACTGTTGTTGTAGCTTAGCAACCTTGTTAAAAAAGTATTTTATAGTGGTCATTACGATGGAGGATAAGGCAAATAAACAAGTATTTGTCACATCTTTGGCTGCATAATCTTTTTCATGAAAGGAAAATCATTAGAGGACTAAATGCTTTAATTTACTTTCTATTGGTTCATTTGGATTCCCATCAAATGGAGATCAAAAAACAAAATTAGGAAGTGACTTCACATCAAAGTAAACAAAGCAAATCTAGTAGACTTGTCTGATAGCAAAATTGTTTCAATTTTGTTCCATTTAAAAAAGGCTAGGTTTTTTGCACCTTAGTTTGCTCCATCTGTGACCTCCTGCAATCAACAATATGCCAACATTAAGTTGTTACCGGCAATAATTTAAATTAAGAGAAGACCTGGTGTTGTAGAAGTGCAGTTATCTCAGTCTCAGACATGGTGAGGACAACATGGTTGCCAAGGTTTACTCATACAGAAAAACAAAAAGCATCACAAACATTGAACCTGTTTCCCATTCATAATTGTCCATTGATTTCCCAGTCTTTAAGCAGATTAAAACCCGGAAGTTGCTTCAACATTGACCTGACTAAATAGACCCTTTTGATGTATAGATAATACCTCCACCCACATCGATTCAGTCTAATGTAGATAAAGGACCACATACTGTGTGTGCAGAGGAGGCTTTTCACTGGTCTGTCAATTAAGGATGGCATAATTACTTCTTATTGAAATGTTGAATTCACTCAGAGTCTACACACTATTATCGAGGCTGACATTATTTGCCAAAGAGAAATGTATGGCATTGTAATAGATTTGGATAATGAGAAGATACTGGTAGTTTAGGATTCAGGATGCATATAATCAGTATACTGCAGGTGTCTTATGCCTCTGGAGGGGATTGTATTGAGTGAATAAACGTATATGCTTAGACAGCAGCTGTAACACATGATGTGGAAATATCCTGCTATGTTTTATGTGTGTTTGATTTTGAAGATGAAGGTGAAATCCAAATATAGATATTTACCTGTGTAAATCTTGTCCACAAAGATGAACGAAAGCAGCAAGAGGCATAGTAGAGGGGAAACAGTCATTTAAGGGTTTTCTGGTTTTGTTTCTTGTTTCATTCAATATGGATTTTTTCTGTGGCCCATGTTTGCATTTTAAACAGTAACCACAGAGATAGTGTTTACTTTTCCCCAGGCGTGGGTAGTCAGTGTTGCATCACTTTTTCAAAACTGCAGCGATATACAACTAAATCAATCCTTTAAACCATCTCTTTATATTTGCATTTTAGGAACCCAAGGTATTTTCCTCACTACCATGAGCAACAAACATCACCCTCCCCTCATGAAGAAGCACAGTCAGACGGACCTCGTCAGTCGACTGAAGACCCGCAAGGTCCTTGGTGTTGGAGGCGAGGATGATGATGGTGAGATCCACAGGTCTAAGGTGAGGGACATCCATAACTAAACATTAAGTTTTATTTATTTGTACAACATTAGGAACTTGCTGATTGGGAAACTTTAGAATTGACAGTAAACAGTGGGAAAAGTTGTTCACAAATGATTTGAAAATGTAATGTCAAAAGTGTACTTGAACAACTTCAATGCCCAAAACTGTATTAAATAACTATACCAGAAAATGTGTGCAGACAGATTCATATTTTTGACTAATTTACTGATGTATATTAGTATTTTGAGTACCTCCAATCTAGTATTCATGTTTGTTTTGAGTTCCAAAGGTTTCTACTGAACAAACTTATATAGGATATGCAGTTCTCGTTACACTTTTATCTGAAAGCTCCAACTATTCTTGAGGTTACAGTACATCAAATATTGACTGTGTGAGGACAACATTTGAACCTAATTTGGACTGGCAGGATATGGTAATAACCATTAGAGAGGAAATAGGATTGACGAAAATATGAGTAGAATATTATTTGCCATTTTCAGAAGGAAAATATTTTACTTTAGTTTATTATCCACTAGCGGATAATTCAAAGGACAGGAATAGGACTTAAAGTGGGTGGAGATGATGGCAAAGGTGTCAGACAGAGACTGTAAATTCACTAGGATGTACCGCTACCATTTTTTAAGGACCGAGTACGAGTACCGATATTTATTTTCTGGTACTCGCCGATACTGATAATTATTTTTTTTTTTCTTTCTTTTGTTTTTGTTTTTGTTTTTGGCGATGTGGCAGTTTTCCAAGCACAACACAGTGAGACTAATGAATGTAGGACAGCTTCTTTATTATTACTCAAATGAAAAAAGTATTATTTTTATGTGCTTATTACAAACTTAAAGCAAAAATTATGACCTTCAAAGGGCATAATTACCATTGAGGTATCGGTCTTTGGTATCGGGGGTATTTTTACGAGTACGAGTACATGAGCTATATTCACCATAGCCCATTTTTAGCCTTGATGCCTACAGGACTGAAGGCAATAGAAAGTGTGTGTGTGTGTGTGTGTGTGTGTATGGGAGAGTCAGAGAGAGGATACCACACACGATCATTATCATCTCCACCAACAGTGTCATTCTTACCTGCACTTCTTGTTAACCAGAAAGATTCAATCAGTCATCTCTGAAACAAAGACAGCACTGTTAAGTATCGGTGGCTGGCTATGGCTGTTTCTCAGGGCAAAAAGGAGTTGTCCATGAATTAAAACCCCACTCAACTTTTCCCATAAAATCTATTTTCCTCATTCTTACTTTTTAAATGCCTTGTTTGTACGCTATTCCATGCTGGCAGAGTCTCTGTATCACTAAATCTTTGTTGCTTTGGAGCATAATCCATCGTCTGTGTCGAGGCCTTTCAGGACTGGAACACTCAAACCACCCAAAAGTAGGCTCAGATAATTCCCATCAGTTTACTGCTCATAAATAATGGGTGGCTTCTCAAATTGGTGATGTTAATACAGCCTCCCAACGTTTTCATTGGTCAACATAATTGTTGCTCTGTGCCTCTCAGATGTACAGTTGTACACTGTCTGGTGCAAAAAGGTTCATTGGTTATGGAGTGTTGTATTGATATGCTTGATTGAGAGGCTCCTTTTCTCTTAGTAGTTGTGCCTTGCTTTAACATTCCAGATCAGCCAAATGCTTGGCAACGAAATGAAGTTTGCGGTACGAGAGCCAATAGGTCTACGGTAAGAAACAAAACAAAATGATAATTCCTGTCCACTTACTGATGGCATCACTTTCTCCAATCAGTTCAAGGGCACCCTCGAGAGCAGCAAAGACTTAGTCGCAATTCAATTTCATGTCTTTGTTACTGATTGGAGCAATTTTTTGCAGAACAGCTGTGGGGGTGTTTCTAATCAATATATCTATCTGTTTGTATTTCCACCAGGGTATGGATTCTCATATCCGCTGTGCTGTTCACAAGCATGGCCTTGATAGTAAGTACCATTCAGAAGTGAACTAGTCACCTAGCCCTACTCTGTTGATTACTAATACTTATAATTCAACATAATTCCTAAAAATGACATGATTTCCTTTCTGTCTCCTTCAGGCATTGGTACTCCCCAGTCAGCTCTATGAGTTTGTGTTTGAGCTCACCACCACCCAGGTCTCCATTCGACTCTATGGTGGAGCACTTCTCAGTAAGGGCTCATAACAATAATATACTATATACATACAATCATCAAACCCTACAGTATGTATATACAATATGGGTAAGAAATATATATATGGGGAGTATAGGTGTATAGATTTGTGTGAATTAATAGACTGTACATGGTATGTTGGAGTGTAAGCTACCAAGGCTATTGCATATTTTATGGTAAGCTATTATTGAGTTTGAGTCTGAAACAGCCATTTGTTGACCGAATGTCCAAATGCTTCTAGGAAACAATGATATTGTGTTGGATAACAAGTGTTTTTGGCTATTAGCTTTCAGCCCTCCTCCTTTCTCCACATGGCCATAAATGGTAGCTCTGTGCAAATACCCCCATCTCAACCAAGCCTTCATGGTCAGTCTATTTGATGGTAATCATTGTACTCAAAACATTTCCATGCAGACCAGTGCATCATCTTCCAGAGAGAATGATAAGAGCCCTTATTCAGGGAACTTGACACATTCACTTGAAAACAAGGAAAATACTCTAGCTCCAATGCTAAGTATCCATTTTAAGTAAACCCAACAGCAAGCTGTCCTATTCCTACAATCACCACCACCCAATCCTGGTCTATGAGGTGGCTGATGTGGATCTGTGGTCCTTAGAAAAACCTTAGGAATGCATCCTTTCCACATTGCTTCCCTGAGATCATTTAACAGGATAGATTACATTTAGCCATTTTTTTTTTTTAGATCCGTGAAGAGAAAGAAGAATGGATGTGCTTTAGTCTTTTAGGAAGTGTTTTGAGTATTCAAACAGGAACACTGTCTCTTTACGATGCCCTGATTGGGGTAGGTTCAGGAAGAAACCCCTCTATGTGCTAGGAAGGGATAATCCCTTAATAGCAGATGTATCCAGGCAGGGGCAAAAATATAATTCCTTTGCTCTCTGTCCCAAGATGGCGTGTGTGGGGGGTACGGAGCCATAAATACACACATTCACACTCTGGGCATGTCTGCTTATCTAAAGCACTCCAACAGAGCTCATACTCCCAGCTCCCTATTCAATGGAAATGACCTTCTGACCCGGTCTAAGAACCAAAGATTTGTTATCCATTTCTAGGATACATTTTCTAGTTAGCCATTATTTCAAGATGCCATAGTTATATTGCACACTGTATCAACTAGGGGGACTTTAACTCACTATCCCAGAGTGCACCAATCCAAGTACTGTTTACTTGTTATGAAGTTGTACCAGTTATGTGTTTGGAAACAGCTGCCAACTCTGGTTGCCTGATTGGAGTATAATATTGTTTAAGGTTACATTTTGTCACTTATCATTTACATCAAATTATCTTCACAATCTGGCTTAAATAGTTTTGACAGTGGTGAAAATGTTAATAAAATGACAGTAAATTGTTGTGTTTTCTTAAGATTATTGTGTGATGGCTTCATTTTTGTAACAGTGGCAGAATAGATATACACACAAAACACACACACACATACACAAACCCACCCCAGAGAGACAAAACTCCCTCTCTCTCTCCACAGGTATCTCTTTAATCATGTGGAATGGCCTGTACACAGCAGAGAAGGCCATCCTCCAGTGGACCCTCCTAACAGAAGCAAGTTACCTGGCTGTCCAGTTCCTAGGTGAGTGAGAGATTGGAACAAGAAAGAACTGGAGAGAACACACAAGCCTGTGCTATCTCTATGAGTCTTGTCTCACACTTGCATCACTGAAAGCCACACTTCAGTGGAAAATCAATCTTTGTTACATCTCGCGCCGCTGACAAAAAGCCCAAGGGATTGAAAATTACTAAGAACATACTGCCCTCTAGTGCTGGTGCTTAATAAATGTATTCATATTCTGTCAGCTCTGTTGGTTCAGTGAGTGTGTAGATATTGTATTGTTCTTATTGGAGTATGTTGTCTGTTGTGGAGCAGAACATTACTATGTTGAGAGTAAGTTTAGGTAGGTATTTTTATAGGATGTCCAGAAAAGTAAATGTTTAGTATTTTTTAACACAGTTGAGTTAGATATTAGTTTAATGTTTTGCATTCATTTTTCCATTGCAAAACAATGTTTCTGGCAGATATCTATGATGGTTAAATAAATTCTATGAACTCAAAATTACATATTTGTGTGTGTGCATGTGTGTGTCGTTGCAGTTACGTCTGTCACGCTGCTGGATGTTGACCAGGTTTCAAACCCAGCCTCTCTCCTCCTCACCAGTGAAGTCATATTCCTTCTCATCACCCTGCTTTACTACCATCAGCTTGGCCGCAAGTTCAAGAAGATATGAAAGACTCTCTCTACTACATACAGTGGATGAGTAGATGGAAAGATGTAGCATAAAACAAGATCAGTGTTACGTTTTGTTGCACCCCAGTAAACTCACCTACAAATATGGGTCCACCTTGGGCACCAAGCTTTTAGGGGGACTCAAATAAAGCCTTAACTGTTGGTGTGTGAGTTGTATACACTGATATAACTATATTCTGAGATTGGATCATAGGACTAAGAACCAGGGAATGCAAAAGCAGTGACAAGGATGTATTTTGTTTATTTTTTTGTATGCTTTTAACTTATTCTGAGGACGAACAAACACAGAGCAAAGTCAGTTAAGGATTTGTGCATGAAATAGACAGCTGAGGTGAATTCATCTTCAAATATTACAAGTCAAAGCTACTATATTGATCTTTGGAACTGAAACATAGTAGTTTATAGACGATCACCCAAAACACTTTTATTCATTCACTACCGGTCAATATTGGGTTATTTAGACATAGAAAAGCGACAACCATTAAAAATCGATGTGGTAATTTATCTTTCTTTCTTGGTTGTACAAATGCATTTTATATTCAAACGCCAAAAGGGCGGTTGTAATAGCATTGTGGATTTACATTCCTATATTTAAGATGTTAAAGTAGAAAGGATCATTTATTTTGTCCGGTGACTGATTTATAAATGTTAAAGTGAGTTAGACAGCACATTTTATGTGTAGCACAAAAGAGTTTTGTTAAAATACTTGAGAATTTAGTTGAATATGCTGCAGTTGTGTCAAATGTTCTTATATTTGCTTAAAGAACTTCATATGAGTTTTGAAGGATCCTGTGTCTTTGGTTACAGTGCTGTTGAACTTTTAATTTGACCTCTTAATTGGTGTTTAAATGTGACAGTGAATCACTGTAAAATCTTTACACCAATACACTTTGGAATTGTTGCACTTTTTAACAATATTTCTAGGGGTGGCAAATCCTATTAAATTCCATTTTGGAATTTAATGGAACCTTTTGGTGACTTTGGGGAAACTTTGGGAATGTAAGCTGGAATCATATTAAAATAAATATATGCTTCCAACTGTTAGTTTTGGCGTTGAAGCTCATCCATTACATTAAGTAGACGCTCTTATCCAGAGCGACTTACAGTAAATACAGGGACATTCCCCCGAGGCAAGCAGAGTGAAGTGCCTTGCCCAAGGACACAACGTCAGTTTGAACGACCGGGAATCGAACTGGCAACCTTCGGATTACTAGCCCGATTCCCTCACCGGTCAGCCACCTGACTCCCTCATAGTCAAAGTGGATTATACATAAATTTGATGACATCACAAATGTAACACCCCTAAGGGCTTCATTCATAATGTTGTGATATGAATTTCAGGGTTTGTAATTTGTTGTGAATACATTTAATAATGAATGGTTCTCTATGGTCATCATGTCAAATGAAAAACCATACCAGACATACACTATTTCTTTAAAAAAAAAATATTGTGTTGTTAAAGACTGGGAAATTTAATCCTAATTTAAACTAAAGTAAAAATAATATCAAAATAACAATAATTTGTTGCCTCACCGTTGGTATTAACAATAATAATGATTTATATCTGATATGTTTCACAAACAGATACCAAGAAAATGCCATCTCTTTGCAGACCCAAACATTCCCTAAATTAGCATTATCTTCTGAATTTCATATTTGCTTCGTAGTGCACATGGGACCATAGCAATTTTGAATGTAATGCTTTAGAAATATGTTAATTATTCTGTATCTGTTTGGTTTTCTGTGTCATCAACCGTCAAACATTACCATATAGAGTACAATAAATGTAATATTTTTCAATTTGCTGTTCAGGATATTTGTTGTCTACATTTTCTTTTTTTCTTTTCTTTTTTCTTTAACATTTTTGAACATTAGGACCTTCATTCTCTGTGGTGGGGTAACTCCAGATGGTGCTGTTTACACTGTTGTGATAGGAGAGAGAGACATTGAAAGCTGTTAATGTGTGTGTGTTCGATGTTCATTTACAAATGAAGTCACTTGCTAATAGAAACACAAGGGTGAAAAGCAGGTGCATCTCTTTGGGATAGGAGGGGATGATTTGGAGGTGCACATGCATCACATTCAGGGGTCTGTATCATTGATCACGAATGAGCTCTGGAACAATCTATAAATTCTAGTAAGACATAATAGGTCAGTAGGACTGTACTGCTAGTCAATGGCGCTCTTGGAATGAGCACATCAGAAACTATGTTTTCCATCCTTTCTATCTTTCAGAACCTTTGAAAGGAGATGTTTTTTTCAAGGTGTGGAACTCAGATCTCTTCTGTTTATATAATAGCCCCAGTCTCTAGTATCACAACATAGGACTCCATTGAGCAGGGCCTATGTAACCTCACACTGGTGTATACTGTACGCACTGTAATGTTGAGGTGAATGAACCATTGTTTTGTATTCAGGCCCTGGCCTGACTGACCTCACCACACTACAGCAACTCAAGCTCGGACAGGTCGATCAATACTGAATGGTGCTTGCCACTGGCCCTGTGGGGCAGATACTGTAGCGTGTAACTGAGGGTACGAAAGTGGTGAGAAAGTAAGGTTTTGAAATGTAATCTCCCCTATAATGTTTGCTTCTTCTTTTATTCCCTAATGTTGCATCTTCCAGACGTCTTACCCTTGAACACGGGATAAATGATTTTCTGTAACAAACCAATTGTTTTCCTCTGCTGTTCATTCAAGTAGAGAGCACATTACAAACTCCATTGTCGGGCCCTTAAGATCTACAAGATACTCGAATTAATATTATGTACAGTAAATGCAACATTTAGTTAAAGGTAGTGGTTAGTCGATAGTTGGTTAAATGTTTGCTGATGAACGATTAGATGAGCAACATTATAGAATCCAAAGATTCCAGAAAGTGGGGGGGATATCTATAGTTGTATGAGATTCACACTTACTTGTGCCTGTGATGCCTGTAGAGTGCGGTTGCTCTTTACTTTGAGAGGAACTGAATTTCTTGCCACGTAATTGCCAAAATTTGGCTCATACCTTAAGTATTTCATGATTGAAACAGTCGTTTGACTCCTTACTCAGTTGTTTCAGAACCCCTCTCTAAAGACCTGAATAGAATCATTAATAGCCGATATTTTTCATTAGCATACTGCAACCTTACCCTGCGAAATAAACAGTACTGTGTTATTTGTAATTAACGAATCTTTAGTAGCCGCACAAACGCGTGAGCAGTTACGGAATGGGTTAAACAGGGCATTGAACTAGTTAATTCTCATATCTGCCACATGGTGGGGGGACAGCACGAGATTCCCATGCTTCATGTCGTGTAGTCTACTCTGCGCTTTGTTAGTCTCTCAACACAGTCTCTACCAACAGGACAGGGAGATTTCTCCGTTGTAACAACTTTTCTTCGAAACTCAGCGCAGAAACGTAAGTTGCCTACTTTTGTTCAAATTGTCATGCATTCAGAAGCGCTTACTTGGTGTTGAAGATCGTTTTAATTCGGTCAGATGAAACAGGAGTTGAGGAAAGACAAAGTGGGGGGTTATAACATAATTTGCTATGAATAAGAAAAAAAACGTTTACATTTTCTTTGGTAGAATAAAAGAACACGTTTTTGCTTTCCCCATCAAGGATTGCTGATGTGGCGTGTGTAAGAGTGGTGAGCTGGACACCAGATAGCTCACAGCAATAATTGACACCAGTTGTTGACATCGAAACTTTAGCATTATGGAACACGTTTCCGAATCTAATAGTCAATGCAGCTGGTGCTTTATTGGAATAGCAACGACTCGAATGAAAATGTTTTGCCGCAACGCCTGGTGCAGTTGAAAAAAACGTCTTGTTTTAAACACTATAACATTTTGTCATATGTAAGAAGCTTAATAATCTAAGCCTTTAACAACGTTGTTCTAATATGGTTAAACTGTAGCCTACAGCTTTGGTGTTTACTCATATAGTGTGGAGTTTTTATTTAATCTCATTGTTATCAAAGAAAAGTTATATGTCAACGTTGATCTATCCATTTCCATCTCTGGCTAGTTATTGTTGATGGAGTTTTTGAATAGTGAGAGAGTTGAAATCCTGTTCTTCTACCGATGGTTAAAACAGAGGCCATCTGTTCAAACTGTCAGTGCTGCAGTGGTAGGATAGACCCCCAGGCAAGCTCAGTCAGAAGCTGATCAACTGTTAAAGGGACTAATGGCAGGAGACAGGCAGTGGACATTGGCCTTGTGATTCACAAATCCCTTAGTTGAGTCCCCCTGCTACGCGCACACATGCAAACGTACACACACACACACACACACACACACACACACACACACACACACACACACACACACACACACACACACACACACACCCCCCCACACACACACAAACCAGCCATGCTGGTAACTTCTGTTCAATCTGCATATTATAACACTATATTGGATCCTATGTGTTTGTAACTGTACTGAATGATTTGTAAATGGGCCTGACTAGATCTGGGTCATTCAATGTAGTGCAGATGAAACGTTGTTGTATTACAGATGTGTAACTAGGTCATGAGTGTGCATGTGTCTGGTGGGCACAGGGAGATGTGGTGTTGTACAAGTTGGCACTTTACTTCTTATCAGTGGTAAATAAAGCAGTCTTTCTTTCACCTTTCTTTTAGAAATGTAAATCATCTTGGCATGCTTTGTTTTTACCTATGAAGACCCTCTGTTTGACCTTAATTAACTTTCCATACTTTGTAAATAATAGGAACTTAAGTTTACTAGTAGAGTTTAGTTTGCTGCTATTCACTTTGTAATTTGCTACTGTTGATCTGGGATTTAGTTATCATGTATGTCATAGAATGCACATGTACGGTTTGTTTTTTTATAACTTTTTTTCTTCTGACTCAAGCAGACAGATTTACATTACATTTACATTTATTCATTTAGCAGACGCTTTTATCCAAAGCGACTTCCAAGAGAGAGCTTTACAAAGTGCATAGGTCACTGATCATAACAACGAGATAGCCACAAAACATTGCGAGTAGCCAAAACATGAAGCACACATTGTGAACAACCAAAATAAGTGCCAAAGGGAAGAACCATAAGAGCATGTAGTTAAACAAGTTACAATTAAACAACATGAACTGACAACAGATGCATGTTAACTGTGAATCAGCTTTAAGGCATTAGTATGCATGCTTTGGGACAGTGCCAATGTTGCTTTGTTGCTTACTTTAAATGCATACTGGACATCAGATTACCCTTTAAGTTTGAGATAAATCTAGATGGTGTTGCTTTTTGTTTATATATTTTGTGGCTAACACCAGAACAAGACACTATGCAGGTTTACCAGTTTACCCTGTTCAGTGGAATGCCTCTGCCGCAGGTTAAAAGGATAATTGTCCATAAGAACACAAACTGTTCAAGAATGACACACATAGGCCTGGACAACAACGCCTAGTTTAAGGGCATGTGTAGATGGGTGTGTTATGGGTGTGTACTAATTTACTTGATTTAGAAGGGTCCAAAGTCTGAGAACACAATTCAAGATAGCCTACTTCTATTTTGAATTTGTTTTGAATAGGCCTATAATAAACATTTTCATTACAAATGATGTCAATTTAGCAATTTGACGGAAAAGTTTAATCTCTGAATTAGATTTTAAATGAATTTTCATTCATTTCAGAATATTTTAGTAGGAATATTTGGTATGTCCCCCTTTTCCTTTAATGACAGTGTGCTGTCGAGCTCGGAGGTGGGGGTGGACTCCACAAGTTTGTGCAAAACCTGATGACCCCAACATGATTTGACAATGACATGATGTTCCAAAGAGCATCTTGTGATATCACAGAATAGTCTTTTGGACCTACTGTACAGTAGTATCTTTTACTCCCTGTTTGTCGATCTTGATAAACTCCATGCGTAAAAAATGACACCAGACACTCATGCAGTGCACTAGTTAGAACAAATCCAAACTTTCTGAAAACAGTTCCTGTGCCTTTTTAAAGTGTGGCAGAAAGCCGACTTGTAGTTGGTTTGAACAGTTACATTTAATCTATTTTGCTTATATCCAAAGTGACATGCAAATAGTGTGCAGTAATTCAGTGGTTAGAATAGGGATAGCTATAGCTTTTAGACTAAAATTCCCAACCTTGTGTGGGACCCCCCATTTGTTTACATGTGTGTGGTGGTGGGGGTGGTGGCTAGGGGGTGTCCAGGCAAGCGTGAGACTTCTTTCTCACCGAAGGTCTCGACCCCCCCCCCCCCATCCTACACCCCCTACACTTATCCCAGCCAAACTTTTGTCATGGGAACCACCACCGTCTCGCCCCTCACCATGAGAGAAGTTCCCCTGGAAGCCAAGAGGGCTCTTTACCATGGAACCGTCTCACATTGCAAGGATTATGATCCAGGGGTTCCCCGGGACAAGTTCAGGCAGCACCCCCTCATTGTTTGGTCGCTCCCCAACAAGCACACTCTCCCATGTACACCTATGTATCTCTGTACTCCACCTTAGCACTTCATTGAGATGTGTAGGCTTACACCTATTCCAGTGTAAGTAGTAGATCATTTTACATTTAGAATTTTTTTTAACAGGAGTGCTTCGGTTAGAAAAGTGCATCTTTCATATCGGTTGGCTCTGTTATTGTGACGGGGAGAATGTAAGGCTGGAGTGGTCTTCGGTGTGTCAAGTTTCTCCTTTTGTTGGTTGAGAAAAAGCATGGCTGAAAGCATCCATTGTTATGTTGGATACTCAAAGCAGGACCCTGTCTGTCACACTGTGAGGCAAGAGGGGTGTGTGTGGCAATGAGGAAGGGGGGTAGTGTTCTTGCTCAGGGTGGGAAATGAGGATTTGTGCTGTTAGGGGCAATGATTTGGAGATACAGGGGGTAGGGCGTATGTGTGCGTGTGTTTGTGGCTGTTAACCATGGGTCTCTGGGTACAGTGGCTAGACCAGCTGAATGCTGATGAAGCCCCCCCCCCCCCCCCCCCCCCCCCCAGGATAGGGGTCTATCTAGCTCAAGTGGAAGACAACTCCATTAACAATAAGACAACAGTCAGGATGACGTTTGACAATGACTAAGTGCCTGTGGGAGTCATAAAACTGCCGGTGTCCCAATGGGCAGTCTTTGGCCAGAAAAAAGCTTTGGCAAAAATAGCTGTGAATGCTTACAGGAGCGTCAGACAATGTTGGGATGAGTCAGATTACTGTTTCATCCATTTGCGTCAGGTTATAATAAATGTTAGGCTACATGTTGCCACCGGCTTGTGGTTTGTATGCTTAAAACTCTGTTGATTGGTACTAAGTGCTTTAGAGCAATGGACATAGTTCACACTACTTGGTTGAGTAGAGAGTAGAGTGTTGCAAAACAAAAGACTGAATTGTTGTCTTGTAGTTGCCAACTTCTCCTGCGCAGCTCTGAGAATAAGTGGGAATGGACTGAAACCCAGTCTGGCTCTGCCTTGTTGTGTAATATTGCATGGGGCTGTGCCGGTGCATTTTGCTAGTATAGGTCTAGATGCTTTCATTGACATACAGGGGTGTCCCACATTAACTATCTATCTAACTCCAGGATGTTTACCTCATCACCCAAGCCCTGAAAGTTTGGCTGTGGAGTGTGTAGCCTACACGTAATCACCTCTTGTTTGCAAAAGAGTGGCAACAGCGACAGTGAAATAATAAAAGTCATGTTGACCCAGATCCTAGAAATCCTGACCCTTTAATTGCCATTTTATCTGAACTCAAAGATAACAAAACACAAGGACCTTAAAAGCTGACCAGCAGAGGTCAGTTGACGGGTTTTTCTCTGTTCTGCTGGCCTGATGAATATTTCAAAGAGTGACACACATCATCAGGTTGGCACTGGGAGATACAGAGGCCTATAGGCAGCTGCATGTCCACACTGTGATTCTCCCTCCCTTTCTCTTTCTTTATTTCCTCATACATACACACTGACTGAGTTCTGACATTGACACCAAAGTCTGACCTTGACCCAGCACTTTCCCACGTTCTCACATCCACACAACCCACCACACACAACAAACACACACACTTTCATCTCATACACCAGTAACTTTTTCTCTCTGAGGCCTATTGCGTCACTCCACCCAGAAGGATTCTCTCTGTGGTGCCTGGTACTTCTAGTGACAGAAGTTGAAAAAAGCTTGAAAGAAATGCGAGTGTGCGGGGGTGGGGGGTGGGGGTGAGGAGAAGGACTTGTTTGTCGACACCCGGAGTGAAACCAGAAGAAAAGGCAGTCATATGATATGTCGGCCCTTTGCTCTACCCACAAGATATTTGAAGACCCCACACACACACACACACATTATGTTAGGTGAGATATCTGGTGCTCCTGGAGAAGGGAAAAAGAAGGAACAGGAGAATGAAGGGGCTTTATTGCTGTTTAACTCAAACTAGAACAGTCTGTAGAAGCCACCGGGTTTAACACAGTGGTGTGCTACTAATGGTCCTTTGTTAGCTTACTGCGCTAATGTGTCAACACGTGCTTTGAATGATGACAGATGTCTGTCTGTTGGATCTCTGGACCTTGCCAAGTGCTGACTTTGTGATTCAGAGGCCAAGGCTATAAAGAGCATTGTCGCACATTAATTAATGCACATAAAGCCTGTTAATAGTCTAGGAACGTTTCTCAAATGTATCTTGTGCAATTTATTGACAATAAGTCATCCAAAGATTTTTTTTAAGAGACTCAATTTAGAGAATTTATCAGGTTAGTCCTGCTCTCTAAGGAACTTCAGGTCAATCAGGAACACTTGGAAAAGGTTTATCATCAAGTTAAATGATAAATGAGTGATCAGCACTACAGTTTATCTTGTCATTTGCCAATAATGGATTAGTGAATAGACGTTGGTAAGAACTCTGTCATTGTTCACAAAAGACCACTTCTTCAAGTGGGTAAACCATGGGTTAGGGTACACATACAAGTGCCAGAACATAGCATTGGTGTGTTCTTTGAAAACATATCATTCAGTAAACAATGTTTTGTGATCCCAGACAACACAATCTGTTTGACATTAATGCACTCTGCCAATAAATGATTTAATTTGGATTAGGTTACTGTATGTTTACAAAAATAATGTCTGCGACAGATTTCTGACTGCCTTTCTGTCTGTGTAAATATGTCTGAAAATGAAAATGTTTGAGGTAAGAGATGCTTTAACAGGAAATCAGGGTCTTTAGCATGTAAAATATTTGGAAAACAATTTGAACAGAAGTCTGACCTGTGTCACAACCTTTTCACTTATTCACTAAGTTTCTGGTCGATTATATTTTCCATCTACTCCTCTCTCCCTCTTTCCTTCTCTCCCTCGTTCCCGTCTCTCTTTCTCTCTCTCACTCTCTCTCACGCTAAACCCATGGGGCCCACCAAACTGGCCCAGTTGGTCAGTGTAACAGTAACCCATTTACAGTGGCAAGAATCTGGGTCGCTTGTACAGACTCAGCCCACTCACACCAGCATCTCTGCCAGGAGGAAATATTGAGCCATCCATCCATAGTTCAACTAACTTTCCATTGAGCTATTGAACAGCAGCAGGCCATAATTGTAGAGAGGGAGTAAAAATCAGTGAGGAACAAAGGGGGAGACAAAAATATTAAAAACTGGAAGCGAATAATAAAAAAAGTAAGCGGTGTGAGTTGTGGATTGGAAGATGAAATGGAGGCATAGGGAATTGGAGGTAGAGAGCGTGGAAAGGAACGGGGAAGAGAGAAGAGGAAGAACAATGGGAGTATTTGAATAAAATGAAACGCACACCTTCAAAGGACAGAGAAAAAACAGGTTGTGAGATATCTGACCCTCTCTTGTCTTTTGTGTGCTGTAGGTTCAGGTACAGGTTGTACAGGTTGATGCTGTGTATAATTGTTGGCAGCTTGTAAGCATACAAACACTCCCTGCCAGTCATCTTAGCTGTCCAGCCCTTTGCTTCTATGTGTCTGTCAACACTTGCATGCATCACCCTAACTGTAGCCCCCAAATCTAATCTGGACACACACTCACACTAGCTAGTACCCCCATGGCACCATATGAAGTTATTTTTTCACATCTTGGATGTACCTAAATTATATAAATTTTGCTTCATCGAAACAGAATGTAGGTTATGTCAAAACTAAATTCATGTTCTTTTTCTATGCACAGATTCAGCACCATGGGGAAAGGTTGCATGACGGCGACCAAGTACTTCCTGTTCCTCTTCAACCTCATCTTTTTTGTAAGTAATCTTTAGTGTTCGGTGTTCTGTGTGCTGACCAAAATGTATTTTGGGGGAAGAAATGTCAGCCTAAAAATGAACCACCCTTTTCATTCTCTGTTACCCATCCCTTCCCTCTTATTTCCTCTCTTTCTCTCTCTCTCCCTCTATCCTCTCTCTCTCTCGCTCTCTCTTTCCATCTCCTCCCCGCGACCCACATTCTTAATTACATGGCTGATGAAGTGTTTGTGGCCTAGTTGCCTGGGTGAAACTCATCCAGTCATTACCATCTCTCTCTCTCTCTCTCTCTCTCTCTCTCTCTCTCTCTCTCTCTCTCTCTCTCTCTCTCTCTCTCTCTCTCTCTCTCTCTCTCTCTCTCTCTCTCTCTCTCTCTCTCTCTCTCTCTCTCTCTCTCTCTCTCTCTCTCTCTCTCTCTCTCTCTCTCTCTCTCTCTCTCTCTCTCTCTCTCTCTCTCTCTCTCTCTCTCTCTCTTCTCCTTCTCCCTTTCCTCAATAGAGGAAATTAAATCTGTGATCCGAGGCTTAAGACCTCTGCATTTACACAGTACGTCCTCATAGAGAACTAGCTAGCATGATGAATAGACCAACACAGCTTGTTCTGAATCAAATCCTCACACTGACTATGAATGTAAATTAAAAATTGGTTTGGTAGGAATAAGTGAGGTGATAATGCCTATCTTTTGCCAGACCAAAGGAGCTAACAATGTTTCAAAACTTGAGATGCACTTGGGGGTGAATGATACCTAAGCTCATCACTTTAATATATGTGTGTGTGTGTGTATGTGTCTGTGTTTGTGTGTTTGTCCATCCAAATGTGAGCTGTGTGTGAGGAAGAAGTGGGTCATGATTGTGATCAGTTGGGTTTTCTGGAATATAGACTACATCCAAGGTGCCCCAATCCCCTACACACACACGCACACACACACACACATATGCACACGCACACACACATCCCACAAACATGCTGTTCCTCTCCTGCCATGCAGGATTTTGACCTAACCAGTCCCAGATGTTAATAGAAGGAGGGACATGTATAGACAGTAGAGTACCCTGCAGGCCTGGATCACTACACACACACGCTCACACACACGCACACACCTAAACAACCACAGAAAGGTCACCCCCACTATTACTCCTCAAATGTTCAGAAACATTGTGTTACATTGTTTGGTACCTCAGTTCTGTACCTCTGTGTCTAATGGTTCTCAATATCTTCTTCAGTTGTTTGGAGCACTGATCATGGGCTTCGGCTTGTGGGTCCTCCTGGATAATCAGAGCTTCATGGCCGTCCTGCGTAAGTGTTTGTCTCTAAAGTAATGCCATCACCCAATAAGACTACATATTTTAAGCTATTGGGAGTCACATCACACAGTTATGTCTGCATCTTTTTTATTTAAAGGAAACACAAAAATCATATTCATAGTACCCATTTCTGGTTTGTATTTTTCGAGGCTTATGACTGCTTAAAACAGATGTCCAGCCATTGGTTGCTACTGTAATCCTTGGGTTAAAGTGCATACAGTCAAGAGCAGCTCTACAAATTGACCTATGATTAACACTCCTGAAACCAGGCCAAGTTTTAGCTTTAGGCACCCACCCCAATTTCTCTCTCTGTGTTTCTATGTGTCTGTATCTGTGGTATATAACGTTAAGCTGTGCGTTCACAGTTTCTGTGTGTGTGTGTTTGAATGCTGCTATATCCTCCATTGTTATATTAAGAAGACTGTAGGAAGCAGTGAGATGGCTTCTTACCTTCCTCCCTAGAGATATCTTTCTCTTCAACAAGTATGTTGCTTCTGACCTAGGTCTTCCTGTCTGGCTGGGGATCAATCGTGTGTGTGTGTCAGTGCCCTCTGCTAACTCTCTCTGTGGCCATCTGGCTGCGAGGCTGTTGTCCAGTGATTAATGGAACCTGCATGGTGTTGCCAACATGCAACATTGAGCACAGTTAAACACAACTGTTAGGCAGATACTCTGAGAGTCTGTCTGACACATGCCTGGAAACACACGCTCACACACACACACTCACAAATATTTAAAAGTTGAAATGTCAGGGCATACAAACTTAGAACGTTAATGTTGACAGACGAAATACAAGGCGCACCAAATTCCTTACTCACACAGGTGTGAGACAAAACTCAGACCAAATTCTCACACGCATGCACACACACCTTGGATTTTATTAATGTCAAGCGCTTTAGTTTAGACGATACCCACTCTCTCCAGCCATGACCCTGACTTGGCCATTGAGTTCAGTTCACCTCAGACCATAGCTAGTCCAGCCAAACCTGACTGAACTTAGTTCTGAGGAGATACATAGGGGAAGACTAGAGAGAGAGACAGATGACACATGAAGAGAGAGGAGTGACAAACAGAGGGGTGGGGGGGTAAGAGAGACCCGAGATGGAGTCAAAGAGAGTGTTAGACAGAGCGATCAGCAGACACAAAGAGAGACGGGAGAGAGGGAGAGAGTGCACTCAGTCAGACCATTACAGGGGACATTGTCCACTGGGCCCCACAGGTGTCATGTCCTCAGACACTGGGCTCTTTCTGCGAGGCTGTCTATTAGCATGCATCACGTCAGCCTGGCCCGGCACACCAGCCAGCAGCGCTCTCTCTGCCTCACTCATGGCCACCTCATCACACACACACACACTCTCTCGCATCATCAGGATTAACGCTACCGACCACCAGTGCGAGAAGACATGAGGAGGAGCGAAAAAAAGAAGAAGAATGTCCTTCGTTCTCTCCATCGTGGGTTCGCCCGAGGTTGGAGTGCTGTCATAGGACATTGGACTGGTATTGCCACAAAGAGTTAAAGTACAGTGGACAGATTAGCTTTGTGTGTGGATGTAAAAGGGCCGTATTGATTGGACGGACTCAATGACACATTTTCTACTGGGAAAAGACGATGGCAGTGTGGCCAACTGGAATCAGTGATCTACTTGATGCATGTGAGGCTGTGGATGCAATCATAGTTTGGTGGTGTGTGTGTGTGTGTATGGGATATGAAGGCTAATTTATGTAAAGGCCTGGTGGTTTGAATTAGGAGTCAACAGTAGTCATGTGAAGAAGGAGGAACAGGGGAAACAAAGGCCAAACGAGCAGAGCAAAGTGTGTGTGTGGCCAAGGTCAACACTCCCTCTGTGTGTTATATTTCAGCTGGCTGACACATTCTACCATCACAACAGGGTCGTGTGCTTGTCTGTTGGGAGTCCCAAGCCACCTGTGCCAGTACAGAGAATCTGTACACACACACTCATTCTCCCTCCCCAATTCCACTCCACTTTCCATCATAAGGTTCTCACTATTGCTATGGTTTTGGGATCCAGCCACCAGTGGTTTGCCCTTGTTCACTGGCCCCACGAGATATCCCAGGTTTCCTTGCGGTCCCCAAGACACTCGCCAGCTGAGATGGGGGGTGGGGGGGGGACGACATCTGGGAATGTCAACACACTGCACGGTTGTTTCCCTCCAGTGGTTCTACTCAACCTGTCTGTGTGCGCATGTGCCCGTCCATTGATAACCCCCTACAGGTCTCTAACCCACTTTAGAAACAGACCCTTTCCATTCAGGTTTTTATAGACTTTTACAGTTCTAACTTTAGAGGCAATGTAATGGAAAGACTCATGCATTCAGGGTTCGGCCTTTGAAGTTCCAGCAAGGTTCCATTACCCCACAATACGCCGCAGGGTCTCACTTTATGAACCAGATGAAACTGTCTGGGTGTGCTTAACAGCGTTTTGTCCTGCTCAAAAAATGAGTTTTCCAGTTCCAAACCATCTTGCAATACCGGCTAACATGCCACTACACTGGGGACCTTCCGCTATTGTATTCCAGATTTAGCTTTCTAAATGAGACACACACTATAGCCCTGTGGCTGCAATCTACATTTTCCGTCTGACAGCAGTTTTAGCAATTGTTGTTCCCCATATTTTCTGGTTGGTCAAATGCATTACTGCTCTCCTATGTAAGGGTAAATTTAACAACAATGTTTGTACAATGTCGTATTGTGACGTTTTGTACACATAGTAGTTCCTCAATTACGTAAGCCTGAGTAATGGTGTCATTGGTAACTTGAGGTAACTAGACTCTAAACGCCTTCAGATGCTTGTCTTGCTAGAACAAACTGACTTTTGTTAGGCTTTTGTAAACTTGGATCTGAAAGATGTCCTTTTACCTTAAAGCCAACTGGCTATAATTTGTTTCTAACACAACCAATATTCTGTATTGATGTAATTGAAGGTAATTAGAAGATGGCCCACAAGGAGGGTGTCTGCTAGGTCAAGTTTTCTCTTCTCTCTGTACTGTATGTTAGTGGTTGACTCTGGAGAGTGTCTGGCCTCGCTCATGGCTCTCAGTCTTGGAGTGTTACCAGGAGTGGGCCTGAGAACGTCCCTTTTCTGCAGTCAGAAAGAGCTTGGCACAAGTGCGTGCACACTTAAACACACAGTCAACCACACACACGCGCTCACACGTACGCAGGGACTCCCACATCTAGCCCCTTCTCCACTGGCCTTCTTCTGAAACAAAGTCCTTTGGAAACATCTCTGCTTTACATCTTTCCAGAACCGTCGTTGGCACCACTGGATCTCTTTATATATAACTACACATTTTTCATGACAGATGATATGTTGGTGTGAAATTACTTCAATATCATTTGTGGGGTTAGGGTTAGGATTAGCACACAATGTTAAAACTGAACTTGTGTGTTTTTCTGTTTGTCCCCCTGTAGAAGACTCCTCCATGGCTCTGAAAGTGGGCTCCTACATCCTGATCGGAGTTGGAGCTCTGTCCATGCTCATGGGATTCCTGGGCTGTTTGGGTGCTATCTACGAGATCCGCTGTTTGCTGGGCCTGGTGAGTCAACCCTGCAGATGGAGGAGGAGGAGCAGGAGTTTGTGGTTATGGATGAGGAGAAGGAGGTTTTAGTGGTGGTGGAGGAGGAGGATGACGAGGAGCATGTGGTGGTGGTGGTGGTGGTGGTGGAGGAGCAGCAGGAGGAGGTGGTAGTGATGGTGCAGGAGAAGAAGGAGAAAGAAAGACGCAAGAGGAAAAGTGGGGTTATTCTGACTAATTGATTTTTTTTACAGCCTTTGTAGTATCCCAGGAGAAAGGTCTTGAGGGAACGGCTTTAAGGATAATGGCAAATAATTATGTAATTGGATGATAATGAGAGGAATTTAGCACTGTCTAATATAGGGACTGTTGAAGATTCCCTAATGAAATTCAGCTAAAAATGACTATAAATGTTTATTCCCTAACCATTCTTTGTAGAAGTTTGAGAGCAGCTTGGATGCATATTAGCTTGGATGCATATTGCACAATCATGCATAAATCAGGCGTAATGTATTTTCTCTTAGAAATTTGACTTCATATGCTAATATATTATTAAGACAAATGTGTGATTAGCAGTTAGTGAAAGCGTGTGTGCATTGAATGTGGGTGGAGGTTGTTACATGTGTCAATCATGACTTGAAATATGTAAGTATGGTATTTTATGCTATGTTATGTTATGCATGTCTCTCCCGTGACTTGTCATGACCTATGATCCTCTTCCCCTCAGTACTTCACCTGCCTGCTACTGATCCTAATTGCCCAAGTTGCCGCTGGTGTTCTGATCTACTTCCAGAAGGACCTGGTGAGTGATGTCTCTTCCTCAAGTCTGCAGTTTTGACTTTCCACACTCCCCCCTTTTGGCTGGGAAGTGGCCCAGTCTACAACTTCTCGCCAAATACATTTATAAAACTGTGGAAGTGAAAATTGGTTTACAACCAAACAATGTACCAGAGGAAGTTGTTGTACACTTTTTTTTTTTGCTTTTGAGTAAAACTATGACTATAATGATAAAAACAAAAGCTATGTCTCTATGGCTCTAAACACGTTTTCCTAGAAGAGGACTTGACTTTCAAGAAATCATTATTGAAAGCTGTTCCAAGCATCATGGGTTTCCTGAGTTGTACACTACCTGTATTATTGGAAGGATTGTAGGTGTTGTAGGGAGTGTTCTCATGACCTGATGTTTTGATAGCATCACCAACAATAAAAATGACACAGAAACAGTTGGTATTATAGTGCCACCTGGTGTATAGCCTTGGAAACGTTGAGTTCTCAGTAGTGTAGAATTGTAGTCTGAATTCTCAAACATACAAGGATCACCTGAAAAAGGAGTATTTGGTAGACTTGGACTAGAATCCATCTTGGTCCGGCAGGATTTTGAGTTTGATCTGTCATTCCTGGTGTGATCCAGCTGCCAATCTCCCCTGGCAGCTGAAGGGAAGCATCTTTATATGCCATAAAAAGCAGGAATTCTCCATCTTATTTTATCTGAAAGTGAACCTTTGGTGAAAGCCAGCCAGTCACTGTCCTATGCCAAATTGACTTCCAAGGTTCAATGTTGTCTCAGTACTCAAACAACAGAAGGTTTACCCAAAGGTTTTGTTCACTACATGCAGTTTAACAAACGGTTCGTTCAGGGTGTAAATTGGAGCCTGGTTTGGTTTTTAGGGATAGGTTTTCAAACCTCGCTGTTTTGGAGCGTTTTTTGTATTTGACACACCTGGAATCTTTGAAAGGAGTAGTAAATAGGTCTCTTCCTGAACCTTTACACTGTATTGTTCTTGATTGATCTAATTGGTAAGGAGTGATATGAGGAGCTTTCTAGAGTTGAACTGAAGCCATGAGATCATAACTTGCCAAATAACAACTGTTAAAATGTTAATTGTTATGTAAGGTTTCACAAGGAATTTGTTTAAAATCAGCAAATTTTTCCATTGCTTGGTTGTGCACTACCCAATTTCAGGCTTTTCAGTTGTCCGGAGAATGAGCCAGATACTTTTTTGTTTTGTTTTGAATGAAGTCTGTTGTTTTTCCCATCTCAGCTGAACAATGAGATGTCCAACATTGTGACCCAGATCCTGAACAACTACCCGGGCAAGAACACCACCACAGAGCAGGCCTGGGACCTCATTCAGAGGACGGTAAGTTCAACTGCAGGGTTAGAATAGTTTGGTTTATTCCTCAATGGCCAGTCTCCAGTGGTTTGAATCCTGCTTGTTACGTGAAGTTGAAGTTGATTCCCATGGGCCTGCATCCAGTTCTGTAATCCTTAATTTTATAAATAAATAAATAAATATCCTAATGATCTTTTATCAATTGACATTTTCCTTTTCTATATCTCTATATCTCCCTCTCTCTACCTCCCCTTCCCTCACTCCAGATGGAATGCTGTGGCTGGAGTGGTCGTATGGACTGGAATGGCAATGGTGTTATTATCAACAGCTCCCAGTTGCTTTTTCCCTGCTCCTGTCAAAATGTCACATTCTTCACCGGCAATTACTCTGACAGTGGCTTCTGTGAGGCCCAGTCACCTGACTGGCCTGTGTACGACACGGTGAGGTCACTTGGAATGCTAATGGTAGACAGTATATCTAGTATCTGAATTATGGACTCATTGTACAGTCAAAAGTCAAATTGAATAGGTCTCATTTTAAATACGTTGACCTCACCTTTCCGCTCTTCCTTTTTTTCTTTCCCTTCCTCCCACCCTGCTCAGGGATGCTCCTCAAGTGTGGAGAACTGGCTATTCACCAACCTTGGTGTTGTCCTGGGAATCTGCCTAGGAGTGGCTGTCATTGAGGTATTCCATTCATCATTTGCTGCAAATCTTTCAAATGTGTTTGTTCCCTCTAAATCCTCAATGAATAGTTCTGAATAGACTTTTCATGTCAGTATATAATTCACCCCCATTAACTAGTGATAGGATTTTGTGAAGTGCACATGTACAGCTTTCCTACAAAGTGACACTAGTTTGTGTTTTGATCATGCTTACATTAATATGTTCGATGTAGTCATTGTTGTAGATGCTAAAAAATGTACTTTAGGACCTGTTTTTATGTAGAAATGTTACCTTTGTTTTTGTCCCTGCAGCTTTTAGGCATGATTCTCTCTATCGGCCTGTGTAAGGGCATACACAAAGAAGACTACACCAAAGTGCCAAAGTACTGAAGCTGAGGTGCAGAAGGAATACACAAACACACACATGAACATACACATAAACATACACACACAAATAAGCATTTTGGAATACAGCACACACACACACATCTACACTTAAACAGGCCCACATACACAGTAATACGTCTTCTCATTAGTTTGTTTATTGAAACACATTATGTCCAAATGTTGCATTACGTTTGGGGTGGGGGGGGCGGCCTGAGGCACTTCTGTCTTTTCCATCAGTACAGTTTTCTTGGAGCATTTTAGAGACGTAAATTGAGAGCTTTGGATTTAAAACAAGTAGCCAGGAAGTATGGTCCTTGGTTTACATTGGAGTAAAACAAAGGTTCACAAAGAGTCCAATAGAGACCAGGAAGTAAGGAATGATTGGGTGGTGAGACATGAGGCAGTTATGAGAAGTAGGAGGCAAAAACACCCTCCATGACAACTGTGGAAGGCAGGTGATAGAAAGCCAACTGCATTCACAACTTTTTTGTTGTTTCTTTTTAGGTTATACAGTGTTTCGAGTTTTTGTGCATTTTGTTGGTTTTGTATAAAGTTTTTGTGTGCATTTAAATCTGAGACAGCATCGTCTTAGGAAGCTGGTCACTCCTTGTTTAAACAGAAGAGTAGATTTGTTTCTTCTGTTCTGTTTTATTTTTCATGTATTACATTTGAATTGTAAAGGATTTTTTTTTTACCAATAATTCTTTGAAAGTAATAGGAATAATAAAATACTAAAGAGGACCAATTCTGAAACGTGCTCCCCAACAAGTGTCACACTCACACGGTTTACATTTGTCTTTGATCACATGCAGGATGTTTTTTGTGTATTCTGAGTGGCAGTTAGTCTGATTCAAAGTTTCTTCTTTTTATGAAGATCGCTTTATCTAAGTATGTTACCCTCAAGACTGTTTGAGAAATTATATATTTCATACAATATTCTACATCAGGGATATTTCAATAAGAGGAAATACAATAGAATTTGAATTGTTATATAAGAAATATATATATATTTCAAGAAAATTTGGGATACAATGAAAATTATTTGGAAAATATGTTGTAAATTTTTTCATTGAATGAAGGTCTTTCATATTTTGATTTTATAATGTACAAAAATGCCCTCTTGTTTATTTTTATTTTTTTACACGTTTGACAAGCATTCCATGACCTTCAAGTTATTTTTTGGGACTATTAAAACTTTACACAGTTTAGTTTGGTAGCTGGATTAGTTAATGTATACTCACCCAATTGATTCAGTTTTATTTTGTCAATAAACATTCAATAGACTGATTTGTTGGTGTGTGTGTAATACTACTTTGTCAGAATATGCCCTTTCTTCCAGGTGTAAGCAAGCTTATATCCTGTAGGGGGAGCTAGCAACCTGATGGCAAACTCCCTCAGTAGCTAACAATAAGCAAATAGTTTGTTTGATGAGGTATTGTAGAACAATATTTTTTTTTTTTATTCAATGTACAAAAATGTCAACTACCAAGGTTGTAGCAGTTACATAAAGACCTCACTTTTACTCTGCCAAGAGCCCTCTGTAATACCTTTAATTCTTCAGTGGTACGGCTAAGAAATATTTTCCACATTTAATTTTACATTCTCATGATGTTTAGTATGTATGAGACTGCTATGTCATGCCCACAATTTTTTTATTTTACCATATGTGTGTGTGAATCTATCTATTTCAGTGTGAGAGAAACTGTTGACTGAGAATTTGTCTTGATTGTGTGTTAGTACATTTTATATGTTGTACTACTTGTGTGCATGTGTGTGTTTCAGACTCAGTACAATTATATGTACTTGTTTGGCCCTAAGCCCAAAAGTTGTTCCCCTAGATTTGTCCCAGGGTTCTCTCTGGCTTTCAACATCCAAACAATGGAAGTCTTTTTAAACTGTTTTAATGGGGTTGTATGGTTTCGCCCCCTCCCCTCTCTCCCCCAGTTAACAATGACACTTCCACCTGCCGGCCCCCTTCACGTCCACCCTCCGCCCGCCCTCCCTCCTACATCCTGTTTTGAAAAGATAGTTACCCTCCCACGTCTCACCCCCGCCTCTCTTGCCCAGAAAAGAGCTTAATTCTGGGCTGGAAATCTCTTATTCTCCCTCTTACCGTTGTACTGTGTTCCATTTTCTCAATGGAAAGATACTTTAATTTCAGTTCATAGATGGAGGGAAAACAAAGTGAAACTGATTTGAAACTAAAATGTAGTTTCTCTGTCCTGGCTTTCCTATGTTTACTCACTTGAGGGAAGGAGGGAAGTAAAGATAGGAGACAAGGAGAGAAGGAAGAAAAACCTCTTGCCCCCTCAGCATGTGTGTATATGAAATAGCCCCGGGCCAAAATACTTGGAATCAGTTTGATGACATATGAATGATGATCATGGCTGGCACAGGGGACCATGGGTTCATCCCAAAATTGTTCACTGGAAACCACTTGACTTTCCAGGCTGACTGAAGCCAATTCTAATTCATTTGTTGGTATTTTGACTGCCATAGTAAAAAAAAAAGGACAGTCATCTAAAAAGGGTGGTAGGATTGTCTTAGTCTGATTAGCATTACATAAAATGAATAAAATACCGCAGCACTCAAATTCTTTCACATTCAATTTGGAGTTGTTTTGGAATAGCAACAAGTTGGAAGTTTACATTCCCAAAAGCTGTGATCTGTACCTCCTTGAACTAGCCAGACAGGATTCATTCAGTCAGCAGAGGACTCAGACAGATCGTCAGTATGAGTGTATGTTCAAAGGTTGTGTCACAGTATCATTGTTTAAAGCAGAGCTCATCGTTATAACCTCAACACAAAACTGAAACATTAGATGTGTCTAATGTCAGACGGGTTAAAGTCAAAACCACAGGGATTATTGCAGTTGACTATACTACACCAGTGTTAAGTGTTGACCTTATGGTTTGTGTGTGATGTGTTGCCTTGACTTGTGCTTCCGAATGTACTTTGATGCAAATACTGCACAAGTCGGTGCATGGTCCTTGTCAAGGACATAATTAATTAAAATGTAGTTGTAGTATGTTTACTAAAGAAGACATACAACGAATGACACATCCTTGGTGAGGGCCTTCTGTGTGAGAAACTACAGCAGACAGGAAACAAGCTAGACATGTGTTAGCGTGTGTGCGTGTGCTAATGTGCATGTCTGTGTGAGAGTGTCTGCGCATGCATGACTGAAGGACATAGAACTGTCTTTCACCCAGATAGCATCTGAACATACAAAAACACACAAACACATGCTCAGATCAAGACAAATGCGCTCATCTTCTGTCTATTTCGACATAATCTAATTACACCTCACAA
Organism: Osmerus eperlanus; assembly: GCF_963692335.1. Classification (NCBI taxonomy): domain Eukaryota; kingdom Metazoa; phylum Chordata; class Actinopteri; order Osmeriformes; family Osmeridae; genus Osmerus; species Osmerus eperlanus. Next base: position 10,596,989 of record NC_085027.1, on the reverse strand, counting down.
TGAGGAGCAATGCATGCGCAGAAAGGAAGTCATTAGTAGTTTGGGTCGAGGTTGGGGGCATCTATTCATTCACAAGCAGCTATGTTAGAGAGGGAGATGATACTATACAAAGGTCTCTCTATTCCAGATAGAAGATCCTGATTGAAAATATGCAGAAATCACATTTAACAGTTGCACTTGTTTGTAATAGATGATTCTTCAAGTACAAGACCTGTGCTCTAATAGAACGAGTGGAAGGTAGTATGGGACTTGAGAATTCAGAGACATACTAACAGCCACACACTAAAGTTGTTTTGCAGCTGAAGGACTGATTGTGTGTTGAAATAACTAATTAGAAATGCACATATTTATGTGAATTTTGTACAGCCAATTTTTGGTTCTTGGCAAGTTCATGTTGGCCAGTTAATAGACAATGCAGCAGTTAGTTGCCCGCATGATTCACTTTTATTACATTCAATATTACTATATAACTTTAGACACATTCCTATGGATCTATCCTTTGGGTCCAAAGCCCAAACTGAGCATGCAGTTTTCCACTCTATGTGGGTTCTCAATAATAATGTAACACAGATAAATTCACAAAGAGTTATTGACATAGCTGTAAATGCCTACTGCAGACTCCCCTGGGAAGAAACACCAACAATGGGGGCAAGGGTTGTTTATTTTCCACACCAGTCTTCCTCTTCAAACATGTGTGCAGTTGTCAGGTTCATTTGCAGTCCAGGGGACTTGAGACACCACTGCTATGCTGTACTTGAGGGACTTGGAGAGGTATGGCTAGAATTCAGTCAGCTATGTGGAGATGACAGAGGAGCCATTGAGATACACATTGGGCATACGGTGCCTGGACATCACTGTATGATCACTCAAGTCATTTTAATGATGAGAGCCACCACATGCAGTGGGGTATCACTCTTGTACCATCTTGTTCATCATGATGATCAAGCCACTATGAGTTCACAACTTTGATGGTTTTATTAGATAAATATGTTTATACTTGTTGGAGATCTACGTTATTTGGAGTGTGTCTTTGAACTTAATTTGGCCAAACAATTTGGTGTGACAAATTTTTACATTTTTCATTTTATTCATTTAGCAGATGCTTTTATCCAAAGAGACATACAAATAGGGTGTATAGAAAGTACATAAAAAAAGATCAAGGATTAGAAGTGCATAATTCTACAGTATTTCAATGGTCAGTCAAGCAATGTTTGGTATTTACTAGCCACATCGCAAAGTAATCATATTTCAGCTACCTTCACAATCGTGAACACATGCAGCAAGCGGCAGAACACACACGCCAGGGCATCTACAGGAGAAATTAGTCTCTGCCTTATCCCCATTCTGCTGTCCTTCCTCGCAGGATAGTGGACAGCCACATCAGCAGTGCCCGGGGCCAAGTCCAAGTGCTCATCCAGAGACGTAGGCAGGAAAGCAATCGTTCTACATGTCTTTATATTGGTGTTATTTCCTGATGGAAGCCACGTGAGCACAGGGAGAACATGCAAACTCCATGCAGAACGGCCCGGACGAGGCCACCTGAGAACCAGCAGGCACCGTCAGGCCCCAAACGGGAATCAACCTTCTTGTTGAGAGGCGGCAGGACCATCTTTGGGTTGACAGTGTACTGTGTGTTTGGCTGTTCCAAGCACCCTGCAACTAAATTAGTTTGTAATAGACACTTTCAATTAGGCAGGAAGTTGATATCCAGTGTGCGTGTGTGTCTGTGTGTGTCTTTCACCACTGTGTTACTAAGTTTTTAACTCATAACTGCAGTGGGAACTTCACCAATTCAAACTGCACAGGGGTTAGGGAAACTGAGGTAACTTACTGTACAATAATGTGTACATTCTTTATGTCTTGTCTTTGGGGTGTACCGATGTCCATGATACAATTTAATGGAGTTTAAAGACGCACCAATGAACACATTCAGTCTCACAGTCAAACTGTGACTGCGGATAATGATATATAATTCTGGCCTGGCTTGGTACACTAGTAAATCACAGTCTTTTTTCAGGTGTTTACCATTCTGCCAAGGTAGCTTGTTCCACCCTGGCAGGTTATTGCAATCTCTGGACACTTTCTTTGAAAAATGAAGTTATATGCCTCATAAGAGTGTTTCAACTCACCAACTCCTACAAGCACAGCCCCCGTGGGTGACCTTCCTTTACCCAGAGTCCTTCATGCTTGCAGCCCCTCCGGCAGCCTGTCAGGACTCATACATCAGACACCTGCAGCAGGGTTCTCAGGGGCTGTCACAACAGACAGGGGAACGTTGTGAGGTAATGGGCAGCGACAAGGCATTCGCTGCTGCTACACGTACCCTCACACAACTCTTCACATGTCTACAAGCCTTTGGAGCAGGCAGAGAGGGATGTATTCATCCAAAACTGTTGCTCTGTTTGAAAGACAAGTGACTTTGCAATGAAAATCTTAATTTCTGTGTAAATATGATGGATGATTTTGACATGGACATGAAATCGTCTAGGATTCTTGAGTGAAAAGTTTCTTTTGAGGTAACAGCTACACCTATTTCTGACCGCTTTTGTTGTTATTAACAATACAATTGTTTCAAATAAACAATTTTCTGATGGCTGTAGTAAGTCTTTTGTTGTCCAATCAAGCCACATCGAGAATTATTTCCTTCCACCACAGAAATGCAGTACAGTACATTCAGAAGAAAACGAGTTTCCAAAGTAATTTGGTTGTCCTGTAAGAGTTTCTCTGAATAAGAAAATTGTGATAGGTAGAAACATTCATTATGAAATGGTTCAAGAGTCTTTCGTTCTACAACTCAATCTACTGTACAATGAGGTAATGGATGGAAAGTAAAAGAGTAAGAAACTACCAGCAGCTGGTTTTCTAAACAGTTTTAAATATGGTGTCAACTAACATGTTTGTGAAGTAATTTCACTCTAAACTGCTTTTCAAAATAATAATAATTTACTTGGAAATTTCCAAAAAACGTATTCAAGATCAATAGTTCAAATCTGATGATGAGATTTGCAGTGACAACTGAAAGATAGGATGAGGTGAAGAAGGAGAAAAAATGAAGGTGTGCAGAGAATGGAACAAAGGAACCTGACACTTGGACAGAACATGACTCAACATCCAATCAAGATAAATGAAGAACCATACCAATATCATCCAAGCATGTTTTTCCTCTTACCGTAAAACTGTAGAAAAAACAGATTAATATTTATCTACAAACACTTACCCCAAACAAAAACTTCCTGTGTAATCGTTTGAGAATTATAATGACCTGAATGTACAGTAGTGCTGTATTGTTAGTAGTAGTAGTGCTGACACTGCAAGCAAAGTGTGAATATTTGTATGCTATGAATAAGTATGATTTTGGGGAGGTGTGGTTTGAACAATATGTTCTTTGACATCTTACTGTAAAAAGTCTAGCTTTTTAAAGCAAGTTATTTCATGTCGAATTTTGTCATTGGGTTTGTCCTCCCCTGGGCATCACTCACGTGCAATCCCCCGGGTGAACTGTACTGTACGTTTTTAAACCTATAAATAACTTTTAATAAAATATTGATAAATGCAGGCATGAAATACACAAACTTGGTGATCATTACCTGATATAACTAACCATTAGTTGATAGAGACTATTAGTGGGTCACTTCACAAAACAAAACAAAATGAATACATCTTATGTCCAAAAAATTACAAACTATGATAAAACTTGGTTTTGGTTGAGTGTGAATGGACCACCCGAGGTGAAGGTGCATGTGTGTGTGTGTGTGTGTGTGTGTGTGTGTGTGTGTGTGTGTGTGTGAGTGTGTGGTTATGTGTGTGTATGTGTGTGTGCACGTAGACCCCCCCAGGCCTCATCACTGTTTCTGTCTCTCCTGAATGGACATGAGATCCCTAGTGTTCTGAACAAGCTCTACCAGATGGAGTTTTTCTATAAGATGACTGAACACTGGGGCTCTGTTCAATGGTCTTCAGTGCATTTTTTCCATGATCTTGTACTGTAGGTATCCCACAAGAAATTGTTAACAAAACTTGCTTCAGTGCATACTTTAATTCAAACTTTATTCATAACATATCTGCATTGTTTTATAAAGTGCAATTGTATTTGGAGAGGAAACCGGAAAAGTAAGTGCCCATCATTTTTGTTTCTGAGGAAAAACTGTTCAGTAAGAGAACATTAAAGAAGTTAATTATTAATTATCAGTAGATAAAACAACACGTTCTTGTGAGTTTTTGTTATCTGTATTGAGCTGGCTACTGGTACTTAGTCAATCAGGAAACAAAGCATGGAGAGACTGGGAGGGAACGCCAGATCAACTCACTTGTTTGACAGTGACTAAATGACAGGAAGGCATTTTGGAAGTTGTTCACATGACAGTATGGAACTACCTCTTAGTCATGGTAGATGAGAATGAGGGCATGCATGGATTGTTTATGACATTTATTGTAAAAAAATAAATAAATAACTGCTGTGTCGATCAACTTTTTGCAAGTCTGATGACAAACTGAGAACTGAATTTGTGTGAGCCACTAAATGAAAGAAACCTTTCCCTCCTCTTAAGATTCAAGGTGAATTGTAAAGTGAGTGCCTGTTCCAGGTGTGTGCTTGCGTCTGTGTGTGTTGTGAAAGAAAGGCTCCATCCTTTTGTACATGTCCTACTATATCCTCATACAAAGTCTAGCAGTGAGATAGGGAACCTTTCTGTCAGATAGAAAGCTGTAATGAGAACCAAGATTAAGGCCCTCACTGACAGCTGAGCTGAGTCTGTGTCCGCCAGGTACTGTGTATGCCTGGGCAAGAGATAGGTGGTTTGGTCAGAGAAAGACACACGCACACACACACACATACAGAACAGGGGAGAGGGAGGGACATGGAGCAAGGAAAGAGGTTAGGAGAAAGAGACAGCGAGAGAAAGAGAGGGCAAGCATGTGTCTGTGGTTGAGTGGGGGAGGGGTTTGTATCCTGGCAACTGAGGATGAACAACATTCAGGAAAATGCTTTAAATTGGACTCTTCTACCTTGCCTTTGTATCTACAAATGGAACAATGTCAGGATAGCCTGGTGTGTGAAACCACAAAAGAATGAAAGGTTCTGGTGTTTGGTGTGGTGCACTATCCAGTTTAGGAATTGACAAAACAGATTTGGCATTGAAATAACACTAGCGTTGATAGTGGATAGTGTTCCAGTTGTCCACCAAGCCTCACAAGGCTTTTAAATACATGGACACAGATAACTGACATCACCAAGCCTGTACATTATTGAAAATGGAAAAATATCTCTGTGAGCAATAAATTAAGTTAAGAAGTCTTTTAATCACTTTACGGACTTTGCAGTGAATTAATTGTTCACCAGTGGAAGTGACAAAAAGAAAAGGAGGAAGAAAGATGAAAGAAAGGACAGGCTTTAGAGTCAAAGAGGTTTCAATGGTCTTCATAGGAAGAAGTGAAAAGGAAGGGGAAGGAAGGGGGAAGATTCTGATGGAGTTAAACTGTGTGTACAGAATATAAAAGAATAGTGTACCTGTAGCTTCTGTCTAGAAATATGAGTAAAACAGAGCATGTAATAATCATTCATGGGTCACCTTGTCCTAAGGCATTATTGGGAGCTGTCTCCTTTCGAGGACTGTTAGCCTACCAATATGTTCAGTACAGTCAATTGTTAGAGCTTCACCATGACGTTGTGTTATGCTTTTATGTTTGTCCCTTTTTATTCAGAATCTCCTTTATGCTCTGGTAACTGCATGATGTAAATGTAAGATTTAAAAGTGTTAGTGTTGGCTTGTCATTGGTGCTATTGATACATTTTATCAGCTGAATAGGGGAGGTTTCATTATTCAAATAATTATTTAATATAATGCCGTATGGATCTTTTAAAATGAGTTTTTAGAGATAGAACATTCATTCTTACAATAACTGGTCTTCTGCACATAACATGGATGGATGCCTTTGCAGACCAAAAACAACTTGTGACATGGAGAAAGTGGACTACAAAATAAACATTGAAACTGTTTATCTGATTTGTTTGTTGCCTTCTTATGTTCTTTGCTCACATCTGCTTGCATTTTCTGAAAGTTTGTTTAAACCTGTCAGTAATTTTCCTTTAACATCCAAACTAGAGACCCTCTAAACTTAATGAGTCAGAAAGCCCTGGCTACAAGACTATGGATGCTGTTAATCTGAGAGGAGATTCAGCAAAGAGGAATGTGTCATTTACTTTCTCTATTCGGAGTGAGACTGTAGCAGAGGAAAGGTCAAAGCTCCAAGTCATATTGGATCTACAAATAAGTTCTTAGTTCTTACAATGGAGAATACGACCCCTCACCCACTAAGGGGGAGCTCTGGTTAAAGACTTAATCTCCAGTGTTTTCTTTGAAACCCCCTTTTTCACAAGACAAACTCAAAACGGAACCCATACAGAAAGAACCCCCAGAAGACCGTTTTTATAATTGAAAAATCCATTCACAATGGTCTGTGGTCCGAGTGGAAGTTTTGTGTCCGTTCTTCACAACATGAGTCTGTCAACAGTGTTTGTATCAGACTTTATGAGATGCTTTATAAATTGCATATTAACTTGTAAGGGTTTGACTGGATAATGAGGAACAAGTGAAAGGTTAAGCCAAATGTCATGACCTGAGAGAGAACACAACTGTACAAAGAGTGGCTTGGGTGTCATAAAGCTCCTCGGTATCTTTGAGTGGCCATCTGTGCATCACTTTAAAACCCACATAAAAGAGTAGGTTTGTTATTTTTTTTAGAAAACTGGCTTGCAGAGATGCAAGGACATTACTCATATAATATAATATAAAAGTGCATTGATCTACCTGATCGGAGGAAAACCTTAGATTTTTTTGTCGAGAGGTGGGCGTGAAAGGCAGCTAATTCCCCCACCTTTGGGGTATACCAACGCTGTGAATAACAGATTTGTAGCGCGTGTAGAAAGTATCTCTACATCCAACTAACCGAGAATGCCCATAAAAGTGAACGCTTGTCCTCTGCTAGTGATTCTGGATTTATTAAGTGAAAGCTGGGGGTGCAGGATATAAACATTTTGGATACAAATCATCACTCAGTCTTGTCATCAATTTCTTAGCAATATTTTTGGATTCTCACTTTTTCGTGGAGGGACAGGGCACGGTAAGTTTGCACGGCTCTGCTTGATCGATAGGCTAGCGTTATATTGCGTGCTTAAACTGCATTTAACGATTAAGCCCCGCTACGATATAATTTCGAGAGTTCTAGCTTTTAAATGTCATGTTTTACAGACTATAACCACACTGATAACATAGTTAAATACCAAATACCACCCTGTGCATGGTGTCCGCTTTTGAAAACATGAATTGATAATACAATTGAAATGAACCTCGAAGGCTTCTTGGATTTTGGTGTGCTGTCATGAATAATGCATTCAAACAGTGGTATTCAATATAAATAATAACTTACTCTATCATTTCTAAAATAATTCTTGAATGAAAAAGCTTCGGCAACGAGCAGAGTCTCAAGAGGGGTTTCAAATAATCCGTGCCGTTTGACCATATTGGGCTAAAATGTGGCTCTTTAAAAGGACTTCTTAGATTAAACTGGTCATTGCATGATAAGTTTTATTCACACAAAAACATACATTTAGTTCAATTGGAGTGATCAGATTAAAGACATCTCAGAGTCAATGGTGAATGAATAGCTTAACCCAGACAGACACAAATTTACTTCTTGGAGCACCCTTGGGTTTGATGGGTAAATAAGTTGTTGTGAGTTGACAGAAAGGTGAGCAAGGAGGAGTGGAAATGGAGGGAATACTGGAACTGGTCTGTGGGTGGGGTCTCCAGCTGAGGCACCAGTCCCCTCCTGTGACTTAACAGATTCACTGGCAGAACGAGAGGAAGGACTAGTGAGAGATGTAATTTATCTACAGTATACTGTAATTTACAATACTACATTTGGTATTCAGTCTCAATCTTTTTTGTCTCTATCACTCTCTTTCACGCTCTTCCTCTCATTCTCTCACAGACAGGCACACACACACACACACACACACAAACAGACTCCTGTGTGTAGCAGCACCTGGAGCTGTATAATAAAACGGTTTAAGTTGATTACACACTCTGTCACTGGAGCCATGAAGGCTGGGGAGCACTGGAGCCCTGAAGGCTGGGGAGCACTGGAGCCCTGAAGGTTGTGCTGGTGTGAGTACAAAAAGCCTTGAGATGTATGAGTATCAGTAGAGCAGGACAGCCAACCTGTAAAGAGGTAAAAAGACTAAAGGTTCTGCTGTCTTTTTAGGATGGTCAAGTCGTTACAATGATTCATTTATCATCATTCAAAGAAACCATGCATGGTGTAGCCCTAGTAGTCTATCTATACTAGTGGACTGTCCAGAACTTATATTTTTATTGACTGTGTTATTTAATTTTAGATTTTATACAGCAATGTATTCTAAGAAAATAGTAAAAATGTATTGAGTAAGAGTGTGTTTTGAATAATGGAATAACAGCCAAAGCCATACAAATGTTTAGGCTTATTTGAACTGAATGTGCCTTTCAGATCTATGTGTTCAAACACATGGATGCTTTCTGTTTAGTGAGGATGACATTATCTTCAACAAAGCATTCCATCCTGTGATGTTTCTGAGTTGAACTGTCATAACTGCTCTAGAAACGACTGCCTTTAGTTTAGTTTTTTTGGGGGGCAGGCTGAACACTGGGTTGCTTGTGTGATCAAAACAGAATTGTATTGCCTTATTTTTAAAAGTCAGACATTAACACTTAAGCAAGAGCTTTGACAGATACACATTTTCAAAGCAATTAGCTTTTTAGAAATCCTATGCACCTTGAAGACAGGGTGAACTTGGTGGCTTTCAGATGCAGGCTCTCGACAAGTCTGAAGTTTCATGCATTTAGCAAATTAAGCCACACTGAAAGTGAAGGGCACGTTCAGCTGTCTTTGTGTGAAACAGCATGTGAAAGCATACCTGCCTGTGTCCAGGTGGAGCTGAATGAGAGACGCTGACTCACATGATCCTGCTGGTCCATCTGCCACACTTGTCGAGCTATACAAATGTGCATTGTCTATTCTTGGACTCTCAGCGTGGTCATTGCCTGCCTGGACCTAACCAGTGAAGCACCATAGGGGCAGAGGTCCTGAAAGACTAGATGGCCAATTACACCTCCCCCCCCCCCCCCCCAGAAGAATCAACACAGGGACGGCCTGAAGGAAGCAGGCTGCTGTGACTGGGCTACAGCTGTGAGGGTAGACCTTCAGTCAGGACTCTTGGCATTGAGAGCTTCTAATTAGAAGAATATTTAGGTGGAGAAGCTGCAGTGACTGCATTTGAGCAGTAGCAACGCTACATGTGTTCTGTCTTTGACTAAAAGCTGCCACAAAGATGGGACCACAGGTGGTGTGAAAGGACTAAAGCGGTCTTCAAATGCAACAAATCAAGTCATCATTAACAGGTATATTAATATTGAGATAGTTTGCTATAGCTTGACAATAGGCAATCCACTGTTGAGGAAATGTCCATCCTTTTTACAAACCTTTCTTATCATGTATTAACATAGACTATGGTAAGGATATACAACGCTAATGTCTAAGCTGTTTCAGGGTCTTCTAGATTTAATGGGATTAAATACAGCTAAATTGAATTAAAAGCAGATGGTCACCCCAGGCCCCTTACAGACAGACCCCACCCACCCCCCATGAACTGCACCCACCACTGTTTTGTCACTGTCTGGCAGCTTGGCGACTACGGCATCCACCCCCACCCCCACCTCTTGATCACTAGGCCTTTCAAAGGCAACGTACATAACAAATGTAAATCCGTCTTGCACATCTCAATTGAAATGTGTTTTTATCTCTCTGTCTGGCTGCAAATGTTCAATATATATTCAAAACACAAATGTAAAACTCCACAAAATGTTTTAAGACATTCATACATTTTCTCTTTATTGCCTAAATCAATACTTGTTGAGTTGACATTATTGTCTGTCTGTTCTTTTTGTGCTCTGAAAATCTTGATGTTTGGATTTTGGATTAAATGTTTGTAACATTTGTAATCTTCTCATGCAAAATCTCTTGAGAAAAATTGTGTCATTTAGCAGACAGCTTTATCCAAATCAAGTACAAGAAGTTTGTCTATGATTTGCATTCCTGTCATTGTCAGTAGAGCTAGTTCTTGTTCTTACCGAGGTATTGGTAGGAACAAGTGCTCTCAACAGTCAAAATACTACATCGTAAACATATTCACATACATGACGTGATGATACAGTATATTAGTGAAGGGATCTCCCAGTATGGCCACTTTGATAGAACGGTAAATAATCTTTCTCGATTTTCCAAGTTTATTTTCCAAAAAAACAAAACCAGATGGTGCTGGCTGTTATGACATTTTATTTTTTTCAAAGCAGAACCATCCTTGCAAGAGTTTTCTGCTCTTTGTGTGGTCCTAGTTAGACCAGACTTGCTTGTTGGAATTTGCAGTTCAGTTACCTTAGAGGTTTAAGTTATATGCTTCAACCAGACACAAACACATGCTGCAAGGTGATTGTGCCCAGTCACCCATAAAAAAATATTAATCATAAATCATGATTTTCTTACTGTACAGGAATTAAGCGATTACCCTTTTTCCATAAGCCCCATTTAGGTTTTAAGATTTGTATGTAAGTCTGTTATTTAAAGCCTGCAACACTGACCCAACTTCAATCCTAATTTTTATGCAATGTGTGTTTGACCTCACTTTACCCTTTCCTTTCTTCTCTGTTCCTCTCACACCATTTATGACATCCACCTCTTGAGGATCTAGTTTAATTGAATCCCCAGGGGCCCTTATGCCAACATTTTTTTCCCTTTTTTGCTCTTATCCCTTCCTTTCTTTTCCCCTTCTTGCACTCACTCTCTCGCTCTCTCCCCAGCACAGGTCTTTACTTCCATCTCTCAAGCTTAAACTTGATTTGATGACAGATGTGCAGACACAAAAGGGTACAATTGACACCAACAGATTTTATGTCTTCAAATATTGAAAAGAAAGAATTGTACACCAGGTGGTGTTTTGTTGTCAAAAGCAAGGTTTTCAAAATCCTCCGATTCCACAGATTTCTTCTTAGGTTATAGCAGATAATGGCAATGCTGAGATCTAGACAAAACCTTACTGGTGGAACACGTGTGAAGTGATAACACTTTGTTTAACTGAAAGGTGTTTATTGAAGCAAAAGAGCGGGAGCAGGCTTTGCCTTTAAACCCATTCCCAAAAGAGTGTGAGGGCAGGTTATTTTCTACCTGGTATGCCTCTATGACATGTGACTCTAGAGCACTTGTATGGTACAAGCTTGCTGCTTTAGATGTATTAAAAGGTAAACGAATATGGATTGAGTCACTGTTAGATTACCGTAACCTTGCGTGACTCCTGAGCCATCTGTCAACTATCATCGCTCATTAGAGAATGTGAGGGAGAGAAAGAGGGTAGAAGTCCTGGTACCAACTATCTGTTTTCCACAGATGAGTCATCAGCCTTCTGTTTGACAGCCCTGTCAGATACTGCCAACAACAACCTGTAGCTTCTGCTGTGGGTCTGTCCAAACACCAACCATTTAGTTTCATTTAGCCCAATGGAATAAAGAGATGGCTGCAGATACATTTTTGTAATTTTACTGTAGATTTCGTGTGTCATTGAAAGTGTCCAGAGTGACAGACAATACTGTATTTTTGTGTTGGTTTCTATAGAAACCCCATATTTGTTGTTGGTACAGTCTGAACTCATTTACCTCATAACTTCCATTTACCTCAAAGTAACATTCTGATTGGGTCAGCTTGAATTGCAGCATTTATCTCAGTGTTAATTCTATGTCAACTGTCAACACTGAAAAGAGAGACATTGATTGCATGCAAGTGCCAAATCAGGAATTAATTATATCTATTTTAGTACCACAAGTGTTTTCAGGCTTTTGGTATACAGAAAAGTATTCAGAAAAGAAGGCACCCACTGTTCTGTAGGAACCAGGTTTGACATTGGGTCTTTTTTACATTATGTTAAAGATGTATTAATAATTTATTCAGTCTTATTTGCAAGAGAAATGGGAAAGGGTTCATTCATCTTTCTTTAATGTATAATAGTTGGCAAGATCAACAGTAAAGCACCACAATAAAGAGATGCCTGCAGCTCAATAGTGAGTCATTGTTAGTTTTTGCATTATAATGGCTCTATACAAATAAGAACAAAAAAGGATAGATGCCTCATCCTTGTCCCATGAAGCACTAAGTATATATTTTGGGGCTAAACATTTCCCTTAACTCCTTTCATATTGTCATCTCATATTGCATGATAGCTATTGAGATTTCATTTGATAAAAAGACACATTTACATTTAGCAGACGCTCTTATCCAAAGCGACTTACAGCAAGTACAGGGACATTCCCCACAAGGCAAGTAGGGTGAAGTGCCTTGCCCAAGGACACAACGTCATTTTGCACAGCCGGGAATCCAACCGGTAACCGTCAGATTACGAGCCCGACTCCCTAACCGCTCAGCCACCTGACTCCCTACGATTTAATGGGAAAACAGTTTTATACTGTTGGTTTCTTCTACTGAATGTTATTTTGCCTGGATCATACTGTACGTCTTTGCTGTACCAGAGGTTATGGAGGAAATAAAGAGCATAGTGGATTTAGATGCTTTTCTCTCCAGCATATATTGAGTGAACAAATAGTTCCATGTAGGCTCTTGGGTTCAGAACATTTTAGTTCACACTGTAATTGGCTCTGTTAACCAACAGAGCGAATTAGAGACATCATTACATAATTAAAATTAAAAAAATTACTTAAACCATCCTTCTCTGTCTTGTCCACAGCTGAGGTTGAAGGCTGAAGAGAACATCTATCCCAAACCTCAATTTGAAACCAAGAGCCAAAAACAGGTACATATGGTATGGTGCTTTCTGTTGCTTTTCAATCATACACCATCAAACACAAACATTGATTCACCCATGCATTCTCATTTATAAGCACATTTCCAACAGCCTTGAAAATTAACACTTTACCTTGATACCAGAGATACATTATCATTGATTCAGCCGTGGAGGTGATTGACTACATTGTCAAGCTGCTTTGGCCCATCTCCTTGTGTGGATCAATACAGCTCTGATGGATACTGTATGGCTCAGCCTTGGATTCAGTGAAACAAATGTAGATTTATATAAACCCTTCAGGTCCTCTTTAACATTTGTCTGTTAATGTCATTGACAAGAGGGACCTTCATTCTGCAGTAAGTTCTGCTTAAGTACAAGTTGTAAAGTTCCCTGAGAAACAACTTGGTGAACTCATAAACACTGGAGTTGATGTTCTGAAAACTATTGTTTTGTGGCTTTGGTCAACTGACAATGATCTAACAGCACAAATACATTTTGTTTGTCATATAGTACCATTTTGCTAGAACAATAGTGTTGCTATGTTAGGATAACTGAGTTATTGACATCATCGTTGTTTACCTTCTAGATCTGAAAAAATAAGATAAATTATAGTGTCGGCTATATCTCAGACTTCAACTGACATGTTGGTGGAAAAAACATTTTCTTGGGCAACAATTGGTCACTGACTTTCCCTATGAATCTTGCGTATCTGACAGCCGTGGTCGGTGTATATTTCCTCCGTTTTCAGACACATACTGACAGCAGCAGTGATATACATTGTGCCTTAATATCATTGACTTGCTCTGCTTTCAGCTTTGACACACTGTCACATTCACACACTTTCACATGTGCTTGTACTTGCGCACACACGTGCACACACATACATACATACACACACACACACAGTGTTATTGTATCTAGCCATGGCAGATGGTGGGTTGTTAGTATGGAGTGCTTGTGAACATGACTGTTCAGTTGCAGCCCTCATTCTACACTCACACCAGCCTTCTCTCCTGCTGGACCCCTGTTTTCAACCACAGTGCCGTGTGTCTTGGAGAGAGAAATAAGAGGGGGAAAGGAACTGTTAGAGAGATAGAGAAAGTAAGGGGAAGAGAGTGAAAGGGAGGCACTTTCTGTCAACATGAATCTGGCCTAACAGGCTGGAAGAATCACGCTGTGTCAGGGGCAACTCACTAAAACATGACATGTTTGCCAATATTGAATTTGGGATTGAGTGTTTTTAGGCATGTTGGAGCCTGTGCTTCAGCTCAAAGGCAAGCATGTGGTCAATTATTTACTTTATATAAAGTGATGCTGGTTAGAAACGATTCCTGCTCTGTTTTGTAAGAAAAATCATTCACTTTGCTCAGGGGTAAGAATATGTAGAGTTTTAGATTTGGTGAACTCAGATAGTTGTAATATCAAATCGGTTTTGGCTCAAAGTCACTTAAATCAATGTCAATGGGATATCCACACCTAATTCCTCTAAGACACCTCTATGGTCGGGGTACTAACATGCCTCATTCAGGGACAGACACCCTTAGCTAAATGAATCCCAGTAAATGTGTGAGATTTACACAGTCCTGTAGCTGGCTAGCAAGCTTCTTTTTTAGAGAGAAGCAGATGAGGTGTCTGGTCTTGATGAATGAACTGCATTATATCTGGCGATTAATCAGCCATCGATCTGTCGTGTAGAGACCTTGTTTCGTCTTGCAGAATGTGACGAGTGATATGTTTCAGCAAGCATATTAAAGTGCTACCACAATTTGTGCTAACTTTTAAGCCATCTTGTCTTTGTTTGTTGTCTTTGCCTTGGTGGTTAGGGTCAGTATGCAGATAAACATACAATGTGCCAAAAGTTCAATGACCTTGTCCTCATTGGCTCAGCTGTGTACAATTCTATGGGGAATCAACTTGGAGGATACATTTTACAATTTGGAAGGTGCCTGGTTGTCAGGTACTAGATTGGGTTGCTGGTGTTGTAGTGAAGCTACAGTTGTGGCAATCTCATACAGATGTCATGCAGATGATTATGTTATGATATTATGATTATTGTTGAATATAGGAACTTATATTCCTTCCTCCAGTCTTGATATACAGTGTTCTGTTTGCTAGGAACTGTGAGTAAAGCAACCATGCCACGCTTATTTCCCAGTCCTTAGCCTTATCAAAGTCAGCAGTACTCGACAGTCCTTGCTGATTGATTAGCTTACTCTCTCCAAAAGGTGGAGGAATTAGAAGCAGATCAAACAGGACAGGCTGAAGTCTCCTGAGGGCTAGACTCCTCCTGGCCTCTTCTCCACATTTGTGACACCTTACTGCTTAACATTCAACACACCGTGCAGCACAGCCTCGGAGCTCCCTCCACTCCTGCTCATTTGTGCTGCAGAAATGGACAATATGTCGACCTCCAGCAAAACCTAGCTAGTTTTACACCTTCACAATGGCGTCCATTTTTTGTAGTTCTCTTACTAGATCATTTGATATCTGTCCCACTGGTCTATTTCTGTTTATGAAGTGAACCGGCAGACTATCAGAGGCAGTGCTGGCCTTTGCTATTGGCTCTGACAACAAACTCAGGTGCCTTGCAAATAGACGAGAGCCATTGAGACACACTGTAGATAGAGAGAAAGGCAAATAAAAGTGAAGAGGAAAGTTAGCATAACTTAAGACCTCTTCAGGGGGTTCGCTTTTCAACTCTTTTTAAGATTTATCCAATAAAGTATCTTTGATTAATGTTGTTGTAACTGATCTCTGCCAATGTATCCTATCCTGATATATACAGTATCAGGAACTGGCTAATAACAAAGGGGAAGATGGAAAGGGATCTGTCAAATCTAATAACAATGTTGAGCTTTAAACCTATAACTGCAAAAATATTTTATTTGCATTAACCTTGACTTCTGAGGATAGATAACCCTTGGTATTGGCCTGTGCAGTACATGTTTGAGATCATTTTGAGCAAATAAGATATCTGTAGGAGACATGTCTGTCTGTAGGGGACAGCCAAAGTGCTATCATAATGCCAGACATCACCAAATCACAAAGGTGGATCTTTAGTATTGTATAGTTTTTAATTTTCTTTGGAATGGTGCCTTAACCCAAACAACGAGTTTAAACTCCCCATGGAAAAGTTTTGGGGAATACATTTTTACATTAGAATTTGATGGCAAAAATATGTCTGGATAACGACAGAAAGCCTACAGGCAAAGCTGGAAATGATTGCCTTTGATGTTAAGCTAATGTAATAAAGCTGCTGTAGAACAGTGTTTATTCCAGGAAAACAAAAATCTCCTCCAGTTCTCACACTAGACCTAAACCAACGCAAGGGAAACATGGATGGAACATTAGGTAACACCAGGCAATGTACTGTATTGTAAACACTCTAGAACACCACCATATCTGGAATCAGTGGTCCAAACAAAGTATGACTGCATACTGCTTGTACTATATGCTTGTTTAACTATGTTTAAGTATGAATGTCCATATTCTATGTGCTGGAAAAGTATTGATTGAGTCTGAACAAAGACACACATGTAGCCTATCTACACAACATACAATATTTCCTACTAGGTCTCCAATGTCATTTTTTCACCAGCATTGCTTTCGCATTAAGGCTATGGGAGGTGGCTTCAGGGTCTAGTCCAGCAGGACTTCCACCAACACCTTCACCATATGCTTTGCCGAGGTACTGTCCTGATGGATGAAGGCAATCTGGATCCAATGTTTCTCCTGCGCTGAGGGAAAATTCTTCTTGTGTACACAGCACTTCCTCCATGGCCTCACCTCAGCCCCCACTGACAGAGTGATTTATTGAACAGGAGCCTGTACTACCAGTCACTTCTTATTGAAAATATATGGTCGCACACCCTATGGAGAAACCTCAAGCGGCCTTATACTGGTCTCCAGTTGCAGTGGGTGGATGCTGACTTTGCAGTACTGGGCTACTGGTGTGAATGCTCCATATGAGGACATGTCTTGCCCAATTACTCTGGGAACGTTAGTCGTGCTTTGAAAAATATTAGTCACCTATTACATATTAGACTTCAGAATACCCTCTCAAATGAACATGCCCCCAGAAATTGTAATACTCTTAAGGAAGATATCAAAGGTCCTTGTGGAGGAGTTAAGGTATTAATTCTTTCAGGTAGTAAAGGTATATTGAATTCAATTCAGTTCATTTTATTAATCATAAAGGAAATTCAAGAAATGAACTGGTGAACCCAGCAAACAATCAATCTAGGTATATTCTAGGTCATATAATGTATGTGTACACCACACCGTGGCACACACACCTAAGCCTTAAACACACACAAAGACACAAAACCACACATTTACAGCCTGGCAGACTGAGCTCCACACCTGAGGGACCTCCAGTATTGCAGCACAGGAAACAGCTCTTGGGAGAAGAGGGCTGGAGGATTATTGAATTATTCCAGAGCAGCTCTCCGTGACTGGAGAGGACCATAGGAAGAGGGAATTATTTGTGGCGATCCTCTATGTGGCCCTGTTAAATCGTCCAGCTGCCCCCAGACCTATTTTTGAAAGGAGCCACAGCTGCAAATGAAGACTGTAGTGGTGCTGTGTGTGTGCAAGTGCATGTATGTGTGTGCGTATGAAGAAAATTCCCCATACACTTGGCTCTTTGGAGCCAAATCTGGCTCCAAAGAGGTACAATTATCTTGAGTGCACTGTCAGTCATAGAGTCTGCATTTAATTGCAGCAGGAGAGGGGACACCCAGTGTTACTTCATTAGAGTAAGAGCACTACACTGGGCAGATATTGTCCAAATGGGCAGTAAATACACACTGACAAAGCTGAGCCTGGACCCACAAAGAGGACACTGGGAATGGTCATTAATTACTGGTATTAACAAGTAGGTCAACATGTCTGCTGTTAGAAAGCAATTATTGGTATATTGGTCAAAAACAAATGTGCCAAATACAAGTAAATTTCAAATGTTGATGATGAACGGTCTGCGCTAAAGATATGTTTCAAATTTCAGGGATACATTTCTTCAAAGCATGTATCAATAGGCTTCTCTCAAGCCACCTAAACAACAGATTACTATAATGTAAATCTGATATGAATACTGGGGGTGACAACTAAACACTTCTAAATGGATATTGGCGTGTTTTCGATAGTCCAGGGCTCTGTGTGCCTTTGAGAAGGTGTGAAACATGCTGTTGTGGATTCAACAGGAACATTTTGCACGTCTCAGTAGTTGTGTCATTTTGCATGTCCCAGTTTTGACTCAGATGTGACAGGTGGCAGTGTCTTGGCCAGCCCTGGTAAACACCATCAGGACTGCAAAAGCACAGTTGGTTTTCTTCTCACTGCCACTGACTGGGCACTTGCAAAACATCTCCTCACCCACCTACACAGTCACACGCGTCACCATGTGTCATGGTGTCCATACAAGGACACTCAGGGATAGTGTCAGGTGTACATAATTGTGTGTGTGCGCATGTGTGTTAGTGTGTCACTGTGGGGACCAGTGCCTCCCTGGACTTTTACATTCTCACTTTTCTTTGCATCACTGGTTGCTCAAGGACAGCTGCATGCACTCCCTGCTTTTCCCCACTCCGCAGAGAGAATGCTGTAGTGCTCTTAGAAGCTTAAAAAGCCTTCCTCAAATCTTCTGCTGGGAAGTCACAAATGGTTAGACTCAAACATGCTCACCCATCAACATGCTATTGACAAGACTACTCTTCAACGCTGTTGCCAATAACAGGCAGAATAAAATACAAAATACTAACATACACATTGGTATTTTTGAAAATTGGAATAGATCAACACACTGACATACATCCATTATGCGAAGATGATCATTTTTGAATAGGATAGTGTCAGGCTTTTAAATGGAATCTCAAATGTCTGAGCAGATATGTTTTTGTGCTGTACATTTCTCTCTTATCAAACCCACAGCTATGCACTCATCATGCTTTTCATGCTCCATTGTCAAACAAGTGACTCATTAAGTTTTGTGACACTGCAGTATGTGGTTGTTCTTAACCACTGATTTGCTCTCTTGTGTTCTACTTCATCAGTAACAGCCCAGATTTTGTGTGTGTCTCCAGGGGTGCGGGGAGGCTTCAGCAAGAGGCTCAGCCATGGAGGGGGACTGCCTCGGTTGCATCAAGTACCTCATGTTCATCTTCAACTTCTTTATCTTTGTAAGCACGCCACCATAATACATGCCATTTTCTGTCAGCAGAGTAATATCTTATTACCAATCATGGTACATTGAGAACAGTTCATACAGCACAGATAGAAGCTTAGCTTAAGTAAAATATTGCTAAGAAGCAGGGTTTGAAAATATTGGATTTAAGCAATCCAAAAAACTCCACATCCTGTTGATAATGTACTGCAGGTTGTTTCGAAATGTGCTCATCTTGCTCTTTCTTGTACCCGTTCAATAAAAATAGGGACCTGGAAAGGGAGGTTGTTTTTGGAAAAGGAACACTTATCATGTACCTTTCTGAACTGCACATCAATTTGATTGGCTTCCCGTCTCCCTTCTCCTCCAGTTAGGTGGCTCCTTTCTGTTGGGGGTGGGGGTGTGGGTGCTGGTGGACCCAATGGGATTTAGGGAGATAGTTGCGGCCAACCCTCTGCTCTTCACGGGGGTCTACGTCATCCTGGCCATGGGGGGCATGCTCTTCCTGCTGGGATTCCTGGGCTGCTGCGGAGCCATCCGGGAGAACAAGTGTCTGCTGCTCTTTGTAAGTCACCTGTTTGATGAGAATTTTTTCATGAAAATCATTTAAAGAACCTGTGAGATACACCCTGCTCTCTCAAATTATAGTTTCATTAAAGTGTCTGCTAAATAAATAATATATACTACTGGCAAAGTGGTCAGAGGTGGGTAGGAGTTTCCTGAGTCATTTTCCCATTTGTAACCAGTAGGACAATACAAAGGACAAGTCTGCCATCTAGGGGAATGTTATCTCAATGCAGTAGAGATCAGAATTGAACCTGAAGTATAAATAAAAAATATATTTATAAATAATATATTGCTTCTACTGCTTAATTTATATCCCTACTGGATGGGATGGATAGGATGTAAGCACTGCCTAATCAAAGATGTTACCCGCCAACCTTTAGTACCCTTTGTGTTGTACTTACATGCACTTCTGGCTACTTTCTAGAAATATGAAGGTGTCTCACGTAAATTACTAGAAAAATAAATGGAAAGTGTGTTGTTGACCATATACATTCATTTTTAAAATCCAGGCTGAATAATTAATACAGTTTATATTCTGATTTTGCAACTTTGCTTTTTTCAGTTCTTCTTGCTCATTCTCATCATATTCCTGGCAGAGCTGGCGGCGGCCATTTTGGCCTTCATATTCCGGGAGCATGTAAGTGTTTATTACTCTTAATTGGGATAAGGCAAAAAAAAAATATTACACTCATTACAACATACCATCACTGTATTGTAGTGCCATTCATTTACCTTTTTCACCAACCTGGAAGTAGTACAACATGGTTCAGTACTACGGACTTGTCCTGTAGATCGAGGTCAGTGTCTAGCCCATGTCTGTGTCTCTGTGAGATCAGCTGACGAGGGAGTACTTCACCCGGGAGCTGAAACGCCACTACCAAGGTCACAACAACACTGAAGTCTTCACCTCCACATGGAACGCCATAATGTCCACGGTAGGAAAGGATATGGATAAATGGCTAAAACTACATACATTATTAGAGTTGAATAATTCATGCCTTCAAGATGATAGGCCTACCTCAATACTAAGGACAAATACACAGGAAGATTTCTTTTTCATGCACCTAATTACCCTTACTTAATAAAACTCCCTCTGCAGTTTGACTGCTGTGGGGTGAATAGCCCTGAGGACTTTGAGGAAAGCCTCTTTAGACTGCTCAACCCCAACAAGATGGTTCCTGAGGCCTGTTGCCAGAGAAACAGTCACCCTGGAGATGTAGAGTACATCAGCAGAGAGGAGTGTGTGAGTGGGAGCATGGCGTTTCGCCACAACAAGGTCAGAGTCTTAAGATATGTACACCCACGCACAAACACACATTTACTTCCTTTTATGGGTTAATAACCTTGTTTTCCTCATGTCTGTGTATCCTGGTAATCCTTCAGGGTTGTTATTCTGCAGTGGTGGATTATTTTGAGACGTACATCTATATGGCAGGAGGCTTGGCCATTGTTGTGCTGACAATAGAAGTATGTTCAAAAAAGTATTTCTTTGTATTTATGATACATAAAAAAATATGTCATAACCTTGTTCTTGAAATACCATCGGTATATACAACATGTATTTTCTGGAATATGTATTAAATACAATAGAAAATAATAATGTTGCCATAGTTGCATGAGTCCACCCTGTGGACATTTAAGGTAAGCCATACACTTTTCTGCTGTGAAGACACAATTCCATGCGATATAGAACTGAATGGGTTAGCTACCTTCTCTGAAAACCCAGTATAACCCCTCCTAATCTTTCCTCTCTCATTCTTTCCTCAGCTCTTTGCTATGGTATTTGCCATGTGTTTGTTCAGGGGCATCCAGTAGCCCCTCCCCCAGACACAACAAAATAACAACGATGAGAGGAATACAAAAGAGAATGGATATAAAAACACGTGTAGAATATAAACCAGATGTATATGTACATCATTTGTCTTTGTATGTTTGTTTTTTTTGTGATGTGGCGATGAGTGACTGGGGTTTTTGGACTTTACAGCTGGACCTTGGGGTTACTGTTGAAGACACAATAGATAAACAGCGTCAGGTGAAAATACAATGTGAATGAACTAATGCTCGAACTGGTAATCACCAATGCTGGGATTGAATTTTTGACTAGAACTACAGCATTATCAACGATTGAGTTCCAGGTTTCTAAATGTTCAAATACGCTGCAGCACAGTAAAAAGTCTCACAGCAGAGTCAGTTGTAATTGCACAGTCAGTGTATTACAACAGCTATTTATTTTATTGCGTTATTTTTTAAGAGCACTGTCAATAAGCTTGGCTCTTGGTGCGTCTGTGTCCTCTAAAAAATAAAGGTTTTTCACCAAACCTGTGCTACAACAAAGCAAGTTGTTCCAAATGTCCAAAAGAACTTTGAAGCACAGCCATTGCACTGTGTAGTATTATTGCAATTCTGAAATGTACTGTACAGAATATGTCAAATAAATATTTGTGAGTGTGTGTGCATGTGTGTGTGTTTTCTTAAAACCTACTCATTGTACATTGTGTAGTGATGTTCATTGCAACAGTGGTAATTAAATGGGATTTTGAGTGAGATGTTTATTTCTGTATTTGGCCTGAAGTATATGTAAATGTAATTGATTGATATTAAAATAGTTTCCGTGATGTGTGATTTAATTTTATTAGTAAACTTTGAAACTCAGTTTAACCCTGTGATTTAACAGTCACTCCTCTAATTTCTTATTAATGTAAAGAAAAGTGTTGCCCCATAAAAGAAAGAAAAAAATCTGAAAGTGGGGAGGTTTGGCCATTAGTGTTAGGCCTATCTACAGTATACTTGATCGGGGACTTTGCAAGGATGACAGAATTACAGCAAACTTTCGGTACCTTCCTACTTGGTTTCCATAGATTTGATACACAAATATCGAGTCAAGACCAGTTCTTGAAAACAAAAGTGATACATTAAGCACTTCATTTTTGAAGCTGACAGTTTAAAAGAGTCAAAATCATGTTCATTGATTTCTAATCTCCTTCTAGACAAATGTTGGGAAAAGTAGTTATTCGTCTATGTAATAGAATAGCTGCGCTATATCTTGGACTGGTTTTGTCACACTTTGTTGACGGAGGTAAGTTTTGTTCCTGAGATATATTTGAGTTTTTGTCCAGTCATATTTTGCATGTGCAAAATTTCACTTTAATGCTTTGCAGTAGAGGTCCTGTCGAAGCCTGGAGAATTGGTAAATCTACCGTGCATGTACCACTATGAGGACCATAGCAACATCCCTCAACTGTCAGTCCAATGGAGAGGACCCAACAATGGTCTTCTCTGCCACTATATTAAACACAAGGGTTTTAAGAACTGCACTGAGGGCTACTCAATGACCTACAGACCTGGGAAGATAACCCTTACCATCAAAGAGGTCAAAATGGACGATTTTGGCTCTCATGTTTGCTCGGTAAGCAAGCGTCATGAGTTTTCTGACTTTAGCCTGGAGCTGGCCATGATGACAGGTGAGTTTGGGTTGAGTGTGTGTTGACCTTCATACTAGGCAGCTTTGCAGCTGTACATTTGCTGTTTAAAATATGTGAGTCAACAGTGGAGTTGGCTAACAGTCTGAGTTTATTTCTGTAGATGCAGTCACTTCAGCACCAACAAGCAACTGGGATCCATCAGGTATGTTACTGTCCTCTATTGCTACCACAATTCTCAACCTAGAACCTAGTTGCACAATGTAAAAAATGTATGTAAGAAAAATAATGCAGAATTACGTACATACACTAAAATGTCGAAATATTGTTTACAGCTTAAGAAATATTTTTACCTGCTGATATCTTAAATAAATGTCAGTTTCATATTTATCTACTATTTGTTGTAATACAAGTTTACATGTTTATGTAAAGTTACTAATTTAGGAAAATCTTGTCTCTCCAGGTTTTTCCAAGGCTCATATTCCTATTCTTGCTAGCTCTGTATTGATTTTCTTCTGGGATGGAGTGCTTTAGTATGTACCTCGATACTGTGATCTAACATAGAAAATGAGAAAAAAACTCATGTTGATTACTAACAGCTTGATATTTTACTTTAGTAAAAAGAAATAGTAAGCAGGTTCAGCAGGTTCAGTTAAATCACGTGTCCTGGTATTATGTCATGTTCCATTATACACAGGAACGTCAGTGTTTTATGATGTACATGTGTGTGGGCAAGCATCTACATGTGTCCATGTGTTTTCTAAAAGGAATGTGTGTGTGTGTGTGTGTGAGGCTCTCTGGAGTGTGGCATCAAGACTCAGCCTCTCACATGCCACTAGATGAAGACCACATTCTTGTCCCCCATGCTATGTGTCCTGTTGCACTAACGGGCATTCAGAACTAAGCCCCTCATTGGTCAGAATCTCTCTCTGTGTGTACAGGAACATGATTCATTGCCCACAACAGATTGGTTTGACTCTTGAGTCTAATTATTAATTTGACAAACATGTTTTATTTAATAAATACAATTTCATGGACATTTTATTTAATAAGGTTTGTCCTTCTAAGATAAATCTTCAATACCCTTTACATGTTATTGCAAATAGGTATACTGACTACTATTCGTGTGACTCAGCACGTCTGTGTTTGTCTTTCTAAGAATTGCAAGGACCATAATGAGCACTAGGTTTTAAATTACATAGCTGTTTGTCCACATGTTGTGCTAGAAGTAGGGCATGTGCATGACTTGGAACCATTTACCATTGGAGTGTAACTGAAATTCCTAAAGAAAAGAAAAGCTGAGAAAATTGTTTCCCTGTAAATAACCCATGATCTCTACCCATGTTGGAACACCCAATCTTTCACAACATGCCAGAGACCGAAGTATTCCCAACTACTCACCCTGCTGGCTTTTTCCCCCTGCACTTTTGCTATAAATAAATGCATAAATTAACAAACACGTGTCCAGTCCACCTTCCAGGCTCTGGAACAGACCACCTCCTATCGAAATGTAGGAACGCTGTTACTTGCTGTTGTCTCACATGTGTCTAAATTGTAATATTATATAAGGTTTTACGTAATCCGGATCAGTGACAGCGAACGGCGTTCTTTTGCACTGCGATACCACTATTGACCACATGGGGCGTCAGTATACGCATTATTTACATTTTCCCTGAGGTAGGCACTAGAATAGTCTGGAAGAGTCAGTCTAGCTGGAGTGATTTGCAGTGTGTTTTAGTGAACAAATTGCCAACATAGCGCAGACCTCTATCAACCGAGCCTATTTGTCATCCACAATTACAATTCTGAACTGTAAAGAGAAGGCAACCCATAACGATATTCAGTATGCATAAGCCACCTTATCTCAGTATATGTTGACCACTCACGCTGCTCATTGTATTCTTATTTTTATATATATTTTATTTTATGTTTAAATTGTTGTATTCTTATATTGTTTAGTTCTTAGAAATAGTTTTGTACTGTTACTTAATTTAAGATTCGTATATGTTTAGTGTTTTGCACCTCCCTGCCACAGTAAATTCCGTGTTTGTATAACATACATGGCGAATAAACCAAATTCTGATTCTGATCTGATTGTTGTTTTGTTTTGATTCGCGGAAGTTGGTTGACAGTAACATCACAAAAGTGAGCCAATGGGCCTACTGTAGATATAGCCTACTAAACCTACATCACAATCGCAATGCGTCTCGCAGTGTCTTTAGCAACATTTGGCCTATGGCCAAATTCAAAAGGATGTATATAAAATTATTATATTTCTAGCTCACACTGATAAAAGATTGTGTTGTGACATACATTAGGCTATGCACACTGATAAAAGATTGTGTTGTGACATACATTAGGCTATGCATTTTTTGTTTACATAGACAGGGAATCTGGAGTAGAATATTGAGAAGTCTGACTGATTGACTGCATCTTCAGAATCATCCCGCCTGGATCAGAGCAAGAGCAATTTTTGGCAAGCAGTGACCAAATGTAAGCGTGAGCTCGGGTTTCTTGAGGACGAGCTGGAGGACCGCCAGGGTTTTGAATAGAATCCCCTTTATGTAAGAGACAGGGAGGGGGCATGAAAATAGGTTGCAAAGGGTCTGCGCGATCCTCGTGACCAATGTTTGTGTAAGTGTGTGTGGGTGGCGAGTCAGATATACCGCGTCCTACTGCTCACGTTTAAGTTTGGGTCCGGACACATTCTTTCCATGCCATGAGATTCTCTCTGATATTGTTATACAACTCAAACACTTTTTTCTGTTTTAGTTTTTTGGAATCAAATGCAACTACGGCTGATTGTGGCTACTCTGTGGCAGATGATTCCGACAGCTGTTTTATCATAATTGTTTCATAATGTATATACTTGTCCATATGACGATAGTTAAAATAGATTTAATGTGGAAGACAAACTCAATTTAGATTTCAGTTTTGAAAGTCATGTGGCAGTATTCAGTTCACGCTCATTGACTTTCAACCATTGATCCACAGATGACCGCCACCTGCGCTGCCAACAGGCGGGAGAGCATGCGCAGCATGGGAGGGACAAGAAGGTGAGTGAGAAAAGTACCAAGTATTGATGGTTAAGACCAAATAATGACATCATAACAGTCTAATCCTAATGTGAATTTAAGTTCATGTATGGCTTCATATAATCAAGCAGTGATATTTAGTTCATGAATAATTGTTTTGAAGACTCTTATTTTGGTATTGGTTGGATGTTGCACATGATTTGGTTGGTTTATGATTTGATTAATATATAATTTATAATTTATGATAAGATACGAGGGAAGTGATGTACGAGTTGGTTGGAGGGTGTTCTGAGAAATGGCTATTATTTGCCCATGACCTTAAAACAAAGTCAATATAGAAGTAGTAGAAAGAAACATGTACAGGGTTACAATAGTCAAACCATATCAGAAAGGACACTCAACTTTCAGGAGAAATGGTTTGAAGATGATACTTGGCTCCAGTACTGCCCCTACTGGGGTCCTTTGTTTCTATCGTGCTAAATATTTTGCAGCACAGAAGTCTAAGCTTGTCTAAGTTTAAGAAGTACTTGGCAAAATCTGTTTGTTTTTTGGCATGGAGAAGGAGAATGGGAATTTTACCCAGCTTCTCATATACAAGGATGATGCAGAGCTGATCACCTGGCTGAAAGGTAACTTTTAGGTCAGTACCCAAATGCAAAATGGCATTTTGAGGCAAGTCGGCAATACAATTATCCAAGAAAATTGTGTCAGAAATAACATCGATGCCAATGGTCCAGTTTGCACTTATCAGTAATGGATTTGAGCAGGAGTCAATATGTTTGTGCTTTGTATGCAGATATATAACCAGTGGAAGAACTTCTGGGACTAAACATTTATGGGACTGGCAAAATAATGCCAATATGGCATGCAATGCGATTATTCTTTAAGGCCTTTCTCAGTCCTAACTTCAAGGACAAAAGAAATGGTGTGGGAAGAAGACAATTTAGGACTACTGGTTGTTCCACATCAGTATTCCCTTCATTCAAGCTTACTCTATTTGCCATACAGGCCTACCACAAGTCAACCAAGCAAGTTAGTGAGAAGTAAATGTTCTTTGTATGAACACACTATCAACCACTATCAACCACACCTGGATCTGGATCTGGATTCAGATCCAGATCCAGGCCCCTCTACAGTGACGACTCTCTCCATTCAGGAGGGTGAAGTTAACAGAATTTTCAAGAAGCAGAATCCCCGCAAAGCAGCTGGGCCGGACTCTGTCTCTCCAGCCACCCTCAAGCACTGCGCTGACCAGCTGTCTCCGGTGTTTACCTACATCTTTAACACCTCCCTTGAGACATGCCATGTGCCAGCCTGTCTCAAGTCCTCCACCATCATCCCTGTGCCCAAAAAGCCAAGGCCAACAGGACATAATGACTACAGACCCGTCGCCCTGACCTCTGTGGTAATGAAGTATTTCGAGCGCCTGGTGCTGGCACACCTTAAATCCATCACAGACCCTCTACTGGACCCCCTGCAGTTTGCCTACAGAGCCAACAGGTCTGTGAACGATGCAGTTAACATGGCCCTCCACTTCACCCTACAGCACCTGGACTCCCCAGCATCCTATGCCAGGATCCTGTTTGTGGACTTCAGCTCTGCCTTCAATACAATCATCCCTGCCCTGCTTCAGGACAAGCTCTCCCAGCTGAACGTGCCTGATTCCACCTGCAGGTGGATCACAGACTTCCTGTCTGACAGGAAGCAGTGCGTTAATATGGGAACACAAGTCTCTGACTCCCGGTCCATCAGCACCGGATCACCTCAGGGCTGCGTCCTTTCTCCTCTGCTCTTCTCCCTGTACACCAACAGCTGCACCTCCAGTCATCCGTCCGTCAAACTCCTGAAGTTTGCGGACGACACCACCCTTATAAGGCTCATCTCTGGTGGAGACGAGTCTGATTATAGGTGGGAAGCGGCCAACCTGGTGACCTGGTGCAGCCAGAACAACTTAGAGCTCAATGCTCTTAAGACAGTGGAGATGGTTGTGGACTTCAGGAAGAACACAACCCCACTCACCCCCATTACCCTGTGTGACTCCCCAGTCAACACTGTGGAGTCCTTCCGCTTCCTGGGCACTATCCTCTCCCAGGACCTCAAGTGGGAACTGAACATCGGCTCCCTCATCAAGAAAGCACATCAGAGGATGTACTTCCTTCGGCAGCTGAAGAAGTTAAACCTGCCAAAGACAATGATGGTGCACTTCTACTCAGCCATCATTGAGTCCATCCTCACCTCCTCCATCACCGTCTGGTACGCTGCTGCCACTGCCAAGGACAAGAGCAGGCTGCAGCGTATCATCCGCACTGCTGAGAAGGTGATTGGCTGCAATCTGCCTACCCTCGAGGACCTGCACACCTCGAGGACCCTGAGGCGAGCGAGGAAGATTGTGGCCGACTCCTCCCACCCTGGACACTCCCTGTTTCAGTCACTCCCCTCCGGCAGAAGGCTGCGGTCCATCAGGACCAATACCTCACGCCACAAAAACACTTTCTTCCCTTCCGCTGTTGGCCTCTTCAACAAAGCCAAGGATCCACACTGACTCTAATGACTTCCGGCTTAAAACACAATGCTTTTTGCACTGCATTACAAAATTGTATCTTGTACATTTGT
This sequence comes from Osmerus eperlanus, assembly GCF_963692335.1. Classification (NCBI taxonomy): domain Eukaryota; kingdom Metazoa; phylum Chordata; class Actinopteri; order Osmeriformes; family Osmeridae; genus Osmerus; species Osmerus eperlanus. The sequence goes on along the minus strand of NC_085027.1, from coordinate 10,568,318 downwards.
ATTTTTTGTAATATCATCATTTAGGGTTTATTCAGCTCATATTGCAAAAGTTCTGTGTTATTGAGTGGATGAATGGCATGGCGGTATTGGGTTTTTAAGCCTTTCATGATGTATAGACCTGAGAGCGGTGACATTCTCTTGACAAACTTGAAGGGTAGACAATGGTTTTAAATGAAAAGACTGACCTACCTCCTATAGGGAGCATGCATTCTTGAGCTATCAAAGCCTTCACACTTTCTAGAAAAATAAGTTCTCCAACCATAATGGTCAAATAGATATTCAAATGTTCATTGTTAAGGTAAAGATACAAAACATCACTGACCAGCTGTCAAAAATTATCGATGAGATTAGCAGACTGCAGTTGTAATCATAGTAAAATTATATAATTATAAAGAAAAAACGGCACAAAATGACTAATCGGTGAAAGTAACCTTTACTATGGCTTCCTCAAGGGAGCTTGGTTTTTGATGTATGATATACTTTATGTTCTAGTCTCCTTTTGAAGAAGACTTTAACTGGGAAAGACTGACCCAGTCTTTCAATTGATTATATATTGACAGATACGTATCCTGGTTGGGGTTTGACTTTGTGCAGAATGATTACCTAAAGGTTTACCCGATAGCTCTATGTTTGCATTCAACAGTTAAAAGGATATTTGACTAAACAAACCACAACCCTCCTCCTTCTGGTTGTCAGAGCTAAGCTCACCACCAGAGACAGAACGAGACATCTACAGGTCATTGAGCAACAAGGTGACGAGAACCTGAATGATTACAATACCATAGGCTCAGTCAGCCTCCTTGAAATTAGGCCAAAGGTTTAAAGTGGTGTGAATATTTGGCTGTCACGCTTTGAGTTTCTAAGCTTTTTATACCATCTGTGCATGAAGAAGCTTGGCTGAACCTGTTGACTTTGTTCTAATGCACATGGACTGGATGGGTGAGGGGTGTCGTGTCACCAAGATTGGTCAAAACCTTTAGAACCTTGTAATTATGTTGAATGTCCAAACAGAGCAAGTCAAGCAGTATTCTGTTACAGGCTTGTTCAAACATGGTGGGCAGGATAGCAATTTAACAGATTTTGCTTTGACGTAATACATGCCCTGGCTGTAAATATAAGTAATCTTGATTTGGAAGATGCTTGGTCAGTCAGGTGAATGTTCATTCACGTGTATGTGACCTGAAAGAATGAATAGATACAAATCTATTTGAAACTTTCTATAGAAAATAGAAAGCACTGACAGCATCCTTGGGTATTTCAAATTTATATTTGCCCTTAAAAGGCTCCTAAGGAAACTATATAGACAGCTTTCTATAGGACACCAATCATTCCATTGAATTATAGATGATTTCAGTGAATAGATTATTCAATGTATGAATGATATATGGACCATCAGACATGTCACAATGAAGTCAATACTATACTAATTAACCAAAGTATCATGACAGTATTTTTTTATAACGCAGACCAGTCAAGATACATTATTTGCATCTACTGAAATATTGATTCATAGATATTGAAGAGACAAAGGTTCCTTCCATATTTTACTTATACTTATGTAAAACCAATCTTTATTATCAGATCATAGATTAAAAAAAGAAATGCTGTCTCTACAAAACTTTATACAAAAATGTTTTAAGGATAAACAAGGCAGCAGTAAAAGCTGTTTAATATGCTGTTGAAATACATTTGTCTCCATCCAGTCAAAACTTGTTGTGTTTGAAGAAGCTGAACCAAAACATCCCTAAGGAAAAAAACACCTCCCTAGAGCCAGCCCATAATTATGCAACCAGATCTCATGAAGGCCATTTCAGATGTGCTCATTTACTGTTGCATCACTCTCAGCATGTGCCACCTTACTCACCAGTCCATTGTGGCATAGAGAGAAAACGAGTGAGTCAGCAATAGCAAAGAGAGCTAGAAAGTGAGAGACAGTTAGAAAGAGAGAGAGGTAAGGAGAGAGAGAGAAAAAAAAGTTACATAACTGTGTTGAAATATACCCAAAGTCACATGTTCACATTGAGGACTGCAGACACACACACACACAAATATCTGGAGTGTGAGGTGCAAGTTGTACTAGCAGCAATACTGACACTAACGCATGGTCATTAAAGATTCAATAGTGATTCGCTAGCAGACACTGCCTTCCTCCATGTGAAGAGTCTGTGGGAAAAAATGGGCAGGGACCTCACTGTCTCTGAGAGATAAACATGTGACTAGCCCCGGCCAACGTTTTTATTGGAAGGTGGAGAGGGAGAGAAAAGAAAAGGAGACAAGAAGCAAAGCCACGCCTTAGGCTTCGGAGAATAGAGCTGAGGTTCATAGAGAGCTGACGTCTGTGTTCAGGATCAGGACCAAGACAGGGATGTGATAAGGCTCACAGAGATAGGGGTTGGGGGTTGATGATGACGAAACCACTGTGTGAATATGGTTTACTTGCAATCCGACAATCTGGATGGCATTTGACTTCTCGTCCTCCAGGCTTATATGACAGATCAGTGTTCCCTTGTTTTACCTAGAGGCCTCTGGTCTCATCTCAAACTCTATAATATGACATGTCATCTTAAATGAGATTCATTACTCTCAGCATATGCTAGCACTGTAACTCCTAGCATTGTCAAAGAATAAGATGATCCACAAGGGTCCTGTCTAAATGTAATCTTCAGTATTGTTACATGCCTTTGTGTAAATTAGCCTAGCAGAACTAACCAAGCACGCAGGGCTTCACTTCAAAGAACAGCGAACAACTGCAAATGAGGATGAACCTACTCTATATACTATAATTTTCTCTCACACATGTCCGCTCTGGACTCTTGGGCTAGTACTCACAGTGTCACTTAGCACGGATCATTAGACCGGTAAAGCGGCATACTGTATTGATCGATTTGATCTCAGAGGCTGCGCAGGGGGGTTGTGAGTTGGAATCACTTTGAATTACGAATGAAGGGGATTATGGATAGCAAGCGTTTCAAAACCCTCTAAATCTAATGGAAAACACACAAACAAGATGCACTCACAAAACAAGCAAATAACACATTTGTATTACTGTTAATGACACCTCAAATGATACTCCAATCCTCAGTACAAACAGAAACTGTGAATCATGTCTCCCCTCTCTCCATGAACAGCACTATGTTCCTTTATGTTGCATTTGCGCAGAGTCATAAGAAGTTTCAACTGCATCTGATTACCTTCTATGACAATTGCTCACAATGACACAAGGATCAAAAGTGAGTCACATGGAAAATCCTCTTGAAATACTATATGGGAGATCCCATATGTTCTGCTATCTCTCCATCAACAAAATCTGTCTCTTGTGTATAGAGGGGATGTATACTATACGAAGTATCTTGTGAATTACTGTACACAGGCTCTGGTGAGAGGCACAGACAGAGGAAGACCTTTGTCTGAACAACACATTCACCAAAGTATCAAGATTTTCTCTTTCATTCCTAGTGTAATGTAATGGTTTTGCTGAAAGGATATGGCATGCTTGAGAAATCCTGGTTACCTTGGGGACAAAGAAGTCATTGCTGGGGCAGAAGAACTGAGTAGTATAGTGTCTAGGTAGACACACTATAGGGCTTGCACTCTGCGTGGAGAAAAGCTCTGAGCAATGTTGGCCTTGTGAGAACAGGATCCAGAAATTGCTATGATAGCTACTTTTCTTGTATTTGTTCTACTTGCTGAGCAAGACTGTATGTACTGAACCCTATTGTAGCCACAGTTTGGTATCTCATAATGGGCAAGTGGCATTTTGAAATTCTAAGAATTTAATCACACATTGGGCCTAGTAACATAATATCCTAATATTATGTGTAAAGGTGTGTTGGTCATTTTCATTCTATGTACCTTTTGTGTAACCTTTGCTTTTTAAAAACATCTAAAAAATGTATTCATTACCACAGTAGGCTCATTATACCAGTCATTAGGTTTTCCAAATGAGTCCAAAGCGTTTTAATTGCAATGCAATATGTAGGCTACGTCTGAATCTATCACATACTAATCAATCGGCAATGTAATGTTGTCGAGTCTGTTTTACACTAAGGTGTTAACAACGAGGGTTAACCTGAATTAGAATGTCACGTCCTTTACCCAACACCTTAATTTGAATAATATGTGCACAAATTAGGGCGCTTGGTGTCAAGACATTTTTTCAATAACGAGAAAGAAGAATAGCTTGTGAGCAGCCTCAGTCCAAAGTTAATTCCCGCGTGACCACGTGCTTTTATAATTTCCATTTGATCTAAATATGTAAGCTTCCCTCGCCTATCGCCTTACGTTGGCCTCTACCGCAATGTCTATTTGTCAGATATGGTAGTGAGAGCACAAATCGGAGAGCTCAGTTTGTTTATACCCGCCCTCTCAGACACGTTTCCCTAGGAAAGGCTGCACGGGGTGTATGGTTACACTCCTACATCGCTCAATTTACCGCATCACTACAAGGTCCGGTCATGAGTGAGAGCTAACTGTCCTGAATTCACCGCTGAGAAAAGGGTAAGCCACAACTCACTTTTGGTAAGAATATTTTACCTGCATTGTTTTGCTCAAGACGTGTAAAACGCGCAGTATCAATAGATGCTGCGGAATATTTTGTGAAAATGATCACTCAGTGTAAGATTCATTGAATTGTAGTAGCCTATTTGCTATTCATGTAGTCTACGTTTGCGATTCATGTCAAATGAGTGCGTTAGAGTAAGATATCTGTCGCATTTAAAAAGAGAATTACTTAAAGCATTTTGTGTACTGTTTGTTCTTTGGTCCGAATTGTGGAAAATATTTGTACATTTAGGCTATGTGTCAGTTTTGCATTATTTCCATTTCCATATTTTTTTGTTAGTCTATATTGCAACTGTGCAATATAGAGCTTCAGTGTTCTTCTTCATTTTATTTTTTGTCTAGGTTAGTTAAAGGGAAACGTAGGTAGGTTAGGCATTAGTGCTGTTGCTGTATTGCTCTTAGGCTACTGTAGCCTAATAATGGCCAAGTTAAGTAGTCTATAACTCGTGTCCCCCCGTTCGCTGTTTTGCTCTAGGCTATTACATAATCACACAATATTGCATATTTGTTTGGAGGAGTAGGCTGCTTAGTGGATTCATTAAATAATTAAACTGCAAAGCAGCTGCTTACACTATTTTTGTGCTGTCCCTTATTCAACGTTTACAGCTATTCAGGGACCTCAAACTCAATTCGTTCAAAAACTGGATTCCAATTAAACAAAATCAAGGAATCCTCGATTTGTACATTTAAACTTGTTTATTCATATTTAAGTAATTACATGGAATTATATAGCATCATCAAATTCTAAAGGGAAAACCGTTATGCCCAATAATGTAACCAATTAGTATGTAGCATAGGCCTAATGGTTTTATTTGGTCGGCTTCTGATCTACAGGGAATAGGTTCATAGCGGTTGAGATGGGTTTTGTAGAAACATTAACTTGCATATTTAAAAGATATGCAGACGAGTTTCTGTGCAAATGACAAGAGACTTTGAATAAACAGGTATGATATTATAAATAAGATTGAGATCCAGTATAGGCTACTGCTGTAGGCCTATGATTGTACTGCTGTGTGAGTAGACCACATTGTACCCTAATGCTAGGTGACTGCAAGGATATTTGACAATACTTTTGCTGTCCACCTTTACCTGTGTCTAAACATTTACATTTACATTTATTCATTTAGCAGACGCTTTTATCCAAAGCGACTTCCAAGAGAGAGCTTTACAAAGTGCATAGGTCACTGATCATAACAACGAGATAGCCACAAAACATTGCGAGTAGCCAAAACATGAAGCACACATTGTGAACAACCAAAATAAGTGCCAAAGGGAAGAACCATAAGAGCATGTAGTTAAACAAGTTACAATTAAACAACATGAACTGCTATAAGTGCAAGTGTACCTGTGGAAAAAAAGCAAGCAACAATAATAAAACAATATATCACAGCGAGTACAAAAATTTAAGTCAGTTATCACTAACCACAAGAGCAACAAGTCTCTAAGCAAGAGTCATTGTGATCCTTGAGGAAACCATGCCTGTGTTATGCTGTCAGGTTTTGTTAATGCTCTCTCGTGGATAACAACCACAGGTGAGGATGTCGGCATCAGACTCAGAATACTCCATTGACTGGCTGGCCAGTGACGAGGAGTACGACAGCCCAGTTGGATTAAGCACTGATCACCCCGACAGACAAAAAACATCCTTACCACAATCACTGTCAAGGGAATCCCCAACAACCATACACGCTGGACTCATTGGAAGCACTACTAACTGTGACGAAAACTCTGAAGAAAAAATACGAAATGGGAACTCCAGGGTAAAGAATGACAGGAACGGCAATGACTCCAGCAGTGTCACCCCAACCACCGCCAAGGACACCGCCAAGGACTCCTGGGTCACAGAAACCCAGAGATACATCTTTTTTGGCCAACAGCAGAGACAGTCTTGGGCCCTTTGGACTACCTCTCCTTACACCATAGAAAGTGCATTTGGTGGGAAGCATCGTCAACCTAGGAAGAGATCCCACAGTCCTGGGCTGCCAGTACAGAGAGAGGGTACAAAGCCTGAGGAGGCAGATGAAGATAAACTGCTTGCACGTAAGGTGAGACTTTCCCAATTAGCCTTTATCTTCTCAATTAGGCTGTATCTTATTTGCTTGATAGGTCACATGACAAGTGCAAATTCCTATGTAGGCCTACATAGTGTTAGCATAAGAAAACATAATAACATATGTTCTCCTCTGCCCTGCTTATTGTGTGTCCAACCTCAGTGAGCTCCATAAGTTTTAGAAAGTCCCACTGTCGGATGACTTAGCCAACTGTGGGCATGGTTGCTGTATCACTCTCACTACAGCCAAAACCTTGTTAGTCTGCTGGGAAAATCCAAACATAGTCACAGGTCATGGCTTAGCTCTTCAATATCGCTTCCTCCCTCATTGCACTCTCAGGGTTTGAACATAGCAAGCATGGGTGGGAAGTATTTATGCTCAAGAGTAGGCCCAAGTTGAAACCAATTCAACTGGGTTACACATTAAAGTTTCATTATTGACAGTGTCCTAATGGTGAAAGTCACTGATAGTGTGTAAGAGAAAATAGTATTGGTCCGATAGTAGGTTTCATAATTCAGGTGTCTGGAAGAAGTGTGTTGTAAATTCAAACTTCTTCCAATTGGCATGCATTCAGAGCAAATAATATTGTTGGCTTACCAGTAGTATTTTCCGACATGAAACTTTGTTGTTGGGATGGGCAAAAATAAATGAATAAAAGGTTTTAATAATCATTTATATACATTTTTGAATATTCAATCACCCTGCTTTTCTAAAGTCACATGTCAACGGTCGTGCATCACATCTTGCTACTACCTCAAAAGGAACACACTGTACCTGCCTCCGACAAGTGAGGGCTGAAGGGTCATGTGACTACAACTAACCCTAACCAGTAACCCTAACCCAGGTTTTACTGTTGGGACAGCACTGAAATAGACCAACCATGGCAAAGGATTTTCTAAGAAATAATGTGCTGGTTGTTAAACGGAGGTCTTTGCCACATAATTGTATTAACACCATATAAATAGAGGCTTTGTTTTTCACCCAGGTCTAACTCAATGTCTATTTTCAACAGTGCTTGGATCTGCAATGTTACATCCGCCCGCTATCCAACATCCTTCTAGGTCTGCAATCCGGCCGATACTCTGGACGTAAGTGAGTCGTCTAATCCTTGCTCTGTGAACTCATGTGTATCTATATCCCTTCAATCCCTTCCTGACCATCCTACTTAGTTTTCCTGACTAGTACACACATGGCCAAACGGCTTTCTCAATAGAGTTGTGTTGCGTAAATTGCCTAGCAATTGAGATAGATCTGCTAAAGAAAGAAAAAGTGCCAGGACTGTCAAAGAACTGAAGGATCGTTACTGATAGAATGATGTCAGTCGGAGTTGGTGTCCCCAATGCATCAGAGATCATTGTCTTTCAAAAACATTGTTCAAATTTTGAAACAATCACGTTATATTTAAACAGCATTAGTATTTGGGTTAAAGTTGAATCCTCAGGACTCGTGATAAGAACAAGACACTGTTACGTAGTACTTAAGTTCAAATGTTGAAGTTCTTTAGGTAATGGCTAAATGCCCTTTTAAGGGAACAGCCCAAATGCACATAAATTACAAGGGGCAGAACGTCCAAAGCAGCAAAGATCATAGTCTAGACATACAATCTAGCCGCTTGTTAACCTAAGAGTGGTACACATGGTAAAAGGCTTTGATCAAAGGAAGGTTGACCTCTGTTGCATTCAATGTTCTTAATTTTGTTTCAGTACTGTGCAAGTTAATGCTATCCAGCCTGTATATCTAGATGTGTCTATGTCACAATAACTCAATATTATACTATCTAACTTGTTCACACACACAGATGTAAACCCATGTGTTTCCAAATAGAGCGTAGTCAATGGCATTCAATACTCATGACAAATGTGCCTCTGTCTTTTAGGCCTCAGCAGTTTCCAGGAGAGTGTTGCGATGGATCGTATTCAGAGAATAATGGGGGTCCTTCAGAACCCAAATATGGGGTAAATATCTCCCTAAATATCTCTTATCTTGCCTCTCACTACCTATGCAACACAAACCTCTCCAAACCTCAGTCTTTCTCCACCTATCCTTTATCTCTCTCCTCATTCTCGGAGCTTCATTCGACTAGTGACAGATCTGCAGCGGTGACACTAGCAGTGTGGCTGGCTGAACATGGTCAGAACCTTGAAGCTGACATGCTGAAATATTGAATGCAGACTACGCAGTTGACTGGACGATTCCTGGCAGCCAGACTGTTCAAAAAAGCACTGAACCGTCTCTTACTGAATAATAAGACTCGCCTCCTATTGATTAAGTCGCGTAGTGATGCAACAACACACTGCAGTCCACGGTTTAACTTCAGCTTTATTAAAAGGGGATGTCTAGTCAGCTTATCAGGATTTTTTTGTTAGAGGTGATTATCTTTGTGTGTTATGCTTCATGGAGAATTCTATTGGCAGCTTTCAGCTAGCTTGGCACATGCTCAACACGTGCGTGATTAGCTCAGAAATGAGCCAGGAACCAGGAACTACGGTCTGTAGCAACTAAATACTCCTAAGGAAAGCCCCAGAAGCCCCCTCCATCCATCCAAAAAGCCCTGAGCTGAGATATTATCTTATCGACACTACCAGCTGTCTGCTTGTCTGGCCAAAAGTGCTGTAGAGCACACTAGCTTTATAAGCCAGAAACACAATTTCCCACCAAATCAGCTGGCACTCACAGGGAAATTGAAATGTACGAAATAGAGTTGAGCAGTTTTGGCCTGTGTTTGTTTCAGGAGCAGTCCACATAGAGAGACAGAACACACAAGCACAGCAGGTGTTCCTTTGTCGAGGGTGCTGGATCGTTTCCAGACTTCCCATCTGCGGAGGAGTCAGTAGAATGAAGAGACTTGACAAGATAGCTCAGCCATCCTAGGAAGAAGAGAGAGGATACTGGGAGGGCGTTAGCTAGCGAGCGTAACTGTTTTAAATCCTGCTTAGAGCAGCTACAGCAGCAGAGAGGCCACTACAGGCCGCCTTGGGGCTTACTGCGCTATTTATAGTGGTGAATGAAACAAGGGCCTTCCCCCACTGCCACGTGTGGGCCAGGCCATGTGTGCGTAAAGCAGCATAGCGGCTCTCTACAGTCACATTTCTCATGTGGAACTGAACATGCCCCACTCATCCTCTCCTCTACAGGCATAATGTGTTCCATTTGCAGAGCATGTGTCTGTGTGGGGTGGAGGGGTGGGGGAGATAAGATCACATACCAGACATTAAGGAATGTAGAACATGGACTAGATTAGATTTACCCTCTGGCATTGTTATTCAGTAGTTTAGCTTTAACTCACTTGGTGACTCAGATGATTTGGAAATAACAGAATGTGGCAATGCTTTATGGTACGATTATGTAATGGCTATTGCATTATTTTGAGCTGCTGTGCGGCTTTGTATTTTTGAAAAAGTTTATCTAAAAAGAACGTTTTGAAGACGTTCAGGAATCCAGACAACTTAGCAAGTTAAATGTCATGGTGACATTTCAGGAATGTATACCTTTTAAAGGAAAACCCTTTTCACAATTAGGACTTTTCATAAAAAAACGAAAGAAAAGATAATTGTGCCCAACCTCTGTGAAATGTACGAAACAATTCTTAACCTAATCTTTTCTCTGTCTCTGTTCCAGTGAACGCTACATCAGAATTATACTGAAAATGGAAGAAATGCTTCATAGCTGGTTCCCCCATGTGAAAGCATGCTGTGACCATCTCATTGGCAACCAGAAAGATGACAGCACTCCAGCTAAGAGGCAAAAGGTACATTTGCCAAATTCATGCAGTTATATTTGATGGGGAAAAAAGCGACTATCGGGAGCTAGTAACTTTGTCCACATAGTGCAGTGCCTGTGAAGCTCGTTCCCGTGATGACACTGGTAATTAAGAATTGGAGTTTGTGTGCGTTTGCATTAAAAGTGTTGGCGTTATTTCAGGAAATTAGGAGTTTTAAGAAAGGTTAATGGCTAAATGTAACATTGTGGTGACCAAAAAAGCCAGGGATGCTTGTTGGCTAAATTTGTAAGAACAGGGTTACTGTCGTATGCATGTTTGTGTGTCATGAGATCCATGGCTCGATCTCATAGTGTGAGCTCAGCGTGGCTCCATGGATTCATTGCTTAAGGCGAGTTTAACAGTGCGTGAAGTGCTCATCCAAACAACGTCACACGCGGCACTGCACGTTCTTGGGTCCTAAGCAAGACACCTGCCATATTGCATGTTCATACAGTGCCTGGTTCTCGGGATAATTGAGAATTTAACACACAGATAGACATACAAAGATTCTTGGAATTATAGTTGGATTATTGTAACTATATTGTAATTAGATTAATGATTATTATAGTTAGAAATTATTATTGGGATATAATAATAATTGTGGTGGTGTATCCAGTATCCAGATCTTGAGAACAATAGTCTTACAATAACAGGCATTCAGAAAGGAATGTCTTTGAGAACAGGTAAAGGTCATCTGACTGAAGGAGGAAGCACAGAATTCTATTTTAATTACAGGGTTATATTCATTCCTCAAAAGCTAAACATATTCCAAAATCTGAAGTAAAGTAATAATGGCTATACAGTATATTTATTTCAAAAGAAGCGTGTTGGGAATCTACAAGATTTAAAGTATAGTATTTTTGTTTGATGATGTACAATTAGTTTGAAGTCTATTTAAAACTAAATGTTCATACTTTTCATGCCAACCTAACTTTCATTTTTTTGTCTTTCGTTTGCAGTACCACAGCCCTGCTAAGCTGCCACCTCTTGCCCCACTGTCCTCACTGTGTCCAACTGAGGGGGACCACACCCCGAGAGCAGGCGACGCCCCTTTCCCTGGCTCCTACTTTGCTCCACACCTCAAATGGCTCCACACCTCCCCCATTTGCTCCTCCAAGACAACTCAGCAGACACCGGCTCGACCCTCCACCTGCCCCCCTTCGTCCCGCCAGGACCCTGGCATGACCCAGGACAATGCAGTCTCCTCCAGCACTGACCCAAAGACTGAACCCCACCTGATTCGACCCAGGCGGCAGCCCATTTTCAAAATAAGCTCTCCCTGCCTGGAAAGACTGCTCAAGGCAAAGGGCAGCATCATCACCCCTAGAAATATGGGCGATGGTAGCAATGAGAGTAGCGGGTCGTAATGGTGGTGGTACTGGACTCGGGAATGTAAATGCTGTTTACATGCAGTGATAGCTATGGTAGAGGAGAAATGGCTGAAGGAGGGACTGAGTTGGCCCATGTACCACACAAGACAGGAGGAGGTTTAATGTCTACACAGGCCCTTTGAGGCTCCAGTAGAGTGTAGTTTACATGTTGCTGGCCCTTTAAGAGCATGTTTGAGATCCTGCGTACCAACTTCTGTTTACCTGCATTAACAAAGCCTGAGGAAATAGATCACAATGAGACGTAGTTAATCTTTTGCTACATTTTTTTTATTTCATTCTGAAACTTGTAAACTTTGGTTTAGGATTTCGAGAGATTTCAAGAAATTATTCTAAACATTAATGGGATATACCAACATGTAGAAACTAGGGCTTGGAGTTTTCATTGGTTGTACTTGAGCGCAACACAAACTTATCTTTTTGAGTGAGTGTCATCTTAATAGTAACATTTTGAGATTTTCCTCAGATTTCCTTCCGGTTCCTCATGGTAGCATGCGAGAAAGGAAAAAAGAAGGAATGATTTTTGAGACTTTGTGACGTTTTTGAGAATGTGTCAATGATACTTTCTATGATAATATCCACAAAAAACTTTGGCAGTACAATGTGTCGAATACATCTTCTCACTTTTTGGTAACCCAGCTCCAGAGAGTTGAATAAGGACTGTTACTTTATCAAATTGCTTCTAGTTTTTTTTTTTATATATATTTTTTGGGACAGTTAAGTGTGATAGGAAAGGCAGAGAAGGAGGAAGACATGCATGCCTTTGTGGTATTCACACTTATCCTGTGAGCCACCAGGGCACCCTGACTTTTAGTTAGTTTTTGATATGATTCCTCTACCTCATGTTGACACCTTGCCAATACATGGCCATGAAAGGATAAAAAAAGCATAAGGGCAACATCTTGCAAAGTCTGTCACAAACCAGGATGAATCATTAGCCATCCGACCTGACATATTTTGTTTTTGAGTCCCTGAACGGGGTGCTCCAAGCACTACATTGCTAGTTTCACACACTACATCTAAAACTATAAAGTGAAGAATTACAGAATGCTGGCTAACATGGTAGTCCTACATTGTGATATACCCCAAAGATGTGAGCCAAACCATATTAGAAAGATAGTGGGTCATTGTAAGGATTTCCAGTTTCTTAAAAAACACGTGGTCAGTGCCTGTCACTATGCCTGTAATATAATGTAACAAGAGAGAAACTACAGGGACTTGGAGGGACATTGCAGACCAGAGATCCAGTAATTCCTGCCACTTCCAATTTTTCAACTTAACCATCAAGTCTTGCCAACTTCTTTCTATACTAGGATCCTATACATAATCTACATGATGTTTTTATGCAATGATTAACAATGAATGGTTACATGTGGGATGACAAAAGGAGTTAACCTTTGTGTATATTTACCCCCTAAAAGGTGGCCTTTGTGACATTTTATACTTCAATAAATATGCTTGTTTTCATCAATGGAGTCTTCTGCCTCATCAGGGTTCCTGCAGGTTTCAGTAAGTAAAATTTAAGACCTTTTTAAGACATTTTAAGACCATAACGATTGAAATTTAAGACCTACAAGACTCACTACCAAAAAAATATTAAAATCAAAGAAATTCTAAACAAATATTTTAATTTCAATTAATTCATTGAAAAAGCATTAATTTAATTTACAGATAAAGCAATCACATTAGTAATTTAATTTAGCACTAAGTACTAGGGGTGGGGGGAAAATCGATTCACATATGAATCGCGATTCAGTCGGCGATTAAAAATCGATTTTTCATGAAATCGTGACCACAAGAATCACATCGTGATGGACCCTAGACTCTAGAGCTCCGCTTTGTAGGCTACGACTCAATACTATTTTGCTACTTTGTAATAACTTTCTGCGGTCAGCGTTTCTGTAAATGAACGAGGGTAAAACCTTTTTTAGACCTGGCTAAATGAAATTTAAGACCTCTGTCCGCTTTTAAGACGTTTTAAGGCCTTAAATTTAAAGTTCATAATTTCTGACTTTTTAAGACCCCGCAGGAACCCTGCTAATGTTCGTCCTATCAACCTTAACTTTTATACAGTCGGTTTGGGTTTCTACCAAAGACACAACAAAAAAAAACATTTTTGAAGCCTTTATTGTGTTTTTTTCTGCTTTAGGAAACTCGGCATAGGCAATTAAAAATTAAAAGAAAATAAATATGGATATTCATGTAAAACATTTTCCTAATGAAGCATTATACATAATGTACAATATTCTTTTCCCCAGGGTTCAATGATTCTATACACATTTCCAAACAAAATAAACGTACAGTACCTCCATGCTAAAAAAAACCTGAAAATAGGATGTGGAGCAATGAAAAAAATAACCAATAATACTCGATGCACTGCTCATGTGGATTTCTGTTCTTGAAACTGCTATAAGAAACCACAAGGTGAAATAAAATACTGAAATTGTAATGTGTCTTGTGAGTACATAAAAGAATGCATTAAATATTGAGTGTCCGGTTCTCATGAATAAGATGCCTCTTTTGCTCAGGAGTTCCTACAATTAGGTAAAGTGATTGTGATGTACCTCTGGGTTCTTGCTGAGTGTTTATTTGCAGTCTGTGAGCAGACAGCATATACCCAGGCTCAGTCTTTCCTACGTAAGCATGTGAGAACAATACGTGTGAATGTGTGTTTGATCGAGATTTAATAATCGGTGTCGGAGCCCTCAGCGTTGTCCACGTTGCGGGAGAGCATGTAGTTGTCCATGTCGATGGAGCGGCAGTTGTTGATGGCATAGCGAAGTCTCTCAGCCATGACGATCTGGCTCGAGTAGGGAGGCAGACGCAGCTGGAAGAAACACGTCTGGGAGGTGGGCAGGCTGTCATACGGCTGGAGGAGGAAGAGCAGAGAAGGTGTGAGTCTTACCTCAGCAGTCAAACACACTACCATGATAAGGTACTTTGACTCCACTGTGTTGCTGTTGCTAGGAAGCTGAAGCAATTGTTCATGAGAAATGGAAACCAAGGCTTTTTTTAAATAAAAAACCTTGCAAGCCTTGCACGCAAACACTAAACTGTAAACGCTGACAAAGGAATGCACTTATTTGGGGTTAACCATTTATGCTAAGAAGGGATGTTTGCATCTAGAAGGGTTTGAATTCAAACAACACAAAAATACTCTTTCCTATTCACAAAAGGGCATTGCTGTTGTTGAATGAAGTTGAGGACTCACAAAAACTTGTTAGGTGTTTAAAATAGGGCTTATGGATGAACAAAGCTGATAACTTATTATTAAAGCGCTCTCTTTTAAAATGATGGACGCCTACAGCTCCACACCCCAACATCAAACAAACCCCCGGCTTTGACTCCACCTCCATAGTTGACCAACTCACCCTGTCCACCTTCATAATCTGGAACCTCTGGGAGATGTCGGCCGTGTTGGCGGGCAGCCTGGAGCGCCCGGAGACGAAGCGCATGAAGAGCACGCGCTCCTCGTTGGAGAACTCATCCAGGGTCTGCCAGAACCACTGCACCAGGGCATGGTGCTCGTCCACCTCGCGGTAACGCACCACCTTCTTCAGCACCTCACAGCAGATCTCCGGCATGCCGCACACCATCTGCTCCAGCTGCTTGGCAGTCAGTAGGGACAACAGAGGCACGGGCACAATCCATGACATGCCCTCGCGCACCGCCGCCACCTAGAGGATGGCAATTTTGGGGCATTATTTCAGATTGCTTTGAAAGGCAAAATATTGTGAAATAGTATGGTTTGGAAGTGTTGAAAGTATGCCTAGATAACATCTTTCCATTGTAATTTTGTTGACCGTAGAAATGATGCATCAGTAAACAGAATGTCTACCTAAGAATTTCTCAATTTAACATTTATTTCTGTTTTTTAATAGCAGTTACACCCCATGTTCACCAGCTAGTAGACCACCATTCTATGAGAGCAGCGCTGTACAGAACTTACTTGTCGATCAATCTCGTGCAGTCTGTACTCTATGGCCCTGTCCACGTACTCCTTCCTGTTAGAGAAGGTGAGTGGGATGCTGTTTCCTCCTGGGATGATGGGCACCATCTTGCCGTCGGCACTTTGACCCACAAAGGAATCCAGAGGAATCATCTAGGGAGGAAAACACAAATCAGGGTTGAGTCAATACATCCACAAATCAGGGTTGAGTCAGTACATCCACAAATCAGGGTTGAGTCAGTACATCCACAAATCAGGGTTGAGTCAGTACATCCACAAATCAGGGTTGAGTCAGTACATCCACAAATCACTAAGCCTAGAGGTCACTACAAAGTTGTTGTATAGCTGGGATTTGATTCATTATTTTTTACATACTCAAATCAAATGAAAATATATACACGTATATCTTGCACAAGGTATTTGTTACTGAGCATGGATAACAATACATTTCCGGGTTGACTTTTTTTCCGGGGTCTGAATGCTCTGACCATCAAATAAGATGAACAAATTACGTTATTTTTAAGAAAGACATGGATTAATTTAATTCTTCGAAACAGACCCGAAATCTAAGAGACTACATGTCTCAGAGCAGTGAATTCACAGTCAGCAGTGTTTCCCCTACCATTATATTAGGGGGGCGCCCCGCCCCCCCCCCCCCAACAGCACATCCCATTTTTTTAAGGTTACCTTTTCTATAAAACAGGTATATAGCTTGCTCTTTTATTAAACAAACTAAATGGCCTTATGTTTTTTATCTTATTTACACGACGGCATGTCATTTCTGTCTCTACATGGTTGCCGTCGCCCCCCCCCACCCCCCCCCAACCCCCCCAAAGCTGTAAACCTAGGGGAAACACTGGTCAGCTATATATGTTGCGGCCATTTTCTAAAACCCTCCCACACAACACAGCCAGGAGAGAAGAAGTGGCACGAGGTAACCATCTCCCATCCTCTCCACACAGACAACAATGCCAGAGCAACAGATGCAGCCCTTTCCTGTCCATCCCTCTCTCTCTCCCTTCCCCTGGCTGAGTTGGCCATAGGGGTATGGCCCAGGGCCAGGCCCCCGGATCCCTTCACAAGGCTGGGATTGAGGCCAAGCCCCCCCCCCCCCCCCCCATTCAGGATATGCTGCATCGACAGAGGCTGTGGTATTCACTGTCGGGTACAGTGCTGGGGTTGTGTGAGGATGTTTGCATAGAGGAGGTGGAGGGGGATTTTTGGGACTGACTGGCTTCCTTTGCGTAAGCCCTGGTTCTGTAGGGGAGCCATGATGGTGCGGGGGAGTTTGTGTGAGGTAGTGTGACTGTGTGTGTGCCTGTGGGAGGTGCTTGTGTGAGAGTGCATGGATGTGTGTACATTTGTGTATGCGATTCGAGCTAGGCGGGCTGGTTATCGTATCAATAACAATCATGTCCAAAAAAGGAGAGAGGAGAGGGGTTTATCAGAGCAAAGTGCAGAACATGGTGTTCCAAGGTTTACAGTCAAATTCAGACATCTAGTCAAAGGCCTGTGCTTACAAAGTCACAGACTGTAATTCAATCAGATCCGCTCAACAGTTTTGAGGATGGAAAATGGTGGCCACAGTCAGAGGAATTTTAAACCGTAAAATGGCTGAGTTCTAGTAGTAGACTGGGACTAGAGCTGCAGTCTTTAAATAAGTACAGAGAAAAAGAGTACTTTGAAGAAAAACTTGGTATAACAATAAAACAGTGCTGGATTTCTTACCAACTAGTTGTAATTCAACCAAAGCACCTCTTTCCGAGGGCGTTAACTGTGTCATGCAGTACCTGCAGTATATCAAATCTTTCTACGTCACAACCTGCTATCTTCTAAAAAATTGCCGGAAGACCCATCCTTAAATCACTCTGCCCATAATCTCCTAGATAAACGATGTAATTCCTCCAGAATTAAAGAATGTGCAAAGATGGCGAAGTTGCAAAGTATTTGTTTTGGTCCCGCCCACAACCCACCTCATGGAAATTGTCCTCGGTGATGCCGCTGTCTTCAATGTGAAGAATGCTGTTGAGCGTCTGCACGTAGAGCAGGTCCACCTCCTCCAGGTCCTCCAGCAGCAGGGGGATGCAGCACAGTTGCTTCCACACCAGCGGGGCCAGGTGCAGGTCCAGGGGCTTCTTGGTGCGGATCGCCACGCCCATCAGGATTCCCAGGAACTTGAACTGGAGCAGATGCTCGTCCAGGCAGGCTGACGGGTTCAGCAGGAACCTGGGGAGGGAAAGGACATGAGCTGGTTCGTTAATTCATAAATGGTAATTGACTACACTTTATTTAGTTTTTATGTGGAAGTCAATTCTACACCTTGTATTTTCTGTTTCACTGGGCCAACCAAAATGGAGTGTTTGTCAACGGTCATGTGTCAAAGGGGTTTAGGTCATTTCCTTCAGTGTTTTAATGTTTTAGACCTTTGGTGGATGTTTGCTCCTCACCTGTCTCTATTGTAGCCCACCTCTGCTGTGGAGTTTGGGGAAGGGATAAGGAGGTCCACCACACCAGTCTCCAGCTCCTACACACACACACACACACACAAAGGGGAAAGGAAAATACACACACACATATGTCAGCTCACAGGACATCCTATACACAGCTGATTAATATTAACAAACGTATCCAACACAGGCTTCAAAATCACTGCCCAAAAGAGTCTATACCATTACTGATCAGTGAAGTATTTATCCCATTTTTTTTTTTCCAAACCCACCAGACTCTTTAGAGAGTGTAGTTCGGTGGGTTCGATCGGTGAGCGTTACCTGGCACATCTCAGTGATGGTGTCGTCAAAGACGCCCCCGGCATCGTCGGCCCCCTCTCCCACCAGCTTCACCTTCCAGGCCCGCGAAGGCAGCCGCAAGTCAGAGGCGTTCAGCTTCACCACCTGCCGGGCGATCTGCACAAAGATGGGCTTGCACTTGCGCCCTCTGGAGATAGAGAGAGAGCGGGAGAAGGAAGGGCAAACACGCAAATCGGTTGGTGTCACAATCGTGAGGTCACTGCTGTTAAGATTTGAACAAATTAATCACTCAGACAAATGCAGAATTCTACTTACTCCTTAGAAAACCTTGAAATGTCAACACATTTATTTGTGTTAATGTTTCTGCACACAAACACATTTAGTTTTGTCATATGCTTGGCCACTCTACATGGACACATGGGGAGCTACTGACCGTGTGGAGATCCTCTTGACGGTAATCTGAGGCCCGTAGTTCTTGCCCTGGACCATGGTCTTCCCTATGGAGCGGACCATGGGCAGGGTGTACACCCTGGGAGCCAGCAGGGGCCTTAGCTGGCCCTGGACGATCCCCCACGTACCAGCATTGTAATGAGAGGTGCAGCTCTGGAACCCAAACGGTATTCAGGTAAGAGGAGTTCAAAGAGTGCATCTTGGTGAGTACGTGTCATTTCTGCAAGAGATCTGTGGCCGGTGGGCGTGTGTGTTGGTGAATGCACTGCAATGTTGGCACGAGATATGTTACTGAGGTGTGTTTGTGTATTTATGTTCGTAAGGGACGCGTGACTGATGTATAAAGTATGGTGTGTGTGTACAGTACCTGGTGTGTGTACAGTATGGTGTGTGTGTACAGTACCTGGTGTGTGTACAGCTGGTGTGTGTACAGTATGGTGTGTGTGTACAGTATGGTGTGTGTGTACAGTATGGTGTGTGTGTACAGTACCTGGTGTGTGTACAGCTGGTATGTGTACAGTATGGTGTGTGTGTACAGTATGGTGTGTGTGTACAGTACCTGGTGTGTGTACAGCTGGTGTGTGTACAGTATGGTGTGTGTACAGTATGGTGTGTGTACAGTACCTGGTTGTTGGGGCTGAGGTTGAGCAGTCTCCAGGAGGAGTACATGAGGTCAGAGAAGTGGTAGAGCAGCCTGAGCCTGGCCCTCACCGCCTCCATGCTGACCTCCTTCAGACAGCTGTACTGGGGGGGCACAGACACAGGCAGGCCCAGCTGCAGGGGCACTGAGGAGCCTGATTATGTCACATTATCACACAGACCATTTTAACGAAGCAAGAAAGAAAAAAAAAAGCCTCTGGGCCATTTCTCTTACATCAAGTTTCCTTTCCTTGGGGTTCAACAACAACCACAATATCCTATTTCACAACAAGCTACATGTTTCTCTATTTGCTGTAGCATTCACTTAAGTCAGTGTCTGGAAACAAGACACCTATTATATAGCAGCTCACTTCATACAGAACACAGTACAATAGACACTCAGTCAATTAAATCTGGCACCGTAAGTGTGTGTTTATAGTTGGCGCAAGGAACGGGTTAAGCGTGTGCATACTGTACAATACTGTATATAGTGTGTCTGTCTGCGAAGGGCCTTAAGTACTGTATGTGAGCATGCGTGTGTACAGTGAACGTGTGGGTTTGTGTACATTTATGGGCATATAGCTGGAGGGACAATGTCGTGTGTGGAATACAATATGTGTATATACTACTGAGAGAGAGCGAGAGAAAGCGAGAATAAGAATGAGTATTTCAGTGTGCGTGTGTGTGCATGTACATACATGGGTATGCATACATGCATATGTGTGAGCATGTGTCTACATGTTTATACAGTATGAGTGTGTTTATATGTGCATGTATATTTGTGTGTTTGTACTGTATATTGGTGCATTTATGTCTGAGTATGTGTGTGAGTGTGTGTGAGTGACTGTCTGTGAGTCTGTGTGAGTGTGTGAGTCTGTGTGTGTGTGTGTGTGTGTGTGTGTGTGTGTGTGTGTGTGTGTGAGTGTGTCACCTGGAGCCCTGGGGGGAACCGACGGAGCGGTCCAGGCTGCGCTGTGGCAGCGGCCAGCAGAGATCTGATGGATGTTCTTGCCCTGCAGGGCACTTGCCAGGGTAGGCTCCCTCACATGGTTGGTGTGACCAAGACCCAACTGGAACACACACACACACCGAAGTATAATACAGTACTGTTACCACACATTAGCTATCAGTGCAGAAGACATAGTATGGTATGGCCATTTATTGTCAAAAGCCGCAACAACAAAATATTGGGCAAAACTGTGAAGGGCATAAAGATTCACATTTTGCAGGTTGTGTATGCCTATACTGTAGTTGTGTATCTGGCTGTGTGTGTGTGTGTCTGGTTGTTACCTGTCCCTCTGAGTTGCTGCCCCAGGTGTAGACGTCTCCTGTGGAGGAGAGCACCAGTGTGTGTTCGGCGCCAACGGCGATGTCCTCGATGAAGACCCCCGACAGAGCCGGCACCTGCTGGGGGCGATTGTGGTTCCGTGCCCACCCCTCGGGCAACCCAATCAGGCGGTCTTAAAATAGAAAACAATAAGCTATGACTGATAAGACATATTTGGGCGGTAAAAACACGAGATTAATTTGGGTATGAAAGAAAAAATATAAACATTTATATAATTTCCGAGACTACTGGAAAGTTTAGAAGTATAAAATTATTCAACAGATGTATACATGTCATTTTTGGTCTGCAGATTTAGTTAAATCGTCTAATAAAATACCTTGGCCGAATGTAAACACATTTCCATCTTTGGTAAGGGCTACAGAGAACTGTGTTCCACAGGCCACTTTTCTGATGCCGATTCCACAGAGGACATCCACCTTCTGTGACACACATGCACACACAAACAAACAGAGAGAGAGAGAAAGTTAAAATGCAAGCCTTGCTATGACTGAACCTCAGCAGCTGTAGAGTTGTAAAACGTTTTTAGGGAAAATAATGCAGAGGTCCAGGCGTCTCGGTCAGTGGTGCAAACCTGAGGTGACGACTTGGCTGTAGAATTCCCCAGACCCAGTTTTCCGTAATCCCCATCTCCGAAGGCCCACACCATCATGCCATCTGCAGAGACTGCTAAGGTGTGATTTAGGCCGCACGCCACCTGTGATGAGAAGACATAATTCCCCAAGTTAAACCAATATGTTTAAGGTGACTTACGGGTAGATCGGTTATTTAATTCAGTAAAGATAGTGTTTGCGAGGCTTTATTAAGTGGTAATAATGAATATGTACCTTCAATTATATTATGTTTTCTATTTCAATGGATCTCAAAGCTTAAGTGGTATCTGCAGTGATTTCCATGACCACAGAGGCATGGTGTAGCCCCGGGCGACAGGCTGTGATTCTCTCTTTACCTGTCCAACTTGGTAGCCCTCCAGGGCAGTGACCTTCTCTGGGAGCTTCTTGTTGGAGGTGTTGCCCAGACCCAGCCTGCCGTAGTCTCCGTTGCCGAAAGAGAATAGCTTTCCGTCTGCAGTAACCACAGCCGAGTGTTTGAACCCACAGGACATCTGGGATAAAGACAAAGATGATGGTAAAAATAAATGAATGATGATAACTTTAACAAATGGTTTAGTGTGGCTTTGCTGAACCAGACAATGTTGTTGTAGGTTTAAATGTGGGCAGTAGGTATGTATTAACTTAATGTCATATAATGTATATCTTCTGCCATGTTATAGCACTTACTTAGTCTTAACTTTGAATATTTTGTCATCTATGTATATCTATATGTACTGTATATATCTATAAGGAGGTGAAACTGCGTACCTGGACGACCTCCTCCCCCTGCAGGGCCTCGATCTGTCTGGGTCGCCGTTGGCGGTCGCTGTTCCCATGGCCTAGCTTGCCGTAGTCTCCATCGCCCCAGCTGAACACCTCGCCGCTCTCGGTCAGGGCCATGGAGTGGCCGTCACTGCCACAGGACGTCACCAGCTGCGTCACAACGAAGCCTGAGAAGGACAGGAACGACGCGAAGGGGTGAAAAGACAGACAGGCGATGACGATCCTCCAATGGTGATACAGTGTAGCATCTATAACCAACCAGCTATTATTTATCATATGAAAAAATAAATGACTGGTGGGAATCAATAACCCAGGCTAAGTTTTCATCCCATCCCATCCATTCTATCTTATTTCAAATTTTTTGATAACCTAAATGCTTTATCTTGATCTGCTCCCGCTAGTATCAAACTCCATTCCTCAGCAGTCCAGTACCTTGCAGGGCTGAGATGACAGTGAGCACGTGCAGGTCGTCTGAGTTGCCCTGCCCTAGGCGGCCATAGCTGCCCTCTCCACAGGCCAACACTGTCCCATTGGCCTGGATGACAAAGGTGCAGTTCTGACCACACACCACCTTAGAAGAAGATGGAGGGGTGGGTAGTGTTTGGAGGTGGGGAGGAATATAGAAAAGGGGAGGGAAACATTTTCACAAACCTACACAATCTTCATACCCTGACCAGAGTTGTAAATTGGGAACAAAAGCCATACCATAGCAGGGATATGAATGTATTCACACATGCTGGTGTGTCTGTGTGTACCTGTTGTGCCTGAGAGAAAGAT
Source organism: Osmerus eperlanus (assembly GCF_963692335.1). Taxonomy (NCBI): domain Eukaryota; kingdom Metazoa; phylum Chordata; class Actinopteri; order Osmeriformes; family Osmeridae; genus Osmerus; species Osmerus eperlanus. The sequence continues at coordinate 10,545,276 of NC_085027.1, read as the reverse complement.
GGAGCCGTGGTTGGCACCAAGATGTTTCTGCCTGCCTCTGCCAGCTGGCCGTGGCGCCCAGCTCCCCACAGAAACACGTCACACTTCCCTCCCAAGTGCCAGTCCTTGTTGCCATGCAACAAACAAACAAGTACACAAGAGGTCAACAATGACATTGTCTCCCTCCCTGTCAAGGAATGGGCTACAGCCATTACATGAGCTTAAAATGCCATTGCATAAGCAGAAAATTCCATTCCAAAATCAATTCAAAAGAATTTTACAAAAAAAAACTAAATACAAAAATAAAATGTTAAACAATAAGTCCTTTATAGCTCACCTCTGGTCTGAATGTGGCCCAAGACATGATCTGCTCATCCAAACCAGATACCCATTTACTGTTATCCTGTGAAGAGAGGACAATAAAATGACCATACATACTACCACACAGACACACCATTCCCCCAGTGTGCACCCCACCAAGCACAATTACAGATGGTTAACATAGTGTCTGCGGGGGACTAGGAAGGGTTTACAGCAACACTCACCATGAGCAGGGCCATCTCCTCCTTGGGCACGGGCTCCAGGTCAGGCACAGCAAAGGAGTCGGGGAAGGTGGCGCCGCGTGCAAGCGCCTCCGCTGCCTTCACCGTGGTGGAGAAGCAGTCCAGCCACGCCCACTCAGTGGAGCTCCAGCTAGCAGCGGAAGAGGAGGAGGTGGTGCCAGGCTCGGGGGGGCAGCGGCGCAGGTGGGGGGGCACGGGGGCTCGGCACAGGAGCTGGTCCAGGTGGAGCCCCACGGCCAGTGAGGCCAGGCACTGCATATAGGGGCTGTGGACCAGCTGCTCCCCGCACACCACATGGGGCTAGGGGGGACAGAGGAGAGAGAGACAGAGAAAGCGAGAGAGAGAGAGAGAGAGAGAGAGAGAGAGAGAGAGAGAGAGAGAGAGAGAGAGAGAGAGAGAGAGAGGGGCAGAGAGAAACAGAGATTAGATTTGGAAGTGGGTATTGGTCCCAGGTATGGCAGCAGTGTCACACAACTACAAACTGGTGAGAAAGAAAAGTTATTTCTCCTGTAAAATAGTCTTTGTGCATCATGTTGTATGATACAGGAATTGAGTATAAGCCATTTGATCTGGTTACAAAAAAATAAGTAATCCCTACCTTCTCATAGGTGTATTGTTCCTGAAGCATAATTGGAAGACCCTCCAGAAAGGCCCTCATGCAGGGTGCCATGTTCAATCCCACAACCCCCTGCTTCTTGAGGGAGGTCCGACAGGTGGCCAGCACATGGTTGGAAGAAACGAAGTCTGTGGTGCAGTTTACCACCAGCACATCCTGACAAAGAGGAAGAAGAATTACTCTTAATAAGCTGTAAAGCTATGGCTTTTAAAAGACTGTAAACACTCTTTATGTTTAAACTGAATAGACATGCGAGAAGTCAGAAGTAGTCATTTTCAGTGCGTATAAGGTTAGTTAGTGAGCTGGCTCACCTTTGACCTATTGGAGCAGATGGCGACGCCCACATCTGGGATCCAGACCATGTTCTGGATGGCTCCGGAACCGGCTACTATTGTCTGGAGCACTGAGCCATCCTGTGTCCCACACACACACACACACACAGATGTAAACACTCACAGTCAATGACGTGACTGAGAATGTATTTTGTTACACTGTAAACAGAAGCACTCTCAAAAAGTAGTTTTATGTTTATTGAGTGACAAGTTAAAAAAATCGGAGTATTTCTTCTTGTTTTCACACATTCAGCAATCTGTATAAATGTTGTAAAAAAGTACATCTACAAAGTATTGTAGCTCTAGGTGTGTCTCCACCTTGTGTGTGTGCAGCAAATGTGTGTGTGATTATTGTAGACATATGCTATAAATGTGTGTGCGGAAAGTGTGTGTGTGTGTGTATGTGTGTATAATCACCCGTAGCGACCAGATGTTCATGAGGCCGCCCACCCCTCCAGATGCCAGCGCCAGACCGTCGGGGCTGAAGGCCAGGGTCCTGACCGGGGTGATGTGACCTTTCAGCTGGAACACACACACCACGCCCTCTGAGCCCCTGGACCGCCTGGAGCACTGCTGTGGAGAGGAACACACAGACAGGTGGGCGTGGAGAAGACGTCTGCGGTTTAGGAATTGTTTATGACGTTACAGAACCAGAAATGTCGCTTTTCAAGGGGATCAGGGCTTGAGGAAAGGAAACCGGCGGTTCGTGCTCCTAACCCATGTCCTGGCAAACACTGAAGTGTGTGTGCATGAGTGGGTGAGGGGTGGGTTCTGCTTCAGTACCTTGAGTTTGGCTTTCGGTTCGTTCTCCCAACATCCTTCAGAGCCGGAAGAGGAGAATTCTGGGAAGCTGGAGGCGTCTTGAGGTACAGTCCAGACTGAGACTAGACCGTTCTGGCAACATCTGAAACCCACACAAACATACAATTTAATACAAAATTGAGGACAGAGTTTTTCTATGGAATTGTATCTGGTCTGGCTCAAAGGTTGAACTGGAGTCAGCATTATGTCAGTGTTGGCAAAAGACTGACCTTGCTCTATAAATTGGGTGTTAAGAGTGGAGTAAACAACGCAAAGTTAAAACTTTCTGTAATTTCACATTTCACACTTTCCATAAACTTCAATCAAAAATGTTAATTCAGGCACACATACTAGTCTTCTAAACCCCCTTTTTTATTTTCTTAGATTTCACCATATAATTAATGTTTTCGGTCGAATGAGGATGTTCTTTTATCAAACTGTCATGACGTGTCTTGACATGGCAAAACAGAACACAATACACAGTGAATAGTGGTATACTGTTCAAAAGCTGTACAAGAGTGAAGTAGATCGTGGTGGGTGTACGTACGTGGCCAGCATGCTGCAGGGTTTGGAGCCGTGGCCAGGAAGGCTGCACCAGGCCAGGCCGTTGACCAGCGCAGGGTGGGGGAGGCTCTGCAGACAGCGCCAGCCAGACCCAGACCCGGTGCCCGAGCTCTGACTGGCCCACAGCTTCACAGTCTCCTCTTTGGCACAGGTCAGCAGCAGCTGCCCACTAGGGTCCCACTTCATACTGGTGATGGACTCCTGGAATATATGAGGTAATGGCTTTTAGGGCTTCGGTTGGTTGGCCTTTTTGCAAGAAGTTGAAAGTAGCGTTCAACAAACATTGTTGAAATCAGTGACTATTAGGGTCATGGATAGGAAGGAGTTAGACCTTGATAAAAATGATGGTGATTAAAACAATAAATCATTGGGTCACTAAGTTTACCTTATGTGCATCAATAACCATAATAGCTCCTTTTTCCAGAGGCTCTTTGGTTCCAATTAGCAGCTTTCCGTCGGCATAGCCCACAGCATAGGGCTTGTCCTCGCTGTACCAGGCTATATGCATCACAGCCACTGTAGAAGAATAGAAAGATGTTCATGCACGTGTACCAAGGTCACGCAATCCTTACTGCTAGGACTTACGGGTCAGGGAAAAAAAAACACGTGCGCACACATATCTCTCTCTTATGCACACGGAATGACACACATCTCCCCCTACATACACACACACACGCTCCCATTTATACACACGCACAACACAGCCACTCACCATCCTTCCTGTAGCAGTGCTCCAGCTCAGTGCGGTGCATCGTGGAGGAATCCAGCACCTCAATGAGGCCCAGGGAACCGTCCATGCGGCCCACCAGCAGCAGGTCTCTGGGCTCGCCGCTCCACAGGGACACGGCCTCGCCCTCCGGCCACGCCAGGGCCGACACCCAGTGGGGCTGCACGTCCAGAAGGCCCTTCCCCCCTGTGACAGATGACGAAACCAAGAGACACAAAGTCAAAAGGGATTTTTATTCTTTAGCTCTGAAGAGTTGGCGCTTCGCAAAAGGGTATTGTTTCATAGACACGTGCTGTGGTAGAGTTTGACGCGTGCTTGATGATCATAAAAATTCAACAAGAATTTCATTGTTGTCTTGCACACAGGAGGCTATTGAACATGTCCAAGGACAGATGGTGTTGGCTGCAGGGCGTTTGGATGCTGGGTATGATTGGGAGGTTTGCCCAGCCCTGAGGCTCATGAATTGTTAATGCATGATATGAAATGTTAATACCTTTCCATTCACATAAGACCTCACACTGCTAACAATCTGATGCCAGTTAGCTTAGTAAAAATAGAGGGTACGGTTTTTGCGCTGTTAGAAGTAAAAAGTTTCTCAATCCACTCAATATGGTCTTGGCATTTGGCGTCCAATGCCAAATCGGCAGTATAATGCCTTAATGTGAGAGCGAGGGTGTACCATTTGGTCCTGTGGTTTTGAAAGCCTTACCGTTGACTTGCCAGATGTTGACCATTTTCTCCATGGCAGCAGCAAGATATTGGCCGGTGACACTCCAGGCCACAGGAGAAAGACTGGGGTCGCCAGGAGAGCCCAGGTTAGCCATGCCATCCTCAGAAGAACTCTCGCTGGTGACAGAAAAACTCAAAATAAACGGAAAGGTGGCAGAGAGGCAAGAAAGGAAGAGACGACACCCACACAGAACATTCCTAGAGGACAGATCCAGTAACATGTAGTGAGAGACAAAACAACCTTGAAGAGACATAACATCCAGTACAAGAGGAGAGAGCACCCACACCCACGGCAGAGACATCAACAAAACTATAATGATGTGTGTGGGTGAAAAGGAGAGGGGTTGATGGGGAAACAGACAGGCTGTGGTGGAACACGTAGTCATGTGTGTAGGAGCTCTAAGAAGAAGGCCCTCAGGTTTGATGCCTGGCAACATGAGCGCTTACGTTTTATTGAAGATGCAGGTCTGCTGAAGGGTGTACTGGTTTTTGGTCACATTCCACATTCTGACTGTTCCATCATTTCCACTTGTGGCCAACAGGCCTTTTTTACTGCACCAACTGCACGTGATAACCTGATATGAAAAAATATAAAAAACGTGATAAAAATATTTTCCCCAAAAGCATAGATTTATAAAACATAGCTGCTGATTACATGCAACTTCTGAAGTTCAGACCCTGTCTGAAGTTTTTCTTTAGACCCTCACCCCAGGGGTTAGCCAGCTGTGGATGAAGACACTGTCAGTGCTCATGAGTCTGAAGGACACTCGACAATGCTATCTCCCAGGAGTGAGGCCAGACTCATTTAAGCATTAACAGATGGACAGTTGCTCCGGAGGCAACATTTCATTAATGAAAGGAGTGTGTTCCAGATTGGGTATGAATGAAAAGATAGTATCTTCCCAAGAAGCAGGAGACAAAATGTCAAGGATGGATGAGGCTACTCAACTGTCGGGTTTTATGTTCAAGGGGGGTGTTACAGAAAGGGTTGGATAACCTCGAGACAGATAGAAAACACTTCTTTCTTCAAGGTTCTCTAGCCACCCTGCCCTAACAGCAACTAGCTACGCTGTACTTGTACCTCATTAGTAGACACATTACAGGCTTGTTTTGAATATATATATATCGACCTATAGAAATAGCAACATCACTTACACTTCATTAACAAGTATGGTGGCTCTGGAGAAGCCAAGTTTGTAAAAGAAAGTTAGTCCTCCGAATGCCCCACCCCCCCACTCACCCTGCTCTGGTGGGCCTCCAGCTTGACCATGGAGCACTTGCGCAGGTCCCCTGCCATGTCGGCGAAGGTCTGTGGGCGGCTCTGGTTGTCACGGTCGTGTGCGGCCAGTGTGCGGACCAGCTGCTGAGCTGCCCACTGGCGGTGCTGTGAGGAGAGCCTGGAGGACAGGCAGCAGGCCGCCAGGGCGTTGGCCAGCTCCAGAGCTCCTACAGCGGAGGGGTTATAGGAAGGATGGGCATACAAATGCGCAATTAGACCTGCTTGAGCGAAAACAAGGTGACAAGGATGCCCGGTGAGAGAGAGAGAGAAAAACGAGGGGGAAAGAGACAGAAATATAAATCATAGCAAAAGCATGAAACGGCAAAGGCAACAATGGGAGTGTCAATACAGTGATGAGATGGCAAGTCATGTTTTGATTAGAAGAATTGATGTCCCAATCATAGAGCACATAAAATGACAAAGACTATCATGATGTGAGCCACCATCAATACTACAAACCTCTTTTCTCAATGTCTGCCTTGTCATAGTTTGGTCTCAGTCTCGCCCCTTTGTCAGCCAGGAGGGCCACTAAAGCTTGGGTGACCACAAAGTTAGGTGAGGTCACAAGCTTGTTCTCCTCTGCCACCCCCCGCAGGAAGCTGGGAAGGAACTTTCTTTGGATGGGGTCATCCACTGTGGTCAGGTTCATCCCTGTGGCGGCGGCGATCAGGTTCTAAACACGAATGAACACGCATACGGTTCATTTATAGACGACAGAAAGACTTGTCAAGACTTGCCTCCGTTGGTGCTATGAATTTGATTAGATTATTTTTATTCATGGGAGTTTAGTTCCAAATTCTATACCAAAAAGTTGGACCAAAAGTTTTTCTACTGATGGTGCGTTTCGATAATGTTACCTGAGTGCAGAGCTGAACCAGAAGCTTGGCAGCGTGGGGGCTGTTGGAGGCCAAGCAGCCCACAGCTGTGCTGAGGTAAGCCAGGCATGAAATGGGCTTGCTGGCCTTGATGGCCCCGCGCGGGCGCTCCAGACCCCCGCCACCCGACGCGGGGCTGGTGGAGAGACCGGCTCTGCCCGCTGCAGCCAGGCACATGAGTCTGACCAGGGTCCTGATGTCGGTCAGGCCCAGAGACTCCAGACCGGCTGCTAGGCTGCAGCTGGAACCACTGAGACACACAGAGACACACTTCTAAATCATCGCATGCACAGGTTCCTATAATTACACCCACTTGACTGTTTCATCAGTAAATGCGAGGGAGATTTTACTCCCATAAGAGCTGCACATTGAACCCACACATTCACCGCCTCCTGACTGTGACTAACGTCTCTCCAACAGTAAACTTCAGTGAACAGAAATCAAGTATATCAAACCATGAGTTTGATACAGTGTTTTATGCTAACGTGGTTTGTTCTGTGGCATAACAGTGTTTTCTTCTACCTGACGGAGAGGAGGGAGAGGGCTCTCATGACCATGGTCCTGGCCAGGAGCACCTGGGCTGCAGACGTCACCCTCCTCAGGGCCACGACACGGTCGTGGGGGTTCTGCAGGGCGGCCGCCTGCTCGCCCAAGGTCACCCGGCCCGACGAGCCCTTTTCCACTGAGCCGTGATATCCTGCACACACACATTCAACTACACGCTTAAATAAATACATTTCGACAAACACACATCTACTGATCCACTCCATGCCACAATGCAACTAACTAAACTAAAAGCAGGTCTTTGAACGGTACACAATGACTGTCTGACAACAGGAATAGCCCCTTATCCCTACCTATCTGCAGCAATGTCTCCTCCATGCTGTTGGTGGCCGTCACCATGGCGACCGAGGCTCCGAGGGGGTCGCTGTCGGGGAACTGCACGGCCTCGGGGACCACCCTGCGCTCGCTCAGGCCCAGAGGGCCGGCCAGGAGCTCAAACTCCTCCTCCCCGGTCAGCTTCTCATCCTCATCCACGTCCAGCATGTCCCAGTCCTCTGCACACACACACACACACACACACACACACGTTGTTACACACACACACACACACACACACACACGTTGTTACACACACACACACACGTTGTTACACACACACACACACGTTGTTACACACACACACACACGTTGTTACACACACACACACACACGTGGAATGTACTGGCGATTCATCTTTGTTTGCTTACCCTCATAAACGCTGTCTTGCTTTCCTAGCAGGTCGGGAGCTTGCCCTTTATATCTGAATAGGTAACAAAAAATGAAGTCATGAAATAAATTGCATCTGTTATGAACACCTGATTAGCATTTTAGGGCTCCATTCATTCAAGGAATGTTTGAATCCAGTCAGTTTCAGAATGGAGCCTCTCCTCACCTCTCCAAGACAGGGACTTTGGCCTTGCTCTTGACAGCCAGGTATTTTTCTCGGCAGCTGCCACACAGCAGATAGTACGGGTTGCCGCTGCCACACTCGCCGCCGAACCAGCCGTCCACGTACGAGCCGTTGCTGCGGTAACCCTGGCGGTTGGCGCTGCGCCCGCAGCCAGGGTGGGTCTTCTTCATGTGCTGGTTGAAGTTGGCCACGCTGGCCTCGCACAGCTCACACGCCACCACCTCATCACGCTCCTCCGTCTCACACACGTGCTGGGTGGGGGAGGGGCAACCGGGCACACACACATGCGAGGACAGATACACACATCCAGACAGAAACACAGTGGGTTAGTACAGTAGAGTGTATAACGTAGTCAATTTGAGGAGGAAGTTGAGAGAATGTGTGATAGCGTAGCATGGTAAATGGCCGGCGTTGTGTTAACCAGTGAGTTGTCCACACATCCCAACATGTCGACTATCTGGTTCAAGGTTCCAAACCCCCATTGAAATCCCAATTCACTCATTCAATTCTGATCACGTGCAAACATGAAGCAGTTAGAGGCATTCCACATTATTCTCGAATTAGTGTTTTTGAGTGAGTGAGTGAATTAGTATGTTCCCGAGAATTACTTTCTCCATCGCCTTTAATGGATCTAGTACAGTGCACGCTTGGTCCAAATTAGCAGTAAGTTAGTGGCAAGTAAGACAGTGAATTAAAGGGGAGGGGTTAAGCGGTAGAAAAGCGCCCCTCGCTGCGCTCGAACACACCCATGTTGGCCAATCCAATACCTCCGGGATCCACATTCCCAGAATGTCGGTGTCGCTGGCCAGGTCCTGGCCGAACATGGCCTCCATGGTCTCCTCATCCAGGTCCATCTCCAGCTCCTCATCCAGGTTGAAGTCGTACAGGGCCCCTGGGTCCTGCTGATGCTGCAGCCCTGAGCCCTCACGCCGAGACTGGCTCCTGTGGGCCTGCACTGAGCGGTACAGACCGGCTAGGAGAGAGGAGACAGAGAGAGGAGGCAGAGGAGAAAGAGGAGGCAGAGAGGAGGCAGAGGGGAGAAAGAGAGAGGAGAAAGAGGAGGCAGAGAGAGAAGGCAGAGAGGAGGCAGAGAGAGGAGGCAGAGAGAGAAGGCAGAGAGAGGAGGCAAAGAGAGGAGGCAGAGAGAGGAGGCAGAGAGAGGAGGCAGAGAGAGGAGGCAGAGAGAGGAGAGAGATGAAACAGAAAGAGGAAGAAGGAGATGGAGAGGAGGGAAAGATTTTCAGACCAGCCAAGGTTTCCAGTTGTGGTGGATGAGTTTTTGATTGAGCGAGTAAGAACACTGCATGCCAGGCGTGTTTCTCACCAGCGCGGGCCAGCAGTGTGCGAGCGGCCAGGTCGAAGCGGTGTTTCCTGCTGACTGCAGAGCGGCCCCTGGGAGCAGGCCCACTGGAGGCCGAGGCGCTGTCCTGGTCCAGACCCTCAGGACTTCAAACACACAACATACACACTAAATAAAAAACACTGTCCCCTTCCAAAAACGTACAGACCATTTCTTCTAAAGGGGGAACAAATTCTAAGCGTACCAATTCAAATAGGTCAAAAGCAACCCAATAACATACATACAAAATAAATGTATCTATCAGTTAAACTTTTTATATTTAACTTGATGTTCCCACTGAAATGGTCTCCTACCTCTCGCTGAAGCCCTCCTCCATCTCAGCAGCGTCAGCGTTGGGGATTTCTCCAGGGGAGAGCAGGTAGGAGCTCCTGTCCAGGGACTTCCCCCCCCCTCCCCCTCCCCCTCCCCCTCCCCCTCCTCCTCCTCCAGAGGCCCCGGGGCAGGAGGACGGGTCGAACCCTCCTCGTCCGGGGTGGAGATCCTCATCCTCCTCGGTGCCTGGGTGTTCTATCATCCACATGGCCAGCACCGTGATGTTCTGGGCGTCTGCCTCGCCGCGGGCACCTGGGAAGTGGAATTCGACACTTACGCTACTTATGTCAGTAGGCCCCTCCACGAGTCAATGCGGTATGCTACTGAGGTGTCCTTAAAAGTGCAGGCTGTTGCATTGTTATTCCACGCTTCCTGTTGTTCCCATTGTTATTCCGTAACATATCTGTTATTCTATACTATGGCTAGTACTGAACAAAGTTGTCTTGTTGTGTTCTGCTAACCTGTCGCCTCCAGGGCCTTGGTGATCTGCCGCAGGGAGAAGCCCATCTCCAGCAGGGGCACAGCGATAGCAGGAGGGGGAGGGGAGGTGGACAGTCTGCTGCTGGGGTCGGACAGGGCTGGAAGGACAAGGCAAGACGGTTAGAACAAGATTAGCACCACAAATGCACGTACAGTATACTTGCATGCCATTTTCAAGTTCATGTGGGATTAATAGCATGTTTGGGGTAAATGTATATGTGTGTGTGTGTGGTGTAGTATGGAGGTGCACGGTGAGGCTGGTACGTACAGATACCTGTCCTGTTAGCCGGCCTGGAAGGCTGGGAGCCGGGGGAGGTAAGGCTCTGTCTGCGGCCCACCTCATCGCAGGGGGAGGTGGGGAGAGAGGAGACCGGGGGGGTCTGAGCACGGCGAGTCGGTAGCAACGTGGTGGTTGGGTAGCTGGAGAACATTTGCCTGTAACATAAACAAGTGGAATATGGTGATGTAACCTACCCTTTCTATTGTGGTTGAATAAGGACATGTATTATTCATTTATTATTAATAAGTCATTTGGATATACGTGTTAACCTGTATTTGCACATGTATGGAATAAAATAGTATACACGTGTTTATACACACTTGTGGTGTGTTGTAAGTGTGTGTATGCGTGTGTGTACGTGTGTGTGTCTATCCAGACCTGAGCAGGCTGAGGGGCATGACCCCGGGTGACTCGGAGGCGGGCACGGTCTCTGTGTCTGTGACCGGGGTGGTGGCGGTGGTGGTGTCCTCCAGGGACGAGCTCATGAAGGAGGTTGTGCTGGAGGCAGAGGGGCTGGTGGTGACGGGCGTCTGGGCCAGCATCTCGCCGCCCTCCGTCTCCCCCTCACACTCTGGGTCGGATTTGACACCTGGGTATGGGCCAGTAGAACAAGTCAGTTTGGGCCCAAACGCAAATATTTACAACGCACATTTTTACGGTATGTTATAAAACTTGGTGGGGTGCACTGGTGATCCTGCCACAATTTCGAAGCTTGTTTTAAACCACAATTAAATAAACCACAGGGTACATTATACGCTTTGCCAAGTATATTTCTGATTCATTGTGGAGTAAATACAACAGCAAATACGACAGCCGCTTAGGTCATCTGATGCAAGAGAAAAGAGGAGAGGCCCGCCAGCCCTTCATGGTGGCATGGCCCCCCCTCCAGGCTGAGTCTCACCAGGCTTGCCCGCGCTGGGCACCTCCAGCAGCCCGTTCACCACCAGCTTGTAGATCATGGCCTGTGCCCTCTCCAGGTCCACCAGGCCCAGCGCCCGCTTGATGGGCGAGCGCATCACTGCCCGCTTCACCATGTGGCGCATTAGAAACTGCAACGCCGCCCGCATCTCCACCTCTTCCTGGCACACTGGTGAAGCAGTGCTGGCCGTGCCGGCGCCGGCACCTGCGTTGAGGTCGGCGTTGTGGCCGCTCGGAGCGGCTTCTGGGACGACCTTTTCGAGAAGAAAATCACCCCTGATAAATGAACTGACCATGATCAACACCAAGATGTTTGGGGTTATTAGCATCAAAACATACATAGGCAACCTTTCTGGTGTCATTTCGTTTGCCCCCATTTCCATTCCACCCTCTTGATAGATTAACACAGGTCCATAAATACTAAAGGGTCTGTAAATTGTGTTGTTTCTTTCAAATGACAACAAACACTGGATTGTGATTAGAAGGAAGAGTGAGAGTCCTACCTTGGGGATGAGCAGCAGCTCAGCGTATTTGCTGCAGCTGAGCAGGGCGCTCAGGGCCTTCATGGCCCCCAGGTAGAGGTAGGACAGCTGCACGGCGTGGATCTCACTCTGGGTGGCGGCGCTCGACGAGGGCGACGGCTCGTGGCTGCGTGTGCCGTGCTCATGGCCCCTCTTCCGGTTGCCCTCTGCCGGCGTCTGAGGGGCAGGGAACACAGCGCCTGTACCAGCGCTGCCTCCCCCTCCTCCCCCTCCTCCTCCTCGCTCCCCTGCCTGCTGCTGCTGCTGCTGCTGCTGGGAGTCCAGGGCGTAAGACGAGATCTCGCTCTCGGATTTCGAGTTTGGGGTGGCGTGCGCTTTGACCTCGTCCAGGCTGTGGGACACACGGAGGTCGGAAGCAGCGGCCGCGGTCGTCACGGCGACGGCAGCATCCTTCTGCTCCGCTTTGTGTTGCCCCTCCGTCTCGCCGGGCATCTTGTTCGCGGCGTCTTCGCTGGCGGTGGGGGCCGAGTCGTGAGCGCCGGCGCCACGGTGCTTCTTGTCGTGGCGCCTGGCGCCCAGCTTGGCGGCGTCCTCGTGGATGCTGGTCAGGTAGGTGAGGTCCAGCAGGAGGGAGGCGGTCAGGCCGCGGAAGCGCGCCACGTCGAAGGGGAGGGGCTCGCACGGCTCCAGGTTGTACAGCGGCGTGTCACTAGGCGACCAAAAAGTTGGGAAGCTTTAATCAAGATCAGAGTGAGAAAGAAACACAGGAGAAACACAAAGTGAGGGAAAAGGACAGGAGGAGAGGAAAAGAGACCGTGCGTAGAGGACTGGTCGAGGGAGAGGTGGATAGATGAGAATGGAAACAAAACTGATGAGCTACCAATGCTAGATGAATCATGAACATCAGGAAACTAAAAAAGGTTCAACTGGCATCAGCAGGATGATATCATGTATCATGGAGATGAGTATGGGTGATGGTAGGAAGACTGACAAAGGGTTGAGAAATAAGGCTAAAGCAAAGCAGTGCATTAGATCAACATTAGTCCAACAGATCACATTCAGCACCCTAACTCTCACTGCATTTCGTTCAAGCAGTCATATTTAGAACAAGCCATGACATACAGATTAACCAGCACTTTGAGAAGGCTAAAAAAAATATGAATGTTTTAAAAATGACAGCAGCCAAATGTATGGCTTTGCACAACTAAGACAAATGAAAATGTGTCTGAAGTGTTACGGAAGTACCCAAAGTCATGATAAAATATTAGTTTTTCATAATATAAACTACTTTTGCTTCTAAAGACAACTAGACCCTTTCCAAAAATGGAAATTAACCTAGTTCATCCACATCCTCCCCTTCCATCTTCTCTGTTCTTTCAACTATCCCCCCCGAGTCCTCCTGTACCTGATGGTGATCTCAGCCTCGTCCCATTGGACCTTGGCCGACGTGCTCCCCTCCTTGACCACGCCCAGCAGCGTGGCGTGCCGTCCCGTCTGCTTGTGCACGCAGCGCCCGCCCACGCGCAGCCCGGCGTCGGCCCCGCCGATCACGGCCAGCACCGGCCACACCTCCGTGCACAGCGTCCGCAGGTGCTGGTCCGAGAGCTCCCCCAGGCCGTGCTGGCGCCCGTGGCGCCCCCTCTCCTCCTCGCCGCCCCGGGCGGGCGTGTCGTGGGAGGTGTTCTCCCTCTGCGTGGCGTCGTGCTCCTCGCGGCTCTGCACCGAGCGGCTCTTCTTTAACCTCTGACCCCCGCCGCCGCCGGCCGCCACCTCGCGGAAGCAGGGCTTGATCTTGTGCAGGCGCTCGGTCATGATCTTGTTGATGCGGTGGGTCCAGTGGTCGGAGCGGTGCAGGATGCGGATGAGCTGGGTGGTGGCCTCGGCCAGGACGGTGGCCACAGGGCTGCACACGGGGTCACCTGGGAGGAGGTCACGGGGAGTGCCCCGCATCTGCATGTCACAGATCTTCACCTGTGGGGGGGGGAATGGCGAGGAGATCATGGATAGTGAGACTTGGGGACAAGAGGAGGATGGGAGAGAAAACACGGTGTATAATATCTTCTCAACCCCACTGTTTTTGAGGACAAAAAGGTTGCTGCAGTAACACAACTAACCACAGGGAGGCATCATCTTTTTAAAACGGCAGACGCATTGTGAAAGGATTGAACCAAAAGATAGACATGATTATTCACATCCCTGCCTATGCCTAGATGGTTCTCTTACCTTCTCTCCTGGGTTGCTGCTGTAGAACATGACACAGGGGTACAGCTCTGAGGCATCTACGTCTTCAAAAGCCAATTTCGGTTCCTGTAGAGAACACCAATCTCAAGCTCCAGTACATCCATCAAAGACAATCATGATCAGACTTTGTGTGGGAGTTTGTGTGTGTGTGTGTGCTTGTGTGCGTGTGTGTGTGTGTGTGGGAGGACTAGGAACAGTAAAACCTTAACAACACATATGCGAGCATTTTGTCTAGCCTCTACCAGGTGCTCGAGAACAAAAGACTATCAAAAGTCCATCAGATCTTTAACAAGCAGCATGTGCTCCTGCTCTTTAGGTTTAGGTGTGTGTTTGTGTGTGTTTTTGGCATTATCTGAAGCCATGAAACCCCTGCTGACAGAGATAGATCGCTGCCATTGATCTCTCCCTCTGAGAGCAGGCTGTAATGACCGGGCTTTCGGCAACACCGGCCTGTGACTCGGGATAAATAGCAGAGGACAAGGGCTTCTAAATGATTATGGAAGGTTTCTACAGAGTGGGCTTGGTCATAACAACTATGTTTGTGATGGATCAATACAAATGGATCAGGATGAATTGTTGTTAACCTATTGTTTCTCAAAAGAAAACCCATGACCTCGAACAAGCAACTTGAACCACACTCAGCTGCAGTATCTGGCATTCTACTTCTGAGGTCATGACAATGCATGTGGAGCCTTTGTTAAAATACACAAAGAAAGAAAACCATTTCCATCATGGAAAAATGTGTGATAGGCAAGCTGGGAGGTGTCACAACTACACCACACCATCCCATAGACACCAAGGCCTGTTCCCCCCCCCCCCCCCCCCCCCCCTCACCTCTCCGTTCTTGCCAAAGGAGATGGTCCTGGCCTCCATGTCGAGGACGCAGGTGATGAAGTCTCCCTGGGTGAAGCTGCTGAGCGTGAGCGTCTGCTCTCCGTTGTGATACAGGTTCCCGCTGTAGGCGCGGTACAGCCACATGTCCAAGGTGGTGCGGTGGTTGAAGTCATGCACAGGCCAGCGGGACACGCCCACACATGTGCCCTCGTTGCCCCGGTTCTCTTTCACAATGTAAAACTGTCAAGAGAGACGTGGTCATTGTTATTACTTGTTTGTTTTTTACTTGGATTTTCATCCAATACAAGCTTTGATTATGTTGATGGAAGCCTTTTGCTGCCATTTCAGTATCAATCCAACAATCTCCCATGAGAACCGTGTTAGACCACCTCCTAAAGAGTGGGAGACATCCGGTTGGATAAGCACACTAGGGTATAACCTGATACTCCCCTGACCCACTTGGCAAATCATGGCTCTCTCTCACCAAGTTGGGAAAGGAGGCATTAGACAACAAGGGGAGCAGTTGCTCACGTTATTCTGATTAGATGTAGCTTTGTGCACCACCTGACAGCCCAATGGGTAAATCTGGCCTTCGCCCTTTTCTAATTTCCACCTTGTTGTGTACAGAACACTTATCCAGGCCTACTGGATCTGTGCAAGGTGTGTCAACAAGTGATGACTCAATATTGTTTTGTTTTAAGAAACACTTGTTAAAACACAAGGGCCATTACTGTACACAGGAATACTTTTTTGACTGCAACTATTGTACAGCAGATCTTGATCTTCTTCTACCTCAGTACAGCATCACAGATGCAGTGTTGGTCACCATAGAAACACCATGGGTTCAGTACCTTCCACTGGTAGCAGCCTGAAGAGATGCCAGTGGATGCCAGGCCGTAGCCCTTCCCCCCGCTGCCGTGGGTCAGACCCTGGCCGTTCTCCACCACGCAGCACTGGGCCTTCTCCGGGTCAAACGAGACCTCCTGGATAGGGAGGTTCTCATCCTCCTCCTCCACCTCTCCCTGTGGATCAGACCAGATGTCAATCACTCACCTAACCTTTTGCATCAGAGTAACAGTGGAAGTGAGCCTGAGTGGGAAGAGCTTTCATATGAGGAGGAAATAGTTCCAAAAGATGAAACCCAGCCACCATGCGTCGAGACAGGCTTGGGGTACAAAACAGGGGTGCCCAAATGCCCTCACCTGTAGCTTCAACTCATGCTCTTTCTCTTTGATCTGCATGGTGTGCTTGGCCTGGGCCATGGGGGCCTCCCACATGCAGTCCGACAACAAGGAGAACAGGCGCTCGACCACCTGGAAACAAACAAGCACACACAAGCACACACACCATGAGTTGAAGAACTATCCAGGATTGAGCGTGATGGTGTCTGCCTGTTACACACCATCATACCTGGGTGATTTGGTCATCCTCTACGTTGGCCTCACAGGCGGGCAGGATGGCCTCCAGGACATGCAGGGCCAGGAGACGAGTTCTCAGGTTCCCCACCAGAGGAACTCCTGGAGACAAGACAACAACCTTATGTCAGGGGCGTCACTTCTATGTTGAGGTAGGTGGTATTAGTTGTTGGCATGACCTGACAGATAACATCTCACATGAAGGAGAACGGATAAATACAGAACAAAAATCTATGGAAAACATGCAACAAATTAAACATAATATTTTAGCATATGAGACATGGAAAAAGTTTTGGGCGCATTTATATTATCTTCGGTTGACTGTAGTCTGTCATTATACCTTTATTGATCTCAAAGAGGAAATTGCACAATTACAGTAGCAGAGGTAACAACAAAAAAGAAAACACTGAAGTACATCTACAATACATAACAGGTCAAATGCAATGGATATTAAATTCTGCTGGTACCTGAACAGCATTTCTGGGCTGCAATGTTAAGCAGCACCTCTGTCCATTTGGGGGAGGCCATTTTACACTGGATGGCCTTGGAGGACACCACCCTCCTGAGGAAGACCAGGAAGTCTCCAAGGTGGAGCTCCGCCGTGTGCTGTTTACGAAGGAGGGCTGGGAAAAACAAGAAACAAAAATATAACGTGAAAACATTAAGATCCTAATCCAGCCAACACTGACACAAAAATACATGTTCCGTCTGGCAAATCAGCCTCCAAGTCTGTAAGCAGCCTGACGGTCGTCCTTTACCTCTGAAGTCTTTCTTTTCAGAGTCAGCTCCATCCTCTGACTTCTTGTCCTCCTCCTCGGCAGGGGAGAGCAGGCTGACGCCGGCCTGGGAAAGCAGGTTCTTCAGCTGGCTACACAGCAGGTCCAGCAGAGACTGCACCACCTTGGGACTCAGCTTGTCTGCATACGTGCTGAGGAAGAAAGGTGGGGGGGATGTCAGTCTTTGTGTGTGTGTGTGTGTGTGTGTGTGTGTGTGTGTGTGTGTGTGTGTGAATGTTAATGTGTGTGGTAATGTGCATGGTGAGGAGGAAATCCTGTAGCATAAGTGCATCTTTGGAACCAAACAGGTTGTGATTATCCTCGTTGAACATTTAAATCATTCAATGTGGGGAGGGGTGGGGGGGATATTGATTGTTTTGACCTAGCAACAGACCCAGAAATCAATGAATGATTATCCCCCCTCCCCCCAACACCCCACGTTCTTGGCTCACCCAGTGCTGATGGACAGGATCTGCAGCAGGCGTGTGGAGGCCACCTTGAGGGCGGTGCTGAGCTGGGAGACGCCGGGCTTCTGCAGCAGCTGGAGAGGCTGGCCCAGCATGGTCTCCGTGCCACACAGCTGGGACAGCACGTTGAGCAGGCCGCTGGAGATGGCCAGGGACACGTCCACCGGCTGGTAGCGCACGCTGAGGGCGAACACCGTGACCAGGAGGAGGCGCTGCTGGGCCTCTGGGAGGGGCAGCGCACACCAAGGACAGCGTTAGACATTTAAAAGGACGCTTTTTCTAAACAGCATCGACCGTTCGTTCTCTAGGTGGATTTGAGGTGTTTCGATGACTTGGATACAACATTGAAAACTATTAAGTTTTAGTCAACAAGAAAAGCTTTAAAAAAAAATCATAAGGGCATTACAAGGTCATGTGCAACATATAAGCACCTCTCTAACCTCTTTAAGCATTTTTAGAAAACAGCAAGGAACCCATTGTACCTATGTGATGCTTGTTGGCTTGCAGGGCTCTTTCAAGGGTGATGGACAGCTGCTGGTAGATCTTGTGCACAGCGGTCTGGATGTCCATCTGGAGACTTCTTTTAGCTGCCTTCACACAGTCCTGGATCAAAACACAATCAGAATGAGCAGTTACAGAATGCAATCAGTATTATTCAAAATATCTCACACTATATCACATTAAGAAAAATTGGACGATTAAGGAATGAGAGCTTTCATTTAAAACAAGTATTTGCTTTGTTTAGTTTTCTGTATTGATTTCACTGATATACAACAACAACAACAACAACCAGATTAGAGAACCGAATCATCTCAAAATGCCCTCCATACCCATCCTGGACATTTATACCCTAGTGTGCCAACCCTTCCACCCTGGTGTGCCAGCCCTCTGAGGTACCTGATAGTGGTGGAGCTGGACGTTCTCTCCCTTCAGTCCCCCGGTGGCCACAGTGCCCAGGCCGAAGCAGCCCGCCAGGAACTGCAGCCTGACGGAGGTGAGAAGGGAGGAGGACTGGAAGGCGGCGCTGGGACGACCAGCCCCCGCGGTCTGACTGCTCTTCTCCTCCATGCCCGAGATCAGAACCACGATCTGGTGGAGCGCCTCCAGACGCAACTGGGGCAGCAAACAAACGAACGTTGTAAACAAATAAATAATGACATTAAAAGGAGAGAATACTCTTGCAGAATTGAATTGTGTTGAATTTCTGCGAATTCCATTAGTAAAAGCAGGGAAACTGAATGGTGACATTTTTAAATCTGTCTTGAAAAGGAGGTATTTGAAAATTTCTCTTCAAAACTCTTTGAAGCTCCAGTCTCTTCCTGCTTCTCCTCCCGGGGCTCCTACCTCGGCCCGGCTCTGCTGCTGCTCCATGGCCAGGATGGTGGCCTGCGGGCTGGTGGACATGCTCTCCTCCGGCTCCTTGAAGGCCGGCGCGTTGCCCACGTCGCCGCTCACGAAGCTGACAATGTTGTCGATGAGCGCGTGGACCCCAAGCGAGTGGCTCAAGTCCAGGTCTGACTCGTCGTAGGCAGAACTGTAGCGGCGCTGGCGGCTGTGCTTGGCGCGGAACCACGAGTCAGCCAGGGAGTCCGGCGAGCTATGGAGTAAGCCTGAGGATGAGAGGAGGGAGGAAAGGAGATGAGGGAGGAGAGGAGGGAGGGATGAAAGGAAGGAGGAGGGGAGGGAGGAGAGGGGGGAGGAGAGGGGGGTGAAGGGAAGGGAGGAGAGGGGGGAGGAGAGGGCGGAGGAGAGGGGGGTGAAGGGAAGGAGGAGAGGGGGGAGGAGAGGGGGGAGGAGGGGAGGGAGGAGAGGGGGGTGGAGAGGGGGGAGGAGAGGGGGGTGAAGGGAAGACGGTGTGGAGGAAAGAAGGAGAGCAGACAGAAGAGGCCAGACAGCTTTTCAGATAAAATATCGGAAGGAGTTTTTAACTGGTGATTAAACTAATGTAATTCCTACTAATACGTAGTTCTATTGGCAAGTGAAAAGTACATGGTTTTTCATATATTTTTTTTAAAGAGGTTTGCTAAATACAATACTTTCTCATTCAGAGCCTCATCTGATTCTTCATGCCATGAGCTTTGGTCAGCCATGAAAACTACAGGATATCCTTAAATATATTTTATGTATATCTATGATGCAGGTATTTCTTTCCTTAGATCAAATGATGAGGAAGGAAGCTGTAAGGTGGACTGAAATGAAGAGCAGTTAAGGCATCCGGCACATTCAGGATAACAAGGCTGGCATTTCTGTATTGCTGTTGCTGGGTTGCTAATTGGCCAACTATTGAAACCTGTGGCGGTGCAAATCGATTTCATTTCGAAGCATAGCTGTGCAATAATGAACGCTGACATTCCAAACTGAAAATATATTAAGCCATTAAGATGCATGGATGTCTGTGCAAGGAGGATTCCTTAGGAATGAATCGTCAAATTTGCCCACCCAAACAATTGCTGCTCAATTCCATACCAAGAGTTGGGATAACATTAGGTAAGATTATCCAGATTGCGATGAGTACTGTACAACTTGCTGCTGTTATACAGTGTAACTGTTGCGGTATTTGATCAGTGCTCAACGTTTTATGAGTTCAAACACTTCTGGGACCTGATATGGCCGCTAGGCCATAGTTGAGTGAAGGAGATGAATTGAAGGAGGGATATTTCACAGGTGAGGATATGAACTGGCTCTAAGAAGACAGGAATAAACATGCCATCGTGTACTTGCTTGGAGCTCCTCTTGTTTTTAGGGCTCAATTGGCCCAAAAGGAGCAAATACACTTTATCCAGCACAGAAATCAGAAGACAGAGAGACAGATTTCAATCATGTTTTTACATGTAGAGGTCTAAACAGAGTAACATCTATCCAAAAGGAATTTGTTTTGCCATATTTAATGGTGTAGGTCATTTGGGATAAGTTATGAAGGATGTTTACCTCTCTTTTTATGAGAAAAGGCCAAGTCAAGGTCAACATTTCTTCTGCCGCTCTGAAAAGAAAACAACAAGCCATTAATAACCACTACAACTCATTGGCATGAGTGTATGGTATGACTTTCATAAACAGAAAATCACAAAGTGGTGAGAGAGATTGGGAAGGAGGCAGAGTTCACACAGAGGACATGAGATATGAGATACGGTAGAGAGAGAAAGAGCCAGAGCGGGAGAGAAAGATAAGAAAAAACGACAAACATCTGATAGAGAAAGTGAGAACGGGAGAGATAAAGCAAATTACGTAATGCGTGAAAAATATAAAAGGAGGCAGAGACAGAAGGGAAAGTGTGTGTGTGTGCGCGCGAAGGGGATAGTATAAATAGAGACAGTGGAGACAAAAGTGAAAGATATCATGTTTGTTGTACTGCAGGACTCCAGTATCCTGTGAGGCGAGTGGTTTCTCACCAGAGCATAACCCTCCTCGTCAGACTCAGGCTGGGAGAGGTCCGACTCGCTCCTGGACTTGATCAGTCTGTAGCTGGGACTGGTCTGGACAGAATGGCTCTCTGCGCTTAGGCTCTCACTCCTGCACACACACACCCAGACCCACCCATTCAGAATAGTTAGTGTCATTAACTCATATAAAATAGCTTTACATAGTTCAGTTTTCTATGCAATTTAATTAGAACAGTCATCTTGTTTGCCATATGTACACGGTCATGCTTTTTCATAGCAACACTAACTGGGTCATGCGCAGGGTTACAGCCAACAAGTTTATCACTCCTCATACTGTTTTACTGATGACACACTCATCACACGACAGAGAGTAATAATGTGAGAGAAGTAACCACATTTGAATGTTTAAACTTGACGGTTTTCTAAATGAGGTTGCAAAATGAGGTCAGTGTACAAGATAAAACTTGTTGAACTAGGACAAACGCTGCTGGGGAACTCGGTTCCTTGGCATCAGCAAACCTTTTTTCCTTCCGTCGTTTTGGAAACAACATGATTGGGGGGAACCTTTCCAGTTCTCCCTGTGGCTAGGGGTTGCTAATGCATAGTGTGTTCTTAGTTCTACAGTACTAGTTCTACTGGTATTCACACCCGTAAAACAGGTGGTCTTTACCTGGTCATAAAGCCCACCCCCTCCTGCTGGACCCCCCCAGGTCCAGTGGTCTGGGTGCCTCCTTCCTCCTGGTTCTGCTTCCCCAGCTCCCCCAGCACAGGGCTGACCCCCAGCACCAGCAGAGCACAGCGGTGGATCACAGAGTTGCACGCGGCTGTGTACAGATCCTGGCCCTCGGGCAGCCCCGTGCTGTCCCTCCTCTCCTCCAGGGAAGGCGTGGGCTCTTCCTCTCCTCCTCCGCCTGCGCTGCTCGCTCCACCTCCGCTGGCGCCGCTCCGGGGGGTGGAGCTGAGGCCCAGGCCGGTGCTGCTGCTGGCCCGCTCCCTCTCACGGCTCCGCGCCGCCTCCCGCGCTGAGAGGAAACATTGAAAGATTTCTGTGTGCCGTGGTCGCGACACAGAGAAAGAGAGAGATGCATAGACAGACAAACACAGGGCACCCGAGTTAGAGGAAGCTGCAGCCACAACGTGCGCCCAACTAGTTAATTTATGAGAAATTCTCACATTTGGCCCAATCTGAAGCGAACAGCTAACAACATGTGCCCTGGTATAGCCTTTGCAGTTCTGAGGGCTGGTTTGTTTTTGTAGAAGTGTTCCTAATGCCACCTCATGAGGGGGATTATATCAATTTCATTGATTCCTTCAAATCTGCAAGTACTGTTTGTCAGGCGCAAATCATTTTCAATAGATATACAGTACACATATTGCATAGTGTACAATTGCCATTTCTAGTCAATATTTAAAAGTTCATGGTAAGTAGCTATTTAGCTTTCAGACAAGAGAACTGTGTCTACTTCAAATCCTCCCTCAACGGTACTGTGTCTTTAAGGTGTGAAAACATGATGAAAAGGGAGGGTTGGTTCAGAAGCATTTTCCAATTGTCTCCCCCCTCCTGAGCTTCCTAGAAAGATGATGACACATCCTGCAAGTCTAAACAAATAAAGCAATGCAGCCTCACATGGTGCAGCTACGACTGAAAGCTCTGTTCTCACGTTGCAGCTCGGCCACCGGGGTCACACAGTGGTGCTAGTAGTGGCCACGGCTGGTCGTTTGATAACCTTTTTACAAATCCAGTTGATTATTGCAAAAGAACATTCTATTTTTTGTGGGAGTATAAAGTCTGCTTTCTGCCCTAATGTTCCTGAAATCACAGACTTTATTTATTCTGAGATTGAACCATGCAGTTAATCCCAAGCAGTTGCGTAAAGTCAACGCATTCACTCCATGTACAGTACACCGTACTCTACCAAAAAGTGGCGGTAGAATGATGATGTGCCAATGTTTAAATAACTTTTTTAGTCATAATTCTTTTTAATAAAAATAAAAGACAATGTATATATGATTTGTTCTCAGGTTCAGTAAGAGTCTACTCACTTCCAGCCGTCATGACCTCATGCTCCCTCTCCTCCTCCTCCTCGTCCTGCTCCTGATGCCCCTCCTCCCTCTCCCGGTCTGCCCGCTCCTCCAACTCGGCCTCCTCGTCGATGGTCCGTGTGAACGAGTGCTCCTGGGGGTCCATCTCCAGGGAGTCTTGATTGTCAGAAATCTATGGATGGAGAGTGAGAACTTCTTCATTGCAAACAGGAATGACAGCCCCTCCACACATGCACTGCACTCCAAAAACAGGGTAAAAACCTGCTGACCAGTTGGTACAACACTTTTTCCATTGTAATTTTTTCCCCTTGTATGCTAAGCCTAAATGTGATGTAATTATTCATACTACACAAGTAGCTATAATTAGGGGAGCAGGCTGTAGTTGCTGACTCACCCGTCTCTCCCGCGAGGAGGAGCGGGTCTGGATCAGCTCCATGTTCTTGCAGGCCAGCAGGCGATTCCGCACCTTGTACACACTCCTGTAGACCTCGGCCAAGGTCTTGCAGGGCTGGTACCTGGTGGAGAGAACATACACATCCTCACACTTAGGCTCTCTTCTCCAGCTCTTAAAGCCTGGATTGTTTTAGAACCCTTTCAACCCAACAACCAGGGCTGCACAATGTAAATTTGCAAAAGGTCTGTAGTATAAAACTGGTGCGTGAGTGACTGAATGAATGGGTACTTATATGAATGCATTAGTGCGTAAGTGTAGAAGAGCCAAAGTGTAGGTGTGTATGAGTGAGTCCATGTAGGGGTGTTTGAGAGTGTGCAGTAGCAGTCCTGTACCTTCCCTCTCCACAAGCTTGTCCCAGCAGACCAGTGTGCTTGAGCAGAGCGGCCAGCACGAACCTGGACACTGTGTCCAACAGGGACTCGTTGCTGAGAGAAGCATTATCCCAATCTAGACACACAAACAAAGGCCAGGAAAACCACGAGGATACATTCGATTTATCAGTAGCTTAGACCAATAAGACAGGACAGGATAGTGCAGAGCTATTCCTAGTCATATTTTAGTTGGAGTCCTGTCAGTCATTTATGTTTTTAAGGTGCTGAATCCATGTTGCTATCCAGCAAGATCACTTTTCCGTTAATGCTCTACTGCCGTACATCCTCAACCTCACATGAAGCTGTATGACTCCCACAGACCTTTGCTGACAGCGTAGTCCTGCATGTTGATCCAGAGGCTGTTGGTGGGTTCTTTGGTGGATCCCAGAGCCAGGTCGACAAGGACGCTCATGTCGGGTCTCAAAGTGCAATCGAAAGGTTTCTGCTCCTCGTTACCAGAAAGGGCCACATCTAGCAGCGAGCTGATGCAGTTGTCTTAGTAGCATAGACAAAGAAACTAATATCAGCAAATCATGCACGCAGAGGAGAACATTGACATGTATATACCTGCATGCCATGGATTCTTTCCTTACAGTGGTAACAACGTATGTACATTGTAGAGAAAGAAGTGGAACTTGCTGCATTGCAAGCACCTGCAATTCTAAATGAACGTAGGCCATTCTGCCGCACTGTGGAAGCTCTAAACCTAACCCAGGATCTCCATACCAAGCTGTGGGATGTCCATCTCCAGGCCGTTGCTGAAGAGGGGGGTCTTGAGCCAGTAGGCGGTGTCCTGCTCCTCCAAGGAGGTGGGGGCTCCCTGCAGCATGCCCCCCAGGCAGCGGCCCACCAGCAGGGCGGCAGTACGCTCCAGATCCACCAGCCACACCCAGGACTGGGCAGGCTGGGCCAGGGGCACGCCTGCCGCGGGGTCCACAAAGTCTGGGGTGCCTAAGGCGCAAGCAGAAGGGTCGTGTGGGGCTTAGTGTTTATGTACTCAAGCACATAGAGAGAATGGTCTGGGAAAAGCTATATGCTTACAATAAAGATTGCTGGACTGGATCACTTGGGTAATAAATAAGCCATTTCTAACATCAAAATTTTATTTAAATTCTTTCTCCACCATAGATATATTTAGGTACTGTATATTCAGTTGCAACTGTTACATATTTATAATCTTATTATGAAAAGATATAGGGATAAGGAGAAAAGAGAAAGCTGAAAGCGTAGCTCCTTAGTTTAGCATGTAGCTCTGATGCACTGGATCACATTATGTATTGTCCCCTGGTTCCTTACCGTGCAGGGGCCACTGCAGCTCCTGGTCCTCCAGGGGGGTGGCTGCGGGCAGCAGCCTGTTGAGACGGTCAAGAGGGGGCAGCAGGTCCAGCAGGTAGCCCAGCAGGGGCCGGGCCACGGACACCGGCAGCAACAGCAAGGAGTTGATGATCTGACATAGCATGCTGCCCGCCGCCGACACGTAGATCACATCTGGAGAAGAGGGGGGGGGGGAGGAGAGGGAGAGAAACAGAGAAAGGTAATTGAACGACGACAGTAGTGTTCGTAGCCTCGTTTGAGTGATGTAGATGCGATGGGTGATGTGAATGGATCGTTATCGGAGGGCGGATTGACGACACGGGCGTGTCATGATTTATGGGCTTGCTCTTAAAGCCAATGATTGAATTCTCCTGTGACTGATAGCCAGGGTTAGGGTTGGAATACAAGTGGCACCAGACAGACTGAAGAGGGAGAGAAAGGAATACAGAAACACAGAGTGCAAGAGAGGACAGCAAAAGGACGCAGGCACGTGAGTAGCCCCCATAAGGGGAAAGTTCAGCGTTAGCAGGAGGGTGGCGAGGTAGCCCTGACCGACCTCGGAGCTTCTCCCTGACGCTGCCGTTCCAGGAGCTCTCCTTCAGCAGGGCAGCGGAGCGAGAGAAGATGTCGGTGGCGTGGGGCAGCAACAGCTGCAGGTGCTTGTGGAGTAGAGCCACGCTGCTGGAGTTCTGGGGGGGGGGACGGGGGGGGGGACGGGGGGACAATGTCAGATCACAGAAGAAGAACAGATCACATGAAAAGCTCCTGTTCAACACTGCGTGAAGAGCAACTACACAGTTTAATGCAAGTAATGTGTTCATCAAAAGTCTGTGTTATCACTGTGTTAATATGATGGCAAATAATATAACAGATGTATGCCAATCAAGTAATGTACAACACAAAAACAACATATTTAAGTAATATTATAATATATTTTCATAAATAATACATTTCACACATCTTAATACAATCTCATTCAGCAAATAAAATATAACGATAAAAACATAAAATCCATGTTATGGATGCTTATATCAGTATGGAAGTGTGTCTTTCCAGTACCTCCGTGACACAGTTGATGTGGCAGTAAGCCAGCAGCTGTTTCTGCAGGGAGCAGAGCAGCTCGTGGAGGTGGGCGGGCTGGCTGCTGTCTGACGAGGACGTCCCCTGCAGCAGCTTGTCACTATTCTTCTCCAGCTCACCAAACGCCTGATCCTGAAAGGTGCAAAAACACATCACAATAAAATCAGACACACATGCAGACAGACACACACACACACACACACAGTGACGCAGACAGACACACACACACAGTCATGAATCATGGAGGAAGAATCACAGACCATGAAGGATTTCCTCATCAATTTGCCCCACATATCACACAGCCATGAAGCCCATTATCACCATTATATATTTACACTGGATGAGCCTCGTTCATTTACATAACGTTTATGTATTCCACTTCCTAGAACCTCTATAGCTGTGTAAATGTGTGGGTTGGTCTATGCCGGGAGAACTGTGACTTGAGCCTCTCTGAGGTACTGGGCCAGGAATGGAGAGCTAAGATCCCAGCGGGTGATTGTGGATGCCACATGCTCCTCTGTGTTGCTTCTGTCTGTGGTGGCTCCAGACCCAGGGGGGTGGCTGAGAACTGAGGCTGGGGCACATGCCGAGTTCCTCCTTACAGGATTATGTCTTGGAGAGGCACATAGGTCCTACACTTACAGGACCTGCAGTTTGTATCTATTATTTAATTAAAGAAAGTGTAGGGAATGATATGATTGAACGGAGGACATCGATCCTGCCAGCGAGTACGCCTGGTGCGTATTTACACATCACCGTGTAACATTAATATTGCTGGTAACAACTGTGGGGGAAATGGCACACGCGACAAGGTCACTAAAAGGAATTTGCAGTACAATGTCGCGTTCACTAGCTTCATGATCAGAATTCCTGATGAGTAGATGTGACTGTCTGGTGCATCTGACAAATGACCAGTCCAGAATTGATTACATTGGTCAATGGACATGGGCAGTCCCATTCACACCGATGGCTAGCATGCGTTTCTAGATTGGTGTGAAAGGGGTTTGAATAGGTAACTAAAGGATGTATAAACGAGTAACAATGGATAGATGAATGGGTCACAAATGGTGTAATAATAGGTAACAAAAGGACTGGACTGTAAACTCACAGTGTAGAAGCCCAGGTTTCTCAGCAGGGTCTTCATGAGGATCTCTGCCAGGTGTGTGTCGGGGTGGCTGCCGGGCGAGCCATAGGGAGGGTCCGTGGGGAGGCCGAAACTGAGGCCCGCAGAAGAGAGACCCTCAGGGGCGTCGGGGGGCGAGCTGTAGCCTAGTAACGAGGCCACATGTGTGTGGTCCTGTAGGCTGGTCAAGATGATGTCCAGCTGCATTCTCTGGAGAGACACCCGCCAGTCACACAAACACAAAGAGCTGTCAGTCCTACTGCAGGTTCCAGAGGCTACAGCTAACAGGCTCATTAAAAGCATCAGGTATGGTTATGGCAGCCTTGTTATGGCTTGGGACAGTCTGGCAACGGCTATGGTTTAGGAAGTTTTATGCATCACAAGGACCTTTTAAATACTGAATGTACCACCTAGTCTTACACACACATAATGTATCTATATTCTTATATTACATTTAGTCATTTAGCAGACGCTCTTATCCAGAGCGACTTACAGTAAGTACAGGGACATTCCCCCGAGGCAAGTAGGGTGAAGTGCCTTGCCCAAGGACACAACGTCAGTTAGCATGACCGGGAATCGAACTGGCAACCTTCGGATTACTAGTCCGACTCCCTCACCGCTCAGCCACCTGACTCCCACTTATATATATAAATCTATATACTATTTATATATATTATCTATATAATATATACATACATTTGTAATCGGGACACAGGTAACGTATATTGCATTGTCATTCCAGCATTCAGCACTAACAGGTTAGCTAATAGAAGAAGCAGGCAGTGAAGCTCTGGCTGTGAGGCGACATATTGTACCTGTCCTTTGGAAAGGCTCTCCCATCTGTCGGGGCCTTGGGGCAGCAGAGAGTGGAGCAGCTCCATGCGCTCTCTCAGAGGAGGCAGCAGCATGGTGGCCCCCACAGACAGGGTCTCCATCACCGCCTGGTAAAACAGACATGCACACAATCAAGGGTCTGGCTCGCTGGGAGAGGGACACATGTATACATGGGGGAAGCCAGGCAGATCAATAGATACTTATTCACTAGTTACTTGTGAGGTTAGAAGTGCCAAACTCAAATATTGGCTTTAAGTAAGAAGGTAGGAAGGGGGATTGAATTCAATTAGTGGACATCAAATTACAAATCTATTTATACCCATGAAGCACTTGTTTCAGGTCTCCAAGGTAGACTAGCTTTAGCGTAATAAAGTTTACATCTGGAGCTTAGAGGTGTGTGAGTTTGGGATCTTAAGCTGACACTGACCTCTTGAATCTCATCAGGCACAGAGGAGTCCATCAGTCTGAAGAGCAGGTTACGAAGGGGACGGGCCTGTCGCCCCAGGATACTGGTGGCCACACCCCCGGCCAGAGCCAAGGCCAGGTGATTGGACAACAACCGAAGGCAGAGTTTGAGGAAGTTGTGATGCTCCCTGTGAAATGAATAAACATGAATTACTGACACTGTAATTATGAACAAGGGATGTGCAAAACATCATACCAGTTCATGACCAAACCGATTTAAGAACCCTTCCACTTGGACTAAATAAAAAATCTCATGCAGTATGAGCTAGGTACAAATTGAAGCTATGGACAGGAAAAAACATATGAATGAAAACATGGCAGCATGTATAATAATAGGCAATAAACTGCTAGTAAACTCTCTTCAAATCCCTTTTGGGGCTGAGTTGTGTGAATGACAGCCGCTGTAGGGGAACACCACGCTCTGAAGGCTGGCTCACCTGGAGGAGGGGAAAGGGAGGGGGGGCACCTCACTATTGATGCCATCGCAGTAGCGCTCCAGGAACGAGCGCAGGTGGGAAAAGGTACTTTCTTCGAGGTCCACGCAGTAGGGCCTGTGCCAAGCCACCACTTGCCTGTCAATAGAACAGAAACAGGAAAACAGGAAGACCATTTCACTGACTTTGATATTTGAGACATGACCTTATCTTTATTAGAATTGCATATTTATGTCCTTAGTCCTGAAGGAATTCTTGGATGTACTCATTGAACCCATTACATCATATTCGGCGTATTGTTGCCATGAACTGGACACTGAGAATTTTACAACATCCACAGAAGAAAAAAAAGAGACATTACCTAACCTCTGACATTAGGTAACACACACAGAGGCCTGGGGTTGTGACATAAGAGAGTGAGTCGAAACTTCCCCCTGGACGACCCTCAGCCAAAAGGATGAGTGGTGGAGTCTAAAGTCTGGTGCTACTGACCTGTCCCTGGGCAGTGCTGTCCATGCCAGGCTGTGGGAGGTGCCGGCTGAGATCTGCTGAATGGCCACCCCATCCAAACCCACCACCTTCTTTGGCTTGGTGATGGGCCCTGTGGAGTTGCCCTGGCCACACTGGCCCATGGAGTTGTTTCCCCAAGCGTACACTTCATTGTCTAGCGACATAACACACATTTCAATTGTGAAAAATAATGATGATGCCATTTCAATATACAGGACAGTTGGATGAGTGAATCCACGTGGATATATTCATGGATGTTAAAAAAGTGCTGTATGGATTTTTTTGTAAAAATACAAATGTAGAGATTCAAAATTATATAGAAAGTGTATATTTTGGGGTTCTACATTTCCTCCAGGTATGCAGGGGTCTATATTTGCATTATTTGTAGTATACTTTGCTCACAAAGTAGTGAAACTCTGAAAGTCACCAAGTTCACTGTGTCATTATTTGTTCAGTTCAGAAGGCCAAAAAGTTACACATTACCCTCAAGTTAATCCCATGTAAATGTAATGATGTCACTTGTGACAATTCTGTCCTCACATTGACAGAACCTGCTTTACAAACACTAGTATGTAAAGCAGGTATGTTTATAAATTAAGATTATAGAGATTAATATTTGTATTTGGCCAGTGGCACCAAGGAAATCCAAAATATGCAGTTTAAACTGCAACCGTATGTTTAGAAGAGCACGTAAACAGTCATGTTTCAATTATGACTAGCAAAGTAAAGAGAAAGAGTTGAAATTAAGAGTTCATTGAAGCTAGCAACTTTACATTTGAATCTCCCCCATTTGTATTCTTCCTGATGGTGCAGTGTGTCATTATATGGCTAACTGTGTTATGGATGTTACCTTTATGATAAACATTGTGGTTACCTTTTCAGTTGAATGTTATGGCTACCTTATTCAAATAAATTATATGGCTACCATTCTAATGAATGACATGGCTACTTTTATGATGAATGTTTTAGTCACCTTTATGATGAATATTATTGCCATCTTGTGGATTAATATTATGGATAGTGGATACCTCTAGGTATGATGGATGTTTTGATGAATGTTATGACTACCTTTTTGGATGAATGTCACGGCTACCTTTTAATCAATCATATGACTACCTTTCTGATGAATGATATGGCTACCTTTGAGATGAATCCTGCTCTCTTTACCGTGTGAAAGAGCCAAGCAGTGGCTGTCGCCTATGGAGATGTCCACGACTCTGGTGGTAGCCAGCTCCTCGATCAGCTTTGGTCTGAGGGCCGTGGCTTCAGAGGAGCCGCAGCCCAGACAGGCACCACAGCCCCACGCGTACACCTGAAACACACAGCAGGGCAAGAAATCCTAAACAGTGACTTCAAAACCAAAAATACTTGCACATGAAGATTAGAAACAAGTTTGCAAATCGGGCTCTTTTTAAGAGCAGAAGAGTGCACAGAAGGTATAAGTCTAATTGCAGCATGTCAATGTGCTCTAAACACATTTACATTACATTTAGTCATTTAGCAGACGCTCTTATCCAGAGCGACTTACAGTAAGTACAGGGACATTCTCCCTGAGGCAAGTAGGGTGAAGTGCCTTGCCCAAGGACACAACATCATTTGGCACAGCCGGGGAATCGAACTGGCAACCTTCAGATTACTAGCCCGACTCCCTCACCGCTCAGCCACCTGACTCCAAACACAACTACAAAGTATGTATATACAATCTTTATCTACAATAAATCACTATAAACTTCCTTCTCACACCCAAACACAAAACATCGAGTTGAGGAATTCCATCAAAAATTCCAGCAGTGCTACTGCCCTCTCCCCCGATACCCAGCCCCTTCCCATGCACAGCTGGCAGTGGTGCCGTTATTGTGGCCGATTTCAGAAACTAGGACATACCTGTCCTGTGGAAGTCAGCGCCAGGGACGATTGGCTTCCAGCACACACTTTCCTGATGAACATGCCCTGCAAGGCCTCCACCACTTTGGGCTTGTACACACGGTTTGTATCACCATGACCAAGTTTCCCTGCAGTAGACGGGAGCACATCCAGTACTTTGAGTTCTGGCACAGTTTCAGATGTTAGTTAAGAGTTAGAAGTTCAAGGTGGTTGTGTTTTAGAATGGTAGTTCCACTCTCCACATCACATCTTGACATGCATGTTAGTTGCATAAGCATTGACTATTAATACAGATGAATAGTCTTGGAAGGAAGACTTGTGACTTCGCTCACCGTTGTCCCCTCCTCCGAAGGACCACACGGTGCGCCCGTCCTTCGACAGAGCGATGGTGTGCGAGCTACCACACGACACCTCGCCCACGTTGCTGATGTCTTTCACCAGAGTAGGAATGTTTCTACTGTTGCTGTCACCGTGACCTGCACACACACACAAAATAGACTGTGAACACGGGGAATTGAACATGTCAGCACGTCGACGTGTATATCAATATAGCCTTCTGAGTTGTCCGTGGTGTTACAGTACATCTGGTAACTGTAGGTGATGACTGAAAATGGGTTGCCAGCAGCATGCCAGCTGCCATGCAAGTGTTACCTAATCTCCCAAAATCTCCTTCACCCCACGTGTAGAGCTCTCCATCCTCACTGACCGCAGCGCTGTGTCTGTAGCCAGCGGACACACACACCGCCACCTGCACACCACACACACACTTTCATTACGACCCACTTTCAAATCTGCGGTGAACTCACATTACCATCATAAGAAAGTGTTCTGTGCCTTCGATGGTGCTGCAGGGGTATGGTGCGGGGGGGGTCAACCTACCTTTCCCTGCAGGGGGCCCTGAATGAGTTTGGGGTACTTTTGCGTGGAGCTGTTCCCATGACCCAGCTTTCCGTAGTCGCCGTCCCCCCAGCTGAACACCTCCCCCTCCGTGGTAAAGGCCAGCGTGTGGCCGTCCGAGCCCTTTGAAGACGACACCTTCTTGATGGCACGGTGGGGTTCGAAGGTCAGCTTCTTGAGCGTGGATTGGTTGTTGGAATCACCCAGGCCCAGGCGGCCGTAGCTGCCCTTGCCGCAGGCGCGGACTGAGCCGTCGGATGAGATGACAAAGGTGCAGTACTGGCCAGCCTCGATCTGACACCCATCAATAAGTACAGGGATGAGTTGCTATGAGTTTGGCTGGCTTCACAAATCTCACTTGCTTCACTGTTTAACTTCCCCATGTTAACCTCGATAAACTAGAATATCTGAAAGGCTAAGAAGGAAATAGTTTCCTTTTATATTTCCCACATATATCAACAGTGTGTATCAACAGTGTATTTCAACAGTGCAAATAAAACCATGATTCATTAAGACATTTTTCCATGAGAATTTAGACCCCAGAGTCTGAAAGCCAACACTATTCCTCCAACAGGAAATGTTGCACTACCTTGTGAAATCTAGGTGCAGCCACACAATAGCACATGCAGCCAAGGTGCAGAAAGAAATCACAAAAACGACACAAATACCCAACCCAGACATAAGACAGACATTGATCAGGTCTTGGTGGAACATTACAGACCTTTTCTGTTGCTTACCGTCTGAGCATCAGCAAAGCTTGGTGCCAGTTTGGGCTGCAGAATCTTCTCCTGGGTGCCTTCGACCAGTTGGTGGCTACTATTGCTGCCCCACACGTACACCTCACAGGTTTCTGACACCATGGGCGCCTCCCCTGTCTGGATACTATCTGGGCTGGCGCAGGTGCGGGAGTAGTCAGATGCCATCCTGCATACCTGAAGGAAAAAGGGGTCAAGCTGTAAACAGAGGTGTTGGCACTGTCATCCGCTATCAAAAGGACAGATACCAGACAATCTAAACACAACATTAAACCTGGTTGGCGAGGGAAACCAGGGACAGTGTTTCCTGTTGAGTCCTGTTTTGATGATGTTTCAGAAGACAAGGAACCAAAATAACTGGTTAAAGTCTACCACCGTTAAAGCATACACCCAATCTCATCAGGGCTCATGATGTTTTTTGCTGTTGTTTTATTTATATTTTTGTTTTTGGTAATATACATTTGGCCATTTTCTTTTAAGTTAAGTCAGGGACCCTTTTCCCTGACTTTTCTATAACTCTCCAGGTTTTTCCTGTAATGTGAAGGAGGAGAGTACAGCAAAAGTCGTCATTGTGGATGTTGTACATTAATAGGAGATGCCACTCACTAATGCACAGGGTCTGAACAGTGAAATACCACGAGTGTCTTACCTCTTCGAACAGACAGAGTGCAGCCTCATAGAGTGAGCACAGGCCATCAGATGTGCGTGTGGGTTCTCTCCACTGACTGCGATCCGCTGAGGAACCCTGAGACAGTCACACAGAGAATATTTTTAGATTATTGTTCTATAAGCTTGTAAAAAACCCACAAAGACACTCTAAACCCGAGGTGGATATACAATGGTTTACTGAGGACTTACCAAAGAGCGTCTCATCTGCATCAGGATATTCATGAAGCAGTCATATCCAATAAGCCCCTCCTGGTTCTGCACAACCTTGCTCTTCTCCATGGTGCTGACCAATGCTGCTGCAGCCAAAGCCATCTCAATCCACTCCAGCAGGTAGCGCAGTGAGCCCCTCTGGGCAGCCAGGCCCAGCAACAGCTCTGAAGCCAGCCTCCTGCCCAAAATGTCTGCCCCGGAATTTGGCATGGTCACTCCTTTGAGGAAAGTGGTGACCTGGGCCAAGCAGTCGAGGCCCATGGGAGGGATCTTGCTTTCGTTAGCTAAAGACAAGGGTGGGAGGGAGCTGACCACATCAATGGCAGTGTGGATGACGTCATTACAGAGATTGAGGCCTCCTCCTACTCCAACGCCGCCTCCGTTGGGGGCAGGTAGGGGCGGCATCATCCAGCTTTGGCGCAGGAGGGCAAAGAGCAGGCTGAGGCCCGTGCGCACACCCATCTCAATGAGGGCGTCAGTGCTGGAGCGCGGCCGCTCGTTGACAGAGTGGAGGTCGGCTGAGCCTGAGGTGTTCTCGGGCGAGTGCTGCTGCTGCTTGACTTTTCCCTTGTCGTGGTACTTGTTAGAGAGGGCATAGAAGATGCGCTGGAGAACCAGCAGACGCTTACGCAGGGCGGCAGCAAAGGGGGAGTCGGAGCACACCATCTTGGCCAAGGCCAGCTGGCTGCTGAGCAGCGCATCGAGGTAGTGCTCCTGCTCATCGCTGGACAGAGACTCACGCTCAAAATCAGGAAGCTGGGGGCCCTTGAGGCACAGCACCTGCTGGGGAAGCAGCACCACTTCTTTGTTGGTCAGCAGCTTGGAGTAGAGAACAGAGACGCCCTCGCGTGTGGCGATGGACTCGCTGTCCTCCGTAATCCATGAGCTGTTCAGGTGCTCCAGCCATTTGAGCTTCACTGGAGGGATCATCAGAGCCATGGCACGTCACTCTGGGGCCATCAGTCCTGGGCAAAATCCAGGGGTGGAATACCAAAGTTTAGGCCATCAGATCTCTAAAATCAACAAAGGAACATACTGAAGCAATACTTAAACTCTATTAATATACTAATGTACTCTCATAACTAAGAACACTGTTGGGCCTTATTCAAAGAAATAGCAGCAAAATAAAATAAAGAGCCTTCAGGCCTATTAATTTTAGGCTAATAATGTTAACACAGGCTAATTATGTGCCCCAGTTTTAGCCTACAACTCATCCTATCATTTTAGAGATTCACAAGCCATTTCAAATGACAAAAAAAGGCCAAAAAAGCATAACTATGACAGGAATCCAACAGCCCAGAAAAGAACAACAAACTGATGAGCATGTTCAAGATAATAAATGGTCAAACTCCACACTGCAGTTAAACCATTCATTTGACATTAAACAATAACTTTTACTGTGTGTAGCTTTTCTATCTTACCATGGGACATCGTGTCAATCATAACAGGTAAACATGAACTGAGATAGTAATAAACCTGAGCTAAATGACAGAAAATATTTACAAATTTACTGTAAATGATCATTTTACAGGTATTTCAACATGATTTTAAATTGATCATTAACCTGTTTTATCTAGCTGATGGCATGTTGCAAAAGTAGGTCATCCATCTGAAACTGATTACGAGAAAAGACTTCTCCTTAACATGCTGACTATGCAATCAAACTATCCGGACACACATTAGACACTAACCAACTGTAGCCTATACTAAGTTCCCTGAACACAACGCTATTTGCATTTCATACACACAAACTATTGGACAAAATGCATTTACCATTTAATGATGCATACAAATGTTGTTTTTGTCTACAGACACAAGTGTACTGAATTAATTTCATAGCCTAACTCTCCAGGAGTGACAGTGCATTTTCCCCCTGCTGCATTATTAACACATAGCCTAGCCTTAGGCTATCTGTGTATGTTGTGGTACCGTCATGTCAGGCCAAGGGTCTGTTGGTTGGAGAAGGATCTGGTATATCTGGTAATAGAACGCTTGCTTGGTGCATTGAAGAAACAATCCAGGGACATTAACTCCCTGAAGACAATGTAAGAAAGAGGGGGAAGTCTGCAACTATCTCACGATCGCCAAATGGTTCTGCAAATTTTGAATTTGCATCATGAAATGCACTTGCAAGTTAACATTTAACTCAGAAAGGCTTTTTCCACAGTAGGAATTTCTCAACCACAGTCATTATATTCTAAAAAGGAAATAATTCAGTCATGGGTAGCTTTTCTATAAACCTTAGCATATTCCACAGCTGCAAGAGCTGACAAAACACAAGCCTTTGCACACACTGATTTAAAGACAGGGTAATATGCTGCCTGACATCTATCCAAATATCCCATGCGGACAGTATATAGTAAGCAAAGGCATCATGGTTCATTACTCCCAACATTGTTTATAAGTTAACCCTGCCAATGTTTAGCCTAACCAGTTTTTATTCTTGACACTTAAGCAGGACCTGTAGCTTATTAGATCTTGCTTTGCAAACAGATAGTACTCGATATTAAAGTAATTTAGAAGCTAGGTAAAAAATTATATATGTTGGATAGTTGAATAACTACCAATACTGTACTCTTCTGCACCAGGTGGGCTTGCATAATTGGCTGCTCTTCTAGCTAGCCACCACCGATTTAATTGTTGCTAACGTAAAGCTTTGGAGCCATTAGTCAGCAACTCGACACTGAACCAAGGGGGTTAGCCAGTCATCTAGCTGGAAGTGGCAACTATGCAACTGACGTTAGCTCACGAGCAACTAGCTTATATGGTGTGTTTGCCAGAAACAGTACAGTACTGTAGCTGGCTAGTTTTGTAACACTACGCTACCTAGTTCAACAAATAGTTTTTTCATAGCTAACTGGTTAGAAGAGCTAGATAGCCGGGTAGCTACACAGTATGTGGTTGAGTGCTTCTCTGAAAGCTTTGTTTGCTAGCTGTGCTTGATACTAGGTATTTCTAGTAGACAGCTACAGTACTAACCTAGTAGTATCTGACTGATTCCTCTAAAATTGCTGCTAGTACTGGTCGTAGCCTAGCTACCTGGTTAGCCGGTGGCTAGTTAGCCAGTAAGCACAAGCAGCTGCAGCCAACACGGATCATACACATAGCATACGTTCAATACATATAGGAGTGCCCAATCTGTATGCTACTTCACCAAGCTGACAGGCACGCCACACCACACTGTTCAATAATAAACAGACAGCAACTGATAACACTAGCGGGTTAAGTAAAACGGAATGGCAGGTTGCACCTAGCTACAACAAAAATTGCTGTTACCTAGCTATAGCCAGCTCGTAAACAAACTATCTACCTAGCTAACTAGCATAGCTTGCTAGCACTACCAGTTAGTAGTGAGATCCGTTTGCAGAGATTCAGATTCGAAGCGTTGCTTAGCTTACCATCAACTGTCAAAGGCCTCCGTGGTGCCAGCTACATACAACTAATCTTCATTGCATGGTAGAAATAATTCCAGTATCCTTTGTTGTAATACTTCACAGGCTTATCTTTTGATGCTTTTGTTTATGCCAACTGAACAAATAAGGGCTCAGTCAATCAGGGATAGGTTTCCATATCCCCACCTCTCAGTTCCTGCACCTTCCACTGCAATGAATTCAGACAAGAGGTTCACTCCCAACCCTAGCCAGAGAGCCCCAGCCCTAGGGCGCAGTGAGCCAGTGACGTGTTCCTGTGCATGTCTTCTGTATTAACATAGTGCCACTGCATATTTGTCCAGTGGACATGACAACTCAAAAAACAATGGTGGGAAGAGGAGCATCCACGGAATACTTAGTGTAGTCTAGCTTTTCCCCACCATATTTTGCCCCCGTAAGTTAATCACACGTCTTGACAAATGGATTAATGCATGAGATGTAATGCATCTCCAAAAATGTCCAAGCTTTTCCTTCGGAGTTGAAAATGGAATTGCATGAGCCACAGCAAAATGTATGTTTTGAATGTAATCGTTTGATCCACCGCTTTACATTGTATTCCTTGCGGGGCAACTTCCAAACTTTTTGTACTTTTTTGTTGTACATTGGTCAATTATAATAATACATCAATAATAATAAAAAAGCTAACTATCTTAGAATGTATTGCAAATCAATGAAGGTGTATCATGTTACAGTGCAAAGAGTGAAGGTAAGAATATTAAGCAAACATAGTGGAAGGGGAATCCGTTGTAGTTATCTGGGCAGTGCAGAGACAACGACGGGCCCAGTTTGAGAATATCTACTCATGCACTTGCAGTTAGAGTAGTTTAGCCCCCAGACTGTAGTGTGTAACAGACTAGGCCAGGGCATTGGCTAGTTTATGTTCATAGTATATGCTGCCCCCTAGAGATCATCCTTACATTTCACATGTCAACATGTATTTATTCATTTTGAATACATTTAAATAACTTTGTTTCACAGTTCTTGGCACACGACAAGTGTGTGAAAAACAAATGCTTCTATTTTAACATACTGAAAGGTGAGCAGCTAACCCTCCATTAGCTGACCCAGAAGACCTTAAATTGTTAGTTAACATGTATAGTTTTTGAAGGTGTTGAGCTTTGATTTTACTCACCGTACATTCTTTCAATATCGTTTTAAATCTTACAATAGCTCAGTGAGAACAGTAGATGTTAGTCAAATGTTCCAGTTTTTACATATGCATGATTGTATAATCACTATAGTGGGCAAAGCATCTCTTTTGTTGACCTTATCCTTTAGGAGGAGAGTCTTATTGCAAAGTGCAAACTAAATCAGCTAACAAAATTAGACATGGGGGGCACATGATGTTAGGAGGAATCTCCTTGGTTGTCCCATGCCATTCATATACAGGACTCATTGATCTGGCATTTCTCAGAGTAAACAAAAAGATAGGCATAAGAAGAAGTAATTTAACACATTATTGTATTGTAACTTCTACACACATCGTTACTGATCAATATTTGAAAAAAAATCAAATGGGTGAACATATTCATTTGCAAACAAGACAGTTATCGGGTATTCATTTGCAGTGTTTCTTTCTCTTTCAAGAGAAGAGTACAAATTAGGTAAGTAAAATGTTCAATATTTGGTCCTTTACATGTTGGATGGTTTTGTTGCTTAACAATGTGTCATCCACATTTCATTGACTGTTGCTTTTTTTCTCACAGAGTTTCTGAAACAGTTGAAAGTATCGAGCCAGGCAGACAGAGAGCCCCACAAAGTAATACATTTAGTGACAGAGGTGCTCAACCACAGGAAAAAGTGAATGGAATAGCAATTTTTGTCCCACAACCTAATCAAGATGTCATCCGAATTGGATTATGGAGTATTTGTATGCTATAAGGCCATTGCTCTCTCTGCCCAACAAATGCCCACAAAGTGCTTTGTCAGACAGAGGTATGCTGCCTTATCCATTCCATGTTCCAAAACTTTGGCCACTCAGTAAAATATCAGTGAATGAGTGAGATGGAATGTAGCTTTTCTGTGTTGATTTCAGGAGGTGCTGCTCCTATTTCTTGTTGTGGGTCTTCTTTTCCTGGTCTCCTCCTCCTCTTGGTCACTCTCATAGTTTCTCTGCAACAGAACTGTATACATCACATCTCTCTTCTCAGGCTCTCACACCAGCTTGCCACATTTAGCAACACCTACTGACCCAGTCCTGGAGATTGGAGCCAAATTGGGGGCTTTGTGCAAAACATATCTCAAGAAATGCTATAGAAAAAAGTAATGGAGGTTTAACTTATTATTGATTACAATAGGTTATTAACTGTAACTGTAAAGACTTGACAATATGTGAAATGTACCATTCTAAAAATGCTACAATTTCAAACCAAATCTATTGTTAAAATATTTGCTGGATTTTCCTGTAGGTTTTAACATCTGTAACTTTGGAACACTTTCCATTATTTATAGGTCCAGATACTGAAATTAAAGTATTCTGATTCTGCCTTGATCAAGCAGATATTCAGGAATTCAAATTAGTATACCAAACTTCTTTCCAAATGGATATTATAAGTTTTTGAATGTTGTTTACAGTTGGAAGTCAAAACCCTTCAACCCAACATTAACGCATTCACACAGCGCATCCCATGACATCCATATCGCAGTCTCTTAATCTGCTCCATAATCTAATTGCATGTAGTGACATCAGCACAGTGGGGATAAATCATCGTTGCACGTAAACACGTTAACAAGATAAGGGAAACAGTAAAGATGTTGGCCACCTACTGGATCGTCGTCCTGCTCCAGAGAAGGTTCTCTCTTCATCAGCCTGGTTAGATGGTTGCACAGGGCCACGATCCTTATAGACATCTGGGTGAGAGTAGAAGCGAGCACAGCATATACGGAGTGACACTTTATCAGAACTACATGGAAAGACATACAGTGGGATGGATAGGCCTATAGCTCAGCGACATACAGTGGGATGGATAGGCCTATAGCTCAGCGGCATACAGTGGGATGGATAGGCCTATAGCTCAGCGACATACAGTGGGATGGATAGGCCTATAGCTCAGCGGCATACAGTGGGATGGATAGGCCTATAGCTCAGCGACATACAGTGGGATGGATAGGCCTATAGCTCAGCGACATACAGTGGGATGGATAGGCCTATAGCTCAGCGGCATACAGTGGGATGGATAGGCCTATAGCTCAGCGGCATACAGTGGGATGGATAGGCCTATAGCTCAGCGACATACAGTGGGATGGATAGGCCTATAGCTCAGCGACATACAGTGGGATGGATAGGCCTATAGCTCAGCGACATACAGTGGGATGGATAGGCCTATAGCTCAGCGACATACAGTGGGATGGATAGGCCTATAGCTCAGCGACATACAGTGGGATGGATAGGCCTATAGCTCAGCGACATACAGTGGGATGGATAGGCCTATAGCTCAGCGACATAGAGTGGGATGGATAGGCCTATAGCTCAGCGACATACAGTGGGATGGATAGGCCTATAGCTCAGCGACATACAGTGGGATGGATAGGCCTATAGCTCAGCGACATACAGTGGGATGGATAGGCCTATAGCTCAGCGACATACAGTGGGATGGATAGGCCTATAGCTCAGCGACATACAGTGGGATGGATAGGCCTATAGCTCAGCGACATACAGTGGGATGGATAGGCCTATAGCTCAGCGACATACAGTGGGATGGATAGGCCTATAGCTCAGCGACATACAGTGGGATGGATAGGCCTATAGCTCAGCGACATACAGTGGGATGGATAGGCCTATAGCTCAGCGGCATACAGTGGGAAGGATAGGCCTATAGCTCAGCGACATACAGTGGGATGGATAGGCCTATAGCTCAGCGACATACAGTGGGATGGATAGGCCTATAGCTCAGCAACATACAGTGGGATGGATAGGCCTATAGCTCAGCGACATACAGTGGGATGGATAGGCCTATAGCTCAGTGGCATACAGTGGGATGGATAGGCCTATAGCTCAGCGACATACAGTGGGATGGATAGGCCTATAGCTCAGCGACATACAGTGGGATGGATAGGCCTATAGCTCAGCGGCATACAGTGGGATGGATAGGCCTATAGCTCAGCGACATACAGTGGGATGGATAGGCCTATAGCTCAGCGGCATACAGTGGGATGGATAGGCCTATAGCTCAGCGACATACAGTGGGATGGATAGGCCTATAGCTCAGCGGCATACAGTGGGATGGATAGGCCTATAGCTCAGCGGCATTCAAGCCTCCCCCAGGTACTAGGTCCCCCCTTCTGTTGCTTTCAATAAAAGTATATGCAAATTGAATACATTATTATATTCTCCAAGACAGAGAACCAGCACATATTCACAAGCACATTTTCAGTAAAGGCCTGTGTTGTATGTGCAATGACCTCTGTGGTAAATGTTTTGTAGGTAGTGTAATATATTACCTTCCATCTTCGTCGTGCGTACTGTCTTCTGAAGTTTTGCAGGTTTATGACGGACAGCCTGCGCACTAAAGCTTGGCGTGGGTTTGAGGGCTAGAAGACACCAAAAAACAAAACAGTGTTGCCAAAAGTCCATGGCTCAGCCTATGATTTTGGACTCAAGTACCTAGCCATGCTCTAGGCGATATTGTCCAGTGCCATATTGGATATCAAACAGAATAAAATATATTGCCAGTGTATCTGTAGCTTGTGTATCTGCCAGACACTCCACACATTGGAGTCCATTCAAATTGATATCAGGTGCACCAGGTGAAGATAACAGACCTTTGTTCCTGAATGATGCACACCAACATACCTTAAAAACACTTTTATGTGAGCAACAATCTAATCTGAACATTTATAGTAAAGAATGCAGTGATAGAGTTCACATGGTATCATACTGAATAAGGTTGGATAAAAACTAATAACACAAATGTATTTAGAAATACAAGAGAAGTAGAAGTGTATTAGATGTACATTTAATTATCACCTTCGTTATCAGTTATTTTTCCTGTTAACATCAAATGAACTTTTAGCTTCTCACATTTCAGTGCATGAACTACCAAGCAATGGCCATGCTTAAAATAAGTGTCATAAGATGTACGGCAAGTTATTTAACCATCCAATGTACATACCATAGAGGTATATAATTAAGGACTAGGACCACAGTAACAATTAAAGCCCTCAAAGATAAAGCCCATAAACCGTCATGTCATCATGTTCTAGCTGTTTTCTCTGTATTTAGGTCAGTTACAGTGTCCCTCATGTCATCTCTGCTGGCCAGCCTCAGTGAAGTCCAGGTTGATCCCAGACAACAGGTCCCCTCCACAGGATCTGTTCAGCAGCTCCTTCAGGGCCTCATTCACATCGTTATTAAAGACGGTGGAGAAATGACAGTTGGGATAGCCTCCGCCACCGCTGCCGTCAGAGGGAAAGGACCCCACCACATCCTGCACCCATTTGAGCTCATCACTCAGCTCCTGCCTGAGGGCATCAAAGTGGCTCTTCCTCTCCTGGTAGCGGTTGCTAATTGACCCCAGGCTGTTGTCCACCGCCTGCATGTCTTCTTGCAGGCTCCTCTTCATTGCCTCCACCTTGCGGAACTCGTAGCGGATTTGAGAGAGCTCGTGGCGCACACCCTCACTCTCTTCCTTGTACCAGGCCTCCTTCTCATTGTAGATGGATACCAGGGCGTCAATGTCTTCTTGCAGGCAGTCATGGGCTGCCGCCAAGCCGCTGAAGGTGCCCTCCATTTGACCGATGTCCTCCACCACCTGGGCGAAGCGTTCAAAGTTGACGTAGGTGTTGTTAGGCGGCATGCTGGAGTGAGACTT
Organism: Osmerus eperlanus; assembly: GCF_963692335.1. Lineage (NCBI taxonomy): Eukaryota > Metazoa > Chordata > Actinopteri > Osmeriformes > Osmeridae > Osmerus > Osmerus eperlanus. The sequence continues at coordinate 10,502,129 of NC_085027.1, read as the reverse complement.
AATTGTGTACTCCTTCAGACGCTTGGTCTTCAACTGCCGACGCTCACGTTTCTTCGTCACACAGGCCTTGGTTTCCTTGGTTTCCTCCTTGTGCTCATTTGACTTGAGACAGAGGAGTATACAGTATATGGTCAGCGTACAGGAGCAACTCAGAAGCATGTATGCATTGATGCAACACACTGTACACATGCAAGTACTTGGGTGAGTATAAACTGGTTTATCTATTTCCAAGAAGAGGCAAAACATTCCAGGTGAGGTCAGTCACTTTTTCTTCATCCTTAGGGTCATGCTCTATTATGATCTGAGGGTGGAAGTGTTTACTTCAAAGCAGTTATTGTGAATCACTACAAACAAACCAAATGATTTTTAGAAAAATTGTATTATTTTCATCCTACCAGATCAACCAAAGTGTGTTTGTTTTTACTAGACCATTTGCAAAGTTGTTAAACATTGTAATAGGAATAAAACATGCAAAACACAATGCATGAAGCCGCAGATTATGGTTTACTGAATTCAATAAACCTTTCTTATCCTAAATATAATATATTTACAAGTACCTTGATCCAAGGGTGGTTGAGAGCATCTTGGATAGTCAGTCTCTTTCTGTAAGACAAAGATTTACTTAAAAAAGTATAAAAGTGTTACACAAGGTAGGGCAAGAGGACACAGCTTGAGAACATCTTTCTCAACATTGTATACAGGCCATCTGCCATAACAAATTGCCTCACCAGTAAGAGAAAGACAATGAGAGACAGAGAGAGACTAGGTTTTTCTTGATCATTTACATTTACATTTAGTAATTTAGCAGACGCTCTTATCCAGAGCGATTTAAGATTCTAAATGCGGTATGCTAACATACATCAGGACACAAAACAAAACAACATAGCAACAAGCATTACTCATAACAAGATTGAGCAATAGAGAACAATAAACATACAACAATAATACACTTAGGCAATACTATTTGACATGTATGTATGTCCCCTCCTCTTCTCCCATGAACTCTCACCTCTTATCCCTTTCCAGAAGCTGTCTGATGAAACTCTTGGCCAGTTCACTAGTGTGGCAGAAGAACTCCTCATCAAACTCATAGTTCATTGCAGAGATGTTGCCTAATGTATCCTGTTTAGATTCGCCGAGAAAGGGTGACGCTCCACTGAGGCTGAAACACGAAATGTATAGTATAAGTTAAAGGCTGATTTTTTGTTTGCCCGTGTTTATCCTTTTTAGATACTTTGGTCATGTATTACCATTCTTGAAGCAAATTCAAGATTAGTCTTTTGTATTTGTGTACTCACAGGATGTAGGTGATGACACCTATGCTCCACATGTCTGCTTCCAGTCCCAGAGGCTCATAGTTAACAATCTCTGGAGCTAGTAAAGATGATTAAAACCAACAAGTATGCCTTCTCTTTGTCCAGATTTAACAATGCATAGTAGGCAATATGTTTTACCATTGTTTCTCAACTTACCCACAAACTCTGGAGTGCCAAATATGTTCTTGAACTCAGCCCCCGCCTCAATTTTATGAGCCAGGCCAAAATCGATCAGTTTGATCCTTGGTAAGGGCACATGCTTGTCAAGCAGCATTATGTTCTCAGGCTGTGAATCACAAAAGCATGACTGCTGAGTCAACTGAGTTTAGAAGACTACCCTGTAAAATCTGTGAAAATGCAGTATCCTATCAGTAAATCAAATCAAATAGTCCTTTTCACAGGTTTACTGTAACAGTAGTAATAATGGAAAGTAATGTCTAAACTACTGGATATAGCTGTGACACTTGAATTGTCTGTTGGTTTTTTATTGTGAAACCTCACCCAAATATTATGTTTCCTCTGTTGAAAATCAGTCCACACAGCCTTTTAGGGAGGGGACATCCTAACAGTTTTGTAAATTACTGTGTTCACAGTTCACACTAAAATAACCATAACTCACTGTACAAATGTTTTATTAATCTTTTGTCCCAATAAAACAAGTTAACTAAGGAGTAAGCATTTTCAGATATATTAGCAAACATTTAATCGATTACAGATACAATGAAAAGTGGGATAATTGTTAACAATTGTTAGCTATGTTTTTTTATATGTAGTACATTCCAACAATTATTACTGAATGTTACATTCTGCCTGGCTTTACTTCTCCCTCAAACCCCTGCCAGACAACGCTTTTGAAATCAGCCCAATAGGACGTTACACCCAGACCTGCACTGAGCTCTGACCTTCACACAAGGGTGTTTTGTGCCCTAGACCGTATCTTGTACCCATTTCTCTATGGTACAAGGTCTGCCTCCTCACTGGTCTTCCTGTGATTTGTCCAGTTCATGCATTTTTGTCATCACTGCCAGGGACTGCACCTTTATTGAAAGATGTTCTTTACTTGACAGCAATTTATTTCAGGAGCAGTGTGCTAGTTTGGTGGCTACGCCCATGCAACTTCCATTTTGCACTGTTGTTATGCAGTTTGCTAGCTAGTTTTAACATGTTTTAGATACGCTGATTCCTATAGTGCAGATTTGATTATTAATTTCATCTGATTCTCCATAAAGTTATAGACCTATTTGTATGTTTCCTTTAAGTGGCCTGGAATAAAAATGTCATTTGATAGTGTAAAACTATTTGCATAGCTACTGGTTTCTTTACCCTCTTACCTATTTAATATTTTACAACTGAAAAAGTATGCTTTTCTCAATGTCAGCATCAACTGAATTGCACAACGCCATTTAATTAATCTGTACAATACAATATAGACAAATAATAGAGGAAAGGAAATTACACATAGAATACACACCCCACCCACACCTACACATAACGTATTGTGAACATGCACACATACACTCACAGGGGACTGACCTTCAGATCAAAATGAGCAATCTTTCTAGAGTGAAGATAGTGGACACCTTCCAGGATCTGCCTGATGAACTGTGTGGCTTCTTCTTCACTCAGAGACTCCTTCTGAGCCAAGAAATCAAATAGTTCTCCTCCAGACACCCTGTAAAAATATGTAATGTATATACTGGATATATAATGTCCCTGAATTCTACATAATAGGCCAACTACTGCTAAGAACACTAAAGGAAAATACATAAGAAACTACTATGCTGTTGATCAACAAAAAACATGGTAAAACAATTTGTAAATAGCATAAATATAATTAACATGAATAAACAGTTTGTCGGACTGACTCCGCTTGGTCCAGTCTGTACAACTTCTGAGGTCAACTTTTAGACAGGTCTCATCTCACTCACAGCTCCAGGATTAGCACCACATCAGTGCGGTTCTCGTAGACGTCGTGCAGTGTGACAATGTTGGGGTGCTGGATCTGTTGCAAGATGTTCACCTCTCGCTCAATCTCCTCTCTCCTCACCCCTCGTCGGCTTGCCACGCTCTGCCGTTTCTTGATGAACTTGGCAGCAAATTCTAGGCCTGTGCTCTTCTCTCTGCACTGCTTTACGATGGCAAACTGTCCACTGTGACCATGAAAAGCACAGTGAGACACAATTATGTCACAAACTCTAGAAGGAAAACATAAAGGAGTATGGAGGGGAAAGAGCTGGGAATGGATCTCTGTGGTGTATATTTCACGTATCATTAAAATCTAATCATTAGTTTTTGGTGTAAAATGAAATGTATTCCTTTAGTATATTTGTTATGTATGCAAAAGGTTAACTCAATTGAGGGTAAGTTAATTTGCAATGTAAAATGTTGACGAGAGGTAGCTAGTCTATTCTTAGTGGGGGGCTTATTCAGCAGTTATGTTGGACTGCCAGCATGGCGTCTGACCTCAAGCATTGGGGTTTTAGGGTTTCATGCATACATATCCATTAACAAGAACTTTTGATCAATATGCATTTACAAAGTATTTTAGGGTTAGTTAGTTAGTTATTAAACTAAGGAACTCAATGTTCTTCTGATTGATGCATATCCATAAAAACAAGAACATTTATACATTATTTCAAGGTTAGTATTGTTTTAATGGAGTTGGCCAGATTCAAAGGTCAGTTAGCTACGGCTGCATCTGCTTTCTCTTCATGTCCATTGCGAGGGTGAGTAAGGTTATACTCCACTTCCTCATTCACAGTAGCTCTGAAAGTAGATACAGACAACCCTAAACATAGAACACGCCTAAAAAAAAGCACAGTGAGAAGTGCCTGTCACAGTTGTGTCTTAAAAAGACCACATACTGGGTTGCAGGGTACATTCACTTTGGAAATGGGCTGCAACAGTACTGTATGCAAATATTTCAAGTAGCAAGAATGTTTGGAAAAGTATAGAAAGGACATCTAGTCACTTATCCACTTGGTTCAGAACTCACCGTGCACAAAATGTAGTGGGTAAGCATCTAAGTGAGAAAAGGCTGTTTTTTCTTAATTCAAAGTACAGAGCGCAATGACTAATACATTATATTTAAACACAGTCCGCCTCCTCAGTCCACCTGTTGCTTAGTCTACATTGAATGAGACAGAGGCACACAATGTGTGTGTGTATGTGTGTGTGTATGTGTGTGTGTGTGTGTGTATGTGTGTGTGTGTATGATAGTGATAGTGTATAGCAGAATGTTGACAGTGTTTGTCGAACAGCAGATGGCATGAGACATTACACAAAATGACTGCCGTTCTTGTTGACAGTTACTGTGAAAACTGTCAAATGTGGTAGCATGGACTGCAGAGGATGTAAATATTAAAGCATAGCACTGTTTTTGGGCACTAGTTTTAAGTCACCTCCATGCTACTTTTTTTAACGATTACATGCATAACATACATATCTCACAACACTCTATTTGTGACCTTTAAGGATATATGGTTCTATCATTCATGTGACTTGTATTTTAATTGGTTTGTTGGCTAATAATCAATAATAATAACATAACATTAAACCTGCCTCATGCCTGCCTCATGTTTAATAAGTACATGAAACCTTCATCAATTTACAATAACAATATTTAAGATATTTTCTTTACCTTCCCAATTCTTCCCCTATTTCATAAAAATCTTCCACTTTCTGTTGCTTGAAAAGGGCCATATCTGCAATTCTTCCTGCTGTAGCTGGGATGGTTCATCCATTCAGTTTGACTTTTTCTTCTTTACAGTCTTGGAATACCCTGTGACAAATTGGACCAACAGTATGATGAAAAACATGTATGGCCATGTCTCTTATATTTGGAAACCTTGACAAATACAATTCAAAAAACTGATTATAACACTCCTGGGCTTAGTATAGCAACCTAATCGACCACACAAATCGACATCTACGAGTTCTTACCATCTTTCAGTTGCTGCCAAAACGTGTATTGAATCGTCCACTGTGATTTCTTAGTGTATAGCTCTAAGCTCAACAGCGTTTTGGTCGCTGACGACGTGCGCTCACGCATTCCCAAAGCTCGCGCTCCTGAACCACCTGTTTTACCACGCGACGCTCTATCTAATTACTAGTGGGTGTTTTCAAATTGTGTATGAGATTAACAGTTACAGAATCTACATTGAGTTTTGTCTGCCTGAAACTATATCTCTTGGTGTGTACTACTACTAAATAGTTGTGGCAGTGTCCTTTATAAAAGAGGCTAAAATATCAAGGGGCGACAGCGTACGGGTTATCTAACGGACAGATTTTATGTCATATTTTTAGCAATTGTTATGTGTGGATAGACCGTTAGCGCGTGTATAGTTACTCTTCAGGTGGAAGATGACCATCACACAGACAGAATGGGGAGAAGAAGAAATTGTTTCAGTCTGATGCTGACGCTGATGAAGAGCATGTGAGCCTTTTGGACAGCCTTTTAGCTAATTGGGCTGTACAGTTCAGTCTTTGGTCGCGCTCACAGCCCTCCTTACCCTGTTGAGGGTGTACCACCCAGAACTGCCAAAAGATGCTAGGACTGTCCTCAAAACTAGAATTAATTACAAAATCCAAGAAAAATGTGGTGGGTATCATCATACAGGTATCTTGGCAGCGCTTAGTAACACCTTAATTCAACATATACACAGTGTTGCTGATGGCTTTAAATTCAAGCTGCAGATTAATATTGATGGGTTACCACTGTGTAAAAGCACAAATATTCAGTTATGGCCTATTTTAGGACTTCTGTTAAGTGTTCCAACGAAGGAACCTGTTGTCATAGGCATTTTTTGTGGTAGGAAAAAACCTAATCCAGCTGAAGAATTTTTGTGAGACTTCACATGTGAGTTACAACAGCTACAGAAAGGTTTTGATTTCAGTGGGAAAAAAGTGTTCCTTGAACTGGTTTCTGCTGTGTGTGATACACCTGCTAGGGCATTTGTAAAAAACACAAAGGCTCACAATGCTTATGACTGATTTGATAAACGTTCCCAGCCAGGTGTTTACATTAACAGATGAATGACATTCGCTTTAAATAATTACATGTTACGGACTGACTCATCATTTTCAGAGAGAGCTGATGAGGATCATCACCATGAAGGACCTCATGGATTTTCTAATTTAGATGTTGGTAGGGTAACTCGGTTTCCCCTAGATTACATGCACCTTGCATGTTTAGGTGTAATGCGACGATTGCTAAACATTTGGCTGAGGGGCCTTTTGATGTTTTGTTTGTCCTCTAGTCTTGCTGACAGGATTTCAGAAAGTCTAACTCAGATGCGTAGGTATATACCAGCAGAGTTTGCAAGGAAACCACGATCCCTTCGAGAATTAGATTGTTGGAAAGCTACAGAGTTCAGACAATTTCTCTTGTATACAGGCCCTGTTGTTCTGGAACCATATTTAGATAGTAATTTATATAACAACTTCATGTTGTTATCTACAGGTATTTCCATACTTGTAAGTCCACAGCTCTGCTCTATGTATAGTAAATATGCAAACACGCTTTGGTGATCACATTTGTTAGTCATTTTGGATAGCTGTACGGCAGAGATGCCTTTGTGTATAATGTCCATTCCTTGGTCCACCTGTCTGCAGATGCAAATGTGCATGGTTGTTTGGACACTATCCCGGCTTTTTCATTTGAAAATTACCTTCATAAACTTCATAAATACAACACACTTCATAAACTTCCTAAACATCAAGCAGCAACTTGCTGCCACTATCAGTCAAAAATGTAGCCTACTAAAACAACATACATATACAGACATAAATAACATGTGTAGGCCTATAAACAATAACTACAATTTATAAATAAATTATACAATTATAAATGATAAGATGTATACTAAGAATGTATACCAGTCTATATAGCAGTATCAAAAAAGTCATCTTAAATGTGTTAGGTGGGTGTCTGGGGAATATAATAAAGGACCTCATAGGCTACATATTGTTTATATCAATCATGGCTTTTTGTCCTTTAAATGATGATGTAGAGGATGAGAGAGCTGAATAGACATATTAACAGGGGAGCTGGAGCCTAATAGGAAGCAGCTTTAAGGAAAATTAACAAATAGGCCTACTGAAATAAATGGTAATATATAAATTATATATATATAGAAATAATATATAAATATAAAAATAAATGAATACTGAAATAAATTATCATGGCTATAAATACATACATAATTAATATTGGTTACTGCATTTATACATATATTTGTATAATGCGTGCATTTTTGCGTTTGAGTCACTTTTCATAAATGACGAAAAAACTGTTTCCAGGGTAGTCTGAGAAGTTGCTAGATCTAGCGACTAAATTTTCAACAAAACAATACTCACTGTAGAACGTGGAGTCAGCCAATCCGCTTCCAGGATTGAAACAACTTGTCTTGATGTAATATTGTTTTAAATTGGGTTGATGACAACTTGTTTATTGTTGTTTTGATTTGAGTTGATAACAACTTGTTTACTTTTGTTTTGAGTTGATGACAACTACATAAGAGCTTGATTCATTCGCCATCTGCTCCGACTGTCTTCAGCAAAGTCATCGATACGAAAGGTAGGCGACGATATTTAGCCATCATCCTTTGAGAACAAATGAGCTACCTAACATTAGATAGCAGATAGGGAGCTACTTCACACTTGAAGTAGGCTACAATTATTGATGATTGATTGTCTAATAATGCCGACCGAATCACATCTGTGCTAATTATCTTCAATGCATACTGTACTGTATACAACTAAAATGCATTCGGTCAATGTAACCTTTATAACAATTCAAGGTAGAAATAGCCTACTCAATAATTATTTTCTGTTTTGTAATTTTTACTAAAATAACAACGTTAGGGTCAAATATACACATTTAGGAAAAGTCAGGGTCCTAGTGTTACTTTTTCTCAATAAAGTTATTACATTGCTAAATTAAAAAACAGTCAAAAAGACTGCATAGTGAAAAGTCCTAGTGATGTTATCTCCAAATATCACCACTCATAAGATGCTTACTGTCCAATCAAATTGCTTGGTCAGAACTAACAGGTATATTTTTTCTTATAATTCAACACAGATCGTGAACTCAATCTAAACTCGAACTAAATATACTATGCATAAGCCTAGAACCTCCATCCCGGAGATATCATATGAACACTGTATGTACAGAGGAACAAAAATATGGGACCTCTATGTCGTCTCCTGCCTCGTCACTCTGGTGCAAGGTGTGATACTCATCCTCTTGAAGAAGTGGACTCAGCCGACAGTCAAACTGCACCAATTCTTGAGCCAGAAACACCACAGGACTAATGGCAAGGTGAGCTAGAGTAGTATGAGGTCTTAAAGGGATGGGAGGAGGGATTATGAGCTGGTGCCAGAAGCTACTAGTGTTAAACCCATCTTATTCACAAACCATGCTGTGTTTCTGTTCATGAAACAGTGCATCGCTCCGCAATCTAGTTCATTCTTCAGCAGTCTGAAGGACGGTATAACAGTGCATGCATCGACCCTCGTATCGCCCAAACACCCACATGGACAGTTCCTGGTAAGCCTGCTGGATCCCAGCCTCACTCACCCCCCCCCCCCACAAACACACAGCCCCACAGACCATAATAATGTAACAGCACCTTTTCTCTGTCCAGAGCGTGTTGATGTTCGTGTTAAATCTGGGGTCGTTTGTGATTTACCTCGCCCTGACCACCAGGTGAGTACAGGGAGAGCTCCTCTGCCTGGTCACCAGAAGAACTGAAGAGTCAGCTTGTCTCTCATGTTTGATTGTGTGCCTGACAGGCCCATTGAGTACTGCGTGGAGAATTTGGATAACCTGCTCCTGTTAGACCTTGCCTTCGACATAATTTACCTTCTACACTTTTGGCTAAGGGTAAGAACTTCCTCTGATATACAACACCAATAGTCGTAAATGCTTTTCATCTTTAATTTAAAATGTATTAGGTGGAACTGAGTGGTCGAGAGTTTGACTGCAGATCAGGAGGTCCCAGGTTCTGATGGCCTCTGTGTGTTATTAGTTCCTGTTTATCCAGTGTGAATACATTGTGTATTTTCTCTTCAGTTTCTGTCTGCCCAGGATCTGCTGGTCATGTGGTTGGACTACAAAACCATCGCAGACATTTTCACAGTTGCACCCGCATGTTTTACAGTAGTCACTGGTCGGGCATGGCTTGGTAAGACCCTCCCTCCCTCCCTCCCTCCCTCCCTCCCTCCCTCCCTCCCTCCCTCCCTCCCTCCCTCCCTCCCTCCCTCCCTCCCTCCCTCCCTCCCTGGTTCTCATGATGTTCCCTCCCTCAGGCCTCAGGTTCCTCCGGGCTCTTTACATCCTTGAGCTCCCAGCCGTCCTGCGGATGCTCAACATCCTGACCAGCAAGTAGGAACTGATGGAACGAAAGACCTTGTGTTAGGATCTCATAGAACTGCTCTAGGTTGGCGTGAGACTTAACTTCTGGTCCTCTTCTTCTTCTGTGGTACCACAGAACATCTGTGAAGCTGTGTCGGCTGGGAGCTGTCCTCGTGGGAACCCTGTTTTTTTACGCCGGCCTCATCCATCTGGTGAGGACTTGATTGAAGTAACACGCCAAATCATAAACATGACTGGTGTTTTAGTAGATAAAAGCTTCTGAAGTTAGAATCAGAAGGTGTTTCTCTCCTCTTGGTTTGCCCTGCTGTAGGTGGAGAGCTCTGGGGACCCCTGGCTTGAGAACTCCAACGCCTCGAGCCGTCCATACTTCCTGTTTGTGTACTTCCTAACAGTGACCATGTCCACGGTGGGCTATGGCGACGTCCTAGTCTACACCGCGTCAGGACAATTTTTAATCACCGTGTTCATCTTCATCTACCTGGTACGCCCCCCTCCCCTCCTGCCCCCTTCCTCTCCCTCTCTCTGTTCCATCATGTCTGTTCCTGTCTCATCCACGGTGTCATCTACAGGCGATGTTTGCAAGCTTCATTCCCCAGGTGAAGGAGATCCTAGCAAACAGAAAGCGCTTCAATGGGGAATACTCCGTTGTCTTGGGGAAATCGTAAGTCATCGGTCAATACAAGGCCGACCTATTCAGTCTCCCTCTCCAGATTCTCATGTGCTTCAGAGAACATCCCTCTTTTTGTGTCTCACACTGATGTTCTGTGTGTGTGTCTGTGTGTGTGTTGCAGGCATGTGGTTGTATGTGGACATCTTTCCCTGAGCAACATTGAGCCGTTTGTGAGGGAGTTCTTCCATGACGACCGGGGAGAGGTTAACACCGACCTCCTCTTCCTGGGGGAGTGAGTACAGCTCTGACAGTCTCTGTCAGCTACACCAGTTTATCTGACCCCCCCAAACACTTCCAGTTTCAGGCTTATATGCAACAGTTGTTGGTCCTGCTCCCCTCCACTGATTCCTGGCAGTCTGTCTATCCAAAGTCCTACATGGTTGTATATTTAAATTCTCAGTCTCACCCTCTCTGGGTCCCTGTCCCTGTCCCTGTCCCTCCTCCCTGCCCCCCCCCCTCCCTTCTCCCTCCCTCAGCTTTTGCCCTGACGCTACGCTGGAGGATTTTTTTGTGAGTCTCTCTGGGCAAATCAACTTTTATCAGGGCTTGGTGAAGACCAGACAGGACCAGGAGAGAGTCAAGGTAACTGTGTTCACACACACACACACACACACACACACACACACACACACACACACACACACACACACACACACACACACACACACACACACACACACACACAGGAGTAACTGGTAACTGACATGATTGATTACTCTTGGTTCGCTGGTCCTGTCATCAGAACGATATTTAATATCCATATTGTAGTGGAGATGATGCAGTGTAAATGTGTTGGAGAATGGACAGTCTTGCTGTGTGTGTCTAACTCTAACACTCATAACCCTGGCAGATGCGCGACGCGGCCGCCTGTGTGATCCTCTGTGACCGCTTTGCTGCCGACCCAGATGCACAGGACTCGGACACACTGATGAAGTACGCACACACACTCACAGACATGCTCACACACACAGAGATCTACACACACACATACACATGAATACACAGGAACACACACACACACAGCTCTCCACACATCAACACGGTGTCTCCTGTGTCGTCTCTTTCTAGTGTGATCACCGTCAAGACCTATCATCCCAAAACCAGGGTGATCGTCCAAATGTTGAAGCCCAGCAGCAAGGTAATACCTCCCCACACTGTCTGGTCTGTGTGTGTGTCAGGGTGTCAGGTGCTGCTGTCCCTGTGTGTTCCAGGTCCTGGTGCAGAAGATTCCGGACTGGGACTGGAATTCTGGCGATGCAGCGTTGTGTCCCATGGAGCTGAAGCTGGGGTTCATGGCGCAGAGTTGTCGTGTGCCAGGACTGTCCAGCTTGCTCGCAAATCTGTTCACAATGCAGAGTGAGGTGGAAGTAAGGAGTCCGCATGGCTACACACACACACACACACACACACACACACACACACACACACACACACACACACACACACACACACACACATGGGCCAAAGACTCTGTAGATATATTCCGATTCAAACAACTTTATTGAGCCCATTTATCTGCTGCTCACCGAGCCCACACACACAACTTAACAGCTCTCTGTGTTTGTGACCTGCAGCAGAAGGGAGACTCGTGGAAGAACTTCTACAGAGAGGGCATGTACAATGAGATCTACACAGAGCACCTCTCCTGGCCTTTTAGAGGCATGTCCTTCGCCCAAGCCAGCAAGTGAGTCACTGCAGCCCAGCTTCAGCCTGAGTTGAAATCATCATGGGAACTGTAGTCCTGTCCCCACAGAAACATGCTAGTTGAATGTGTGTGTGGTGTGTGTTGGGTTTTTCAGGCTCTGCTTCCTGAAGCTGGGCCTGCTGCTCATCGGCATAGCAACCTACAGCGAAGACAACGAGATGAGGTGTGTGACTTCCCGTTTACACCCCGGTCATTTCCTGTTTGAAAGATACGTTGGTTGTCTCGTCATGTTATCATACATAACAAAAACTATCTTATCTTTTTTTTTCTCTCACTCTCTCTCTTCCTTCCTGTTCCTTCACTTTAGTGTTCTGGTGAATCCTCCGGACTGCATCAAAATCAAACGGGGGACTCTGGGCTTCCTGGTGGCCAGCGATGCAAGCGATGCCAGGAGGTAGAGGCAGTCTGGGAGCCGGTCTCACCCTAGGACTCACACACTCACATCCTGTTAGCCATGAAGCCTGTCAGCTCACGAGGAGAGATGGCTCCATTTCCACCTGTGTGTGTTTGTGTGTGTTCTCCAGGGCCAGCATCTACTGTGAGAGGTGTCACAGCCGGGTTAGAAGGCTGTGCAGGATGAGACCGTGCGAGTGTCCTGAGTTTGATGAGGGTAAGAACACACCCTGAGGGATGACCCCACTGGCTCATGGGAACAGAGACGCTCAAGCTGGATGTGCTTCACACCAGCTTGCCTGCCTCAGTTTTGTCACAACTGGTGTCTGGCCTCGTCACACTGACGCCGTCTTCTGCCGGATGTATTCCTGTCATCTGTCTGGATGTGTGCGCATGCTTGCGTGTGCGTGCGTGCATGTGTGTGTTCATGCGTGTGTGTCTCTCCACCAGACGGCTCTCTAACCTCTGCCATGAATTTACGACGCCCATCTCTGGGAGTACTTCCGGTCATGTAAGTAAACACACACACACACACACACACACACACAGAGGTCCACCATGATATGAGTTAGTGAGAAGATTTCATGTGAAATAAATCAATCCAAGGGATCTATTTCTACTCTCTCTCGGGCACCTAAGCCCCAGATCTAACATCTCTACTGCCGGTGAGCATAGGAAACATGTTGATGAGTGTGATGATGAGGTCATGAGTGTGTGTGTGCTGCCTTTCCTCCGTCTAACAGTTCTGATCTCGTGGAGAACGGTGACTGGACCAAGGAGATGGAGCTGGAGGGTCAGGTGACGCTCGACTCCACCGGAATGTTCCACTGGTGTCCCCCTGTCTCCCTGGAAGCTGTTACCCTGGTGAGACTGGGACACTGGGATGCACACACACACACACACTCCCACAAACACAGTCTCACACCAACATGCTTGCGTGTGTGTGTGTCCTGCCCCCTCCAGACCAGACACAGTGCCATTGCCCTGGCCCTCCAGAAGCACGTGGTGGCCTGTGTGTTTGGGGACCGTGGCTCCAGACTGCAGAGCCTGCGGGCCTTCATGATGCCTCTGAGAGCCAGCAGCCTGACCAGCCCTGAACTGCCCACCGTGATCTTCCTGGGGGACAGAGACTACTTCCTGAGGGAGTGGCACGACATCCACTACTTCCCTAACATCTATTTCCTGCCTGTGAGTGTAGGGGGCTGTGGGGAGAAATGTGGGTTTGTGTGTGTGGTGGGATGAGAGTTTGTGGTTGTGTGTGTGGTTGGATGAGAGTGTGTGGTTGTGGGAGTGTGTGTATGGTTGGACGAGAGTGTGTGGTTTTGGGTGTGGTGGGGTTCTGGTTCAACGTTCTGTTGCTTCATCTGTTCCCTACTCCACCCCCCTTCACCCCCCCCCTTCCCTTCCACCCCAGGGCTCTCCTCTGTGTCTAGACGACCTGCTTGCGGTGGGGGTGACCCGCTGTTCGCGAACGGTGATCCTGACCTCGACGGGATCCACCGAGGACACCCAGACGCTCCTGTCCTGCTTCACACTCGACAGCCTCAGCCTGCAGACCGAGGCCCCAACCACACTCAGCCCCTCCAGCAACACCCAGGGACTCGACCCACAAAACACAACCGGACACTCCGTCCCTCTGCTGGCGGAACTGGGTACTGCGCCTCTCACTCCTCCCTCCGGGAACGATGCTGTCATTGTCCTACCGAAGCCCTTTCTCACCTCCCTATCCTCCTTGTCTCACCTCCCTGTTCTCCCTCCTACCCTGTCTCACTCCTCAGGTAACACCTTGAACGTGAAGCTTATGAATGACACGGACGGTCTGGAGGAGGAAGACAGTTTCCCGCTGACGGAGGACTTCTCCGTAGGCAAGGTGTTCTCTGTGGACGTGCTGGACTCGCTCATGGCCGCCGTGAGTCACCAGGAGGCTTTAGTGCCTGTACTCATCCCTCTGCAGTCATCCCCATGACCTCATCAGTCTGTATGGACACAGGGTTCAGTCTGGATGTATGGACACAGGGTTCAGTCTGGATGTATGGACACAGGGTTCAGTCTGGATGTATGGACACAGGGTTCAGTCCCACATTTACCTCCATACACAGTAGATCTACAAAACTCTCCAGCCAGGAAGTCCAGACCTGAACATTCATAGACTGTCATTTTATATTTTATTTGGCAAATTAGGATTGTGGTGAGGGTTAGAGTCAGGGATTGAGTCACTATCTCATACAACAGCACTTGGTGCTAGCTGAGTGTGTTGTGTGTGTCCAGACATACTTCAACTCCAACGTTCCCTTGCTGGTGTCAACACTGGTGACGGGCGGGGACACGCCCCTCCTGGAGGCCCAGTTCGTCAGGGACAACAAGCTGAAAGGAGGGGTCATGACTCCGCAGCTCTGGGCCCTGCGCCGGAGGTCCAAACTGGCCCAGCTGGCCCTGCAGGAGCAGCCCCTCTGTCACCTACAGGTGAAGGAGAGAACACACACACACACTGAGAACACACACACTGTGAACACACACACACTGAGAACACACACACTGAGAACACACAAACATTGAGAACACACACACACTGAGAACACACACACACTGAGAACACACACTAAGAACACACACACACACTGAGAACACATGCACACAAACACACGTATGCTCACACACTCTCTACCTCTCTCTCTCTCTCTCTCTCTCTCTCTCTCTCTCTGCGCAGTGTGTGTTGTACAGGGATCTGTTTGTCCAGGCTCTGGACTCTCTGGAGATCCTGTGTTTCGGCCTGTACCGTCTCGTAGACCCTCCCAACCGCTTCATGAAGAGGTATGGACCACAACACCTTAACAGAAACCCAAGAGGATACAATAGAACATAATAGAACACAGTGGAACATAACAAAACACAATCCAGATGAAACAGCAGGAACATGATGAGGTGCAGGTGCTGGTGACAGGTTGTTCTGTAGAAGGTAACAGTTGTGTGTCCTACAGGTTTGTGATCACCAACCCTCGAAGTGACCTCCCTCTGCTGGCCTCAGACCAGGTCTTCTGCTCCGTCCCCTTCCATCAGTCCCACCTGCTGACCCAGTCACCCCCTCTGAACCTTCACCAGACCCCACACGACTCCAGCATCCTCTGAACCTCCTTCACCAGACCCCACACGACTCCAGCACCCTCTGAACCTCCCTCCATCCCTAGCCCACCCCAACACCCTCCCTCCCTAAGTAGCACAGTTCATTTATGATTAAATTGATTTCATTCTGAAAAAAATATTTTTGGAAAATGTTTTTTGGGGAAAATAGTTTTGGATATTACACACCTATTTCCCATCAGTTAAACACACTTAAATCCAGTCAATAGCTGATTAGCTACTACTTGTCACTTGTAATTCCATGCCTGAGTCTCACCCCCTCCTTGATAGAATCGGTAAAGCTCCAGATAGCCCAGTTGAGACTGTAGCACCCATCCACCACATCCTGACTCCTCTGCCTGGATCCCTTGTCTTTCTTTCATTCATTCATGTAAACTACAAAACGTATTCAGTTGTTTTTTATTTGTGGCTGTGACAGTTCAGTGGCCCAGTGTACAGCCATCCCCAAACACATTAGTAGAATTGTGAACTTCATGATCAACATCCAAGTCATTTTTCAAGGTGGTCCAGAAGTGTCTATGAAAATGCTAAAATAAAGCTTTACACATGGACAGCATGTGGCTGGTTAGCAGAGCACCAAATTGTGTACCTGGTCCCTAGCCAATTCGATCCATCCAAAATGACTTGTCGCTTCCCTTGATGAGAGAATATATAAAAGATGTAGCATGTAGTGTTCATGAGAAACACACAAAGTTGTGTCCAAGTTATTGAAATTGAACAAAAGGAGACTAATTATACACCAAAATGTATGTGTTTAGCTGTATGGGTTTTGGTGTTTGGTTATTTTAGAAAATAGTTTATACAGTTCTGGAATCCATTATTCAAATAATAGAATTAGCTTGTGGAGCAACTGCACATTTAGACAATAGAGGGAGCCCTAAACACATGTTCTTTCCCAGTGGAATATACTTAAAATCACACATTCAAAGAGTTAGATGTTAGTCATTTCAAATGGATCAGCATTAAGCCTTCCCACATAAGCCTCCCATCTCAATCAGCTTCCAGTCAATCCGGTTGGCCCCCAGGAAGAGCTCCCACTGCAGGTCCCGGGCCCCCTGGTGCAGCAACACCAGGAGGCCCCTCTCAGTACACAGCCCCTCCAGTCGGAGACGCTCCAGGGCTAGGACCAGGAGGGGGTGAGGGAAAGGGAGGGGGGGAGTGTGAGTAGTTTTGAGAAAGAATCGCTCCCTTCTTGTTTGACCTCCTTTCTCACTTTCACTGTTTTTGTATGAGTTGGAGCAGTCTTCATGGACATAATAGTTGGTCCAATTTTAAGTCAGTCATTTAATTTTTTTATATGAGTAGCTCTAGATCATTTGACAATATCAAACAGGAAGTGGTTCATCCTTCACCAATAGTCACCTGGTTGTTCTAGAACACAACTGACAATGATGTCTGCATGGTGGAAGACTTGGTCACGGGGAGAGGGAGGGTGTAACTAATGTAGTGGTCACCCACATCCTGACATAGAATAGATAAAGGATTACTAACCTCATAGTCAACATAACAACATCCTCTTTAATTAACATTGCTCATCAGAGTCACATTTATTAACAAAAACAACCTACTAGCCAAACCCAGAGAGACATTAACAGACGTTGGGCCGCAGGGCTGTAAAAACCTTTGTCAAAACAGTTTTAAGATAAAGGAATTTGATTCCAACGTCGCCTATTGACGAACTGGCGTGAATGTGAGGATGCCAAAGGGACAGGCAGGAAGCACACCCTGACATGGGCACACCTGCTGATGTTCTCACAGCATCATTGTCATAGCCTATAGGTGTAGTCGGTGAAAATATCAGCAAAATGCAACAACTTGTACGGGACCCCTCAACTTTATGAAGGGGCCCCTTAACTCCCCCTTCCAATATACAATTCAGTTGCAATATCTGTTGTAGGTAAATCGAGACCCATTCATTGTTGTACCGTGCTGGGGTTAGCGCCGTACAGCCATAGGGATCACTCGTAGTAACTTTCCCCTCGTCAGTAGTTCTAATGAAACTGTAACATCTCTCGGCTCGGACACCTGATGACTAACGCTCAGAAGCAGCACAACGGCCTCCTCTGGAGTTTCTGACTTTTATTTATCTGTACCCGGCACTTAAGGTGCACAAAACTTGACATTTTGACCAGCATCATCCATCAAATGTTAAAATAAGGTCCAATGACACACCAAAAAAATCTCACATTCAGATGTGTGGACTGGAATTGCAATTGTATTAAGAACTATGAGTATGAACAATGATAAATCAATTCATGGAACTTGATGGTAACGTTAAATCTATAAATTACGCAGTTACGCAGGGCCAGTTCTAGAAGGACCTCTTTGGGTGAGCTATAACAAAACTAGAGCCAGCCCCTATTAGATCAGATCAGAATCTATGACATATTTTAAAAGCCTTCTGTCAAATGTGCATTATAACATTTCAGAAATATGTACAGAGAAACAAGACAGATTGCAATAATAAAAAACGACTCCCATGAATTACAGTACAGTAAACCCAGTTACATTATTAGGAGAAAGAAAAAACATCATACCTGTACATTTCTAACCATCTTAGGAAAAACACAACAAAAAGGATGTCAGCAAAATGTACATGCAAAAAGCAGACTGTACATATTTTGTATACTTTTCTCACTGGGTTAGAAAAGATTTGTAACATCCATGATTGCAGCAATTGAGTGAACAAAATGCAAATTCACATAAGCCAGTGTCTGCTAGATGTAACAGATAGGCACATAGCAATGAATATAAAAAGAGACAGTATTCAGCTTTACTTGAAGAGCAGTGTCTGGCAAACGTACATTCAATAACACAGGGTTATACAACTGCTACGCTGCTACTTGAGTCAAGACTAGTTGTATTTTGATCGTTGCCATTTTTGTTGAACTCTACACTGCAGACAATACAGTTGCCTTACATCTGATATCCTTTCAGGCAGATGCATCATTATTAAATGATCTAGTAATTTGTTCTGTCAGCTCATTCACACAAACACCCATTCCTGCACTAAATACATTCAAAATCCATTGCTATAATGCCACAACACCCATGTTAACTAATTCTAAGGTGATTCAAATGGAGAAAAAGAAAATTATGCATATAACCAGATTAAACTGATACAAATGCAAACTTTATGTATATTCAGAAAGACATGGGCGATTTGATTGATAAATAATCAGTTTGCAAAAAACCTTCACCGGTTAAAAGCTTGTTACTCAAACCCAGATTTAGTGGGTCATCTCAGGTAAACTACAAGTCTTCCTTTAGGCATCCACAAATGCCATTTCCATACTTCATTTATAGTATCTCTTCCAATTACACGTATTGTACAACTGCGTGATTATAGAAATATAATATGTAACAAAAAAACGTCATACCACGTCCATCATCAATCAACATTAGAGGAAACTGCAAATAAGTAAATTGGCAGCCCTTTGCTGTCCTGTCCAAGACTGGGCTTTACACAATCCTATATGTTATTCCTTCAGTAACATTCCTTCAGTAACATGGTTCTACCTTCCCTGTGGCCTAACAGTTTTACTTGTGTACAGTTCTCAAATCCAAACAGGTGTCCTGAGGAACAGACCCGTCTGGATATAGTTAAATATAACTAGTACAGGTAATTTCAAGAAGAGCCATTCAAATTGTGTTTAGTTGGCCTGATTTGATTAACAATCATTAATAATTATTGAATCGTTGAAAAATAATAATAAAAATCAAGAATAAAGATTCTAGGGATATGACAGGAAAGGAGACTTTACGTGCCAGAGGTAAACAAATAGAACACGTTACTTTCATGATTTCTCTAATAAATTAGGACACCAGAGTATTTAGTAGTCAGTCCAGTGTTCTCTGAGGTCACTGACTAATTTTCTGTCACTGCATTAGTCCCAAAATTCTTGTACAGCCTCCTCCCCTTCTTTCAAACCTGATGATGTACAATATGACACAATATGGGACACTTGCATGCATCCACCAATCCGTTCAAGCCATGCATTCAGATTGCTATTTCTCATATCACTTGTATAAACAAACTGGACCTTGGAGGGGATGGTAAGGTATTGGAATTTGACCTGGGAAAAGAAATTGGGATCTGACCAGACTGGCATCAATAAATGCACAGCAGAAAGTAATTTCATGAGGAAGACTAAGACTTTGGAGTTGGCTCTGGTGGTCTGATGGCCTAGTTTCTCTGGAAGGCGCCCTGGGCGGCAGAGGAGGCTGCGCCAGCTGCTGCACTCTGGAAGGTGCTATTAGTGAAGACCCCCTGGGAGAACTCCTGCTGGGCCTTGTTGAAGCTGGCCCCTGTCCGCCGGTACTTGGAGTGGACCTTGTGTAAGGGAAGGGTAAAGCAAATACCAAGCAGGGAGTTAGAGTGTAGCCAGACTTTGACTGTTTCCTAGATTCTTTCTCTTCAAGGATTCCTTGAAGATATCTATGTTTATGGCCCCTTCACCTTCCTGTATCATATTGCCTTCTATTATATTACAATTGCATTGTATAGCCTCACCACACAAGTGTGACGCAAGGTGCTTATTGGCTAAATATGAACATCCCCTATATAAATCATAATTTCATTTCATCAACTAGTAAGAGCCAAAAAATACTGTACCATTTTCAGCAGGATGACTGCGAGAACAGCGTTTACAGTGAAGAAGCCCGCCACTACCATCATGACCACAGCTACTGCCACGTTAGTTCTGATCATGGAGATTGATGCTATCCATCCACTAGAGAACCACACAACAACAAGGACATGATTTTACAGTATTTACATATATGCAGCCAGACATTTATCGGAAACACAGTCAAAGGATAATCAGTGTATTGTATATGCATATCAATCTAAATAAATAAAAGCATACATATGAATGGAGCAAACATTCGCAAGTTCACACCAATGACCAACAGTAAAGCGTAGGCAAAGCTTATATGAATGACGATAGCGATGTTCGTTTCCAATAATGAGAGGAGAGAGGAGAAAAGGCCAACAGTTGTGAGAACCCAGAGAGGTAAAGAGAGCTGAACAGAGTGCCACACACTTACAAAGTAACCCCCAGGACAAAGAGCACACCATCAGGTTAGGCTCAGCAGGAATCTGTCAAAGAGATGGCAAGAGAGGAGATGCAGGACAGGATGTGTGCACACTCACATACACCCAACAAGATGAGAAGAGAAAAACCCCACACACTTACAATACGTAAACCTACACATGCACTAACGTACACAGACAATTCAATATAAGCATTTGGACATGTGCCTTTATATATGCACGCACACACACACTGTGTAGAGTACGATTTTAGAATTGTTTTACATATTGTTTAAAACCCATGGAGTGCTTGCCTTCTCTCCCTTTCTCACACACACACTTCCTGACCTGTTTCCCCAACTGGGGATCCCCACACTTTGGATTATGTAAACCGCCACTTGGAAGAAAAAGACGAAGAAGAAGAAAAAAAAGCTGAAGGAACTATCCGACCTGTGGATAGAGAGAGAAAAATGAAATATGACTTTGAAATCCTCCTTTCTTGATATGCCACTTGCACTGAAGCCATAATGCTGTCTAAAATAGCAAACAGCTGAAATAAAATACAAAAATAAAAACAAGAACAAAAACTTGTTTAGAGCAAGACCAGAAAAGCACTTGCCTGAAGGCTTTGTAAACTGGCCTGTACCAACAGATGAGCGAGACGGGGGTGAAGAGGATAAACCAAAGGATGGACAAACCAAAGTCCACCCCCTTCCCCGCGTCAGTGGTAAAATAGGCCAGGCAGGCCAACACATTGAGGAAGAGGGTGACACTGTGAACTGGAAAGACAAGACATTTATGTTTGGGTCATTAAGCAGAAAGTGGTATTGGAGAGGGCTAGAATGTTGATTGGGTTCATATTAGCATAACACAACCAGTGTGGTTAGTCCATGGAACATGGCTCAGCTATGCATTAAGTTCTACATCTACACTATGTAAATTGTAAACTTTACAAATGCCTAAACAAGAATGACAGAAATATTTTTCTCACATAGAAACCAGCCTGTCACACAAAAGCCTGAGTTACAGCTAAAAGGCCCAGTTCAACTTTAGGTTAACCAATCACAGTGTACATACACATCCATAGGTAGTACATTCTCTTGCAAATCTTCTGGTATTCCTCAGGGATGTCCTCATTGAAATCTTGGTAGAAGCAGGGCTTCAAAGGGAAAAACTTGGGAAGTGGTGGCCAATTGTTTTCTTTGACTGCCAAAGATAGAAATATAACTGTAATCCGTTAACTGATAACAAACATGTGCAGTACTCTGATCTCCCCTAAACCTGACCAGAAAGGTAAACCTACCGGGATCACCTGCTGATCCTCCTTGGCTCCTGTTCTGCAGCTCCTTTTCTTTGCGATCCAGTTCGGCTGCTTTCCTCTCCAGCTCCTCCTGCTGCCTGATCAGGTTGGCCTGAGCTGCAGCAGCCGTAGCCTGGTGGGCCACATGAAACGGATATTGATTAACGGCCACATCTTTGTTTTCGTACCTAATTCGCTTTTTACCTAATTATATTGTCTAATATATTTTATCTACAAAATGGGCAAGTGTGGAATACTGAAGATGGATGCTAGTTGGAAGATTTTATATTTTATACTTTTTACCTGAAAGTGTCTCAATATTTAGAAAAATAGAACTTCAATGAAAAAACAGTGCCATCTTAAACTTTTCTATTTGAAATTCCAATGGTTGTCCTTGGATTAACTGAGGCATAAGAAACTCCAACTGTGAATGTGTGGGATTATAATGACTAATAAATTAAAGGTGGGCAAATAGTTAGTCTCACTGGTTATTTTCATAGATTGGCAACACTCACCTGCGGACTAGGTTCCACTGATGCTTGCAAAACTGCTGGTTGAGAGGAGGCAGCAGAGATGGGGATAGTGGTGCCTGACTGGCTCCCCTGAAAGACAGATACCAAAACACAGTTCTGCCATGACATACTATGAAATGAAAACGGCAGTTAAGATTAGTGAACTAATGTTGAATGTACGTGTAGAACACATGCCTACTACTACATGACAAACCGTACCATTAAATTAGATGAAAAAGGGTTGAATTCTTCAACATGTTCAATCCCACCAGTTGTGACTTCTGTGACTGAGGCATCCTGGATGACAGAAGACACAAACATTACTTGCCTACTGAACCGTCTTTGTCACTGTAATTTGACAAAATGCAACATTAACATTCATCTCGGGGGAAAAAACACCTCGAAAGTTCGACACAAAGATGCAAACTCTGAACTATTTAGACAAAATACTAAACCACTTATCTCTTTTATTTAATGTGGTTGACGTTTACCTGCAGGCCTACCTGTTTTAGGTAAGGCCTTTCCACAGACTACACGTGTCATGTCGTACACAAATTTCCCTGTATATGACTGGTTGATAATATATCAATCACACTACGTTGTCAATTTTGAACACGGAAGTAGCCTTGTGGCTCAACCCAGCAACCAACCAAACAGGTTTCTGTTGCGGCATATCTTTTTACAGCCTTGGAACGGGAACAAATAAAATGAAGTAGGCTACATGCCAGTTACAAGCATACATTCGTTACTCACCTGGAAAGGGTTGACATCCATTGGATCTACGAAAGGGTTGTTGTCAAATTCCGACATTGTTCTGACCGTGTTTTCCCTTGGAAGTAAACAAAATGACAGATCGTGCCTCCTTGCTAGCTGGTGTCTGTTGATAGCGCACAGACAGCGACTTTGTGCGCACGCGTGGGAGTGTCTATCGTCTGCGTCATTTAGGGGCCGTCTTAAATTATTTATACATTAACTTGATTCTTAGAAATAAGGTATTATGAGTTACAAATTCGTAATTTTCGCATGACTGCCTTTTAGTCTGTTTTAATGTTCGTAACACTAAATTCCAATCTTGACCCTGACAAAATAATAAGCCTCAACGTGGCAATATTTTTACTCATTAACATTTTGTTGACATGTAGGCCTACGTAACTGTAAAATACCTTCAAAATAGCGTACTCCAAATTTCATGATCATAGTAATTAAATAACCCCACAATATAGTAGTCACATTCATACCGGTGTCTGCCGGTGTAATCGAACAGCGGTTTGTAGCGACATATGTGATTAGGCAATTGATGTAAACACGGACAAAACACTGAAATTAAAGTTGCACAATAACCATGTTATATTGTGTGCATTAATATTTAGAAATCTGAGTGTATGAAAATACATATATCAGAGAATCTGTGGATTGTTGTTTTGTTGCATCCACAACTTTGAATTAATTGCAAGTAGCCTACTTAAACGGCAAATATTCAGAACCAAATTGAGGTGTTTGATTTTTGTCAAGTTTCCAGACAACCTGACTATAGGGAGTAGTTTATAAACTATTGTTGTGTACATAATAAACAATTTACAAAGAGTCAGAGTGAGTAATGTTTGAACCTTTAAACTTTATGGCACCATCTGTCATTTATTCCAATAGACTGCTCTCTCTATAGAAAACACATTTTAAGCGACAAAAACAACCATAAAGGTGAACAAATTGCAATAACACAAATAATGACATACAATATAACTTCATGTATGGTATGGTTGCTATTGACAGCCAACACTGAAAGCCCAGAATTTGGAGAATGGGGGAGAGAAGGGGGGTGGGGTACATTATCCTGTACAACACAATTATTGTATGGCTGTTAAGCAGTGAATGCAGTGATTGTATGCACATCCAACATTTTTACAAAGCTAGGATCCCCTTGGCTGGAATACACACCAGCTTACTTGGTCCCTTTGATGGCGGTATATTCCTCGCAAGAGGAAAAAGCAGCACAAACTTAAAACACATGAAGTGGTTTTTCTCTCTCTCTCTTTTTCTCTCACTCGCACGCACGCACGCACACACACACCCCAAATCCGTAAATCAATACTCAAGCAAAAGATAAATATTTGACTTCAACTACCCAGCATTTACTGGTGTTCAGGATTTTTACAGTATTTATACCTGTATAATAGTTATATAGATTTATATTTTTCATGAAATTAAAATTTATTAAATAGGCTTAAGGGAAAAATACATTTGTAATAATAAGAGCAATCACTGCTTACACTGATTGTAATTGAACTGTAAACTTTAAAGCAGCCAATGATTGGGAGCTTATCAAGTTCATTAATACCATGCTTTTGATGGCACAGTCATCCGCTTTCATCCATTTAACTCCACCTCCTCTTTTCCGCTTCGGGGATCCCAGCGAGAGGAGAACTCCTACATGCAGAAAGGACTTCCAGCTATCCCATTCCCTTTTCTCTGCTTTCCTGCTCCATCTGTCTCTCATCGGCTCGGAGGCCCAGACCTGCAGAGGGACCATGGGGTGTGGGGGGTAGTTGAGCCCACAGTGGGTGATCTCTTCCTCTGGGCCCCCTGCAACTACCAATCCTCTCTGGAGGTGAACACTCGATGCATGGCACTTCGCGACAGTTTTCTGCTCTCTGTGGACTCTGACGGGGAAAAGGCTAAGCTGTAGTGCTTGAGGAGGAGCAAGGGGCGACTGCCTGTCCAGCTCTGCCCTCAGTGGGCGCGGTTATCAGCTGGGGGGTTGGGCAGGAAGTGCTTTGGTGTCCTTCATACCATGAACTCGTTGCTGCCGTATAAGACCAGCTGCTGTGGTATATCTGGAGGGTCCCTACTGTGGCCCCCACCGTCCCTGGAGTGTCGCAAGGTCGATGGCTTTGCTCCCTTGAGTTTCTGTTTACCCTTCTCTGGGTTGAAGGTGCCTCGGCTGCTAAACTGGGGCCTCTCCTCATATGGACCTTCCTGATCAAGCGACGTGGGGGCAAAGTCAAGGCTGTCACGGCGAGGACACTGGGCCAGGCATGGCCCCTGGGCAGAGCTGGAGCCAGAGGTGGGTGACTTGGAGCGGAATCGGAAGCGGCGTGCGGTGGTGGAGGACGATGAGGAAGAGGGGTGGAGGTGTGAGGAAGATGACAGAGAGGAAACTGTGGAGCAGGAGTCCACCGAGTCCAGGGAGTCAGGCTGCCTGTGGAGAGCCCGCCGACGCTGGCTCTTTCCTTCAGACTTCTTGGGCCGGGTGGTGGCTAGCGCTGGGCCTCTCTCTAACAGGGACACAGATTAACATGATTGGTCAAGGATGAACCATTTCAGTCAATCTGTCAACAGCAGCCTTAAAGGGATGTAGATGTGATATATCTTGCTACACTGTACTGTATGATCATGTTGTACCAGAGAAGTCAGAGGTGCCTCCCTCAGAATCCAAGTTGACGTTCTCAGAGCTGTCTGCCGTTCCGATGGAGGCCTCAGACTCCAGGGTCTCATCGTCGGATGCTCGTGGCTCCAGGCTCAGCATCTCGAAGGTCAGCTCCTCTCTGCGGAAACGAACATCAGAGAGGTCAAACAACCATTCACCAATACGCTTTACTTTTAGTGTCATAGGAGATGTTAAACTGTGTCTCTCTTGACCCCTGCATTCATCAACACTGAAGGGGGTGTAGACTATTTAAACATTTCTTAGCATAGTATTACCTGTCGTGACATTTTGAAAAAACATGAAATATAAGTACGTACTTCTCTTTCTCCAGTCTCTCTATCTGCTCTGTCAGCACTCTCTCCTCATGCTGCATGATTGCCTGCTGGTGCTCCGACACCTCGGGCTCCAGCCCCGCCCCCTCCTCGCCCGTGTTGTCCTCCATCCCTGCATCAGTCACCGGCGGCAACCGGGGGCTCACTGGTGGTGAGGGCGTGTGATAACTCAGTCGCCTCAAGTGGCCCTTGCCCTGCAAACACAAACAAAAACATTTAGCAAGAGAAGCACATGTGTATATTTGTAAGCAGTACTAATTGAAAATGACAAATATTACTGTATTTATATGTACCAACCATAAGTATACCATGGTCATATACTGTAGTTGTGCCATTAATCACCAATTTGTGTTATGCTATAGTATACAGTTAACGACTACAAACAAACACCCATGGCCATACCTCGCAGGCATGCAGTATACTCCTGAATACACACAACTACATGCTACCCTCTCACACATCATCTAAGAACCTTATTGGGTCCACCTTACTGTATATCCGTGAAAGTGTAATTATGATAGTGTTACCTTTTTGGCCGAATTGTGCTGCATGTTTCAAAATATAAAATAAATAAGAGAGCACAGAATGTCAATATGCCCTACATCTAATTGATTACAGTCTCTGAAATTTTTCTTTTTGACTGTTCCAGAGAATGTTATATCATATTTAAAGGAATTTAAAAGAATAATATAAAAATATTATTGGATTCAATACTCCTGGAAATACATAACCATTATTATTTAATAAAGCAACCAATTACTAATGTATTAGATCAAAAAGGGTTAAGTAAATTAATGAAGTTATCAACTGTTTAAATGAAAATGACCAAACTGAAAAGTATACTGGACCATAAGGTAATGCAATAATTGTCATGTGTTTGAATGGAAACAGTCAAGAGCAGAGGGCCTTTGCTGCTGGCAGTGGGCAGAGTTTGTGTTCCATAGCCTTCCCTACGTAGTCACAATCAAATTAAAAACAATTGCATGATTACATTACTGTATGTCCAGTCAATGTCATGAACTTTAATCTACAAGTCAGACATAGTTACAGTATACAAAAGAAGAGATATGGGAAAATAGATAGACACGATGGCCGTCATTCTATGATGCGAGCGGTCACAGGTTCAACATTAGCCATAAAAAGAGGCACAGACAATCAGCCATTGCCACCGTCACAACAAAATGGCTGCCAGATGACTGTGCACAATGCGTTACAATGTGTGGATACATACCGGCACCGCACTGCGGGCTATGCTCATAAATCTAACAGCTATCATTACAGGTTTCTAGATCAGGAAAAGGATCAAAAGGAAAGAAAGGTATTGACAGAATTAGGAGGGAAAAACAAGGTGGAAAAAAGGAACTCAGAGTTAAGGAGTAAGAAAATACACTATGAAGTGTGTAGGAAATAGGAAAGGTCTGCTAGTGTGTAGGAAATAGGAAAGGTCAGCTAGTTTTAGGCATATAGTTTCAACAAATAATGAAGAAATAATTGAAGGCACTTTTTTGCAGTTCATGGTCTCAAACCTGACGAGGGACATGGTCTTGGATCTTACCATTGATCTTCGTATGAGGGTCAGTCTGCACTTTGCTTTATTCTCTGCAAATTCCAGGCTGTTGATGTCTTTTAGTCTGGCCCTGTATTTGTTCATCTGTTCCACAATGATAAGCTCCACACACCTACAGCATAAAATGGCATAGTCATTCGGAAGTACTAAAATAGATGTGATGTATTCAAAAATACTGTAGACTAAAAACTCTACTAGTACAATATCCAAAAGGTCCCCTACGGGATACCAATGGCCCTGCAGTCACAACTATAAAAGTGATATATTATAAAATTAGTTGGACTAAAACTATTACTGTAGGTGGCTTTGAGTTGGCATTAGCAGTTAGTATTATACATAATACAAGCCAGTAAACTTAAGTCTTACGCTGTTGTCTTCCCAATGTCCTGGACGCTCTGCAGTGGGTCAATGGTGTCTGGACACCGTAGGATGCAGGGGGCAAAAACGATGGCCAATGCGTTGGCTGACATACGGTTGGTTTCCTCCTGTAAGGCAATCCTGAAAATACAAATCCCATGATTCACCTCAGCTAAGGGCAGATTACAGAAAGGAGAGTAAGTTCTATATTTTTTATTTTGATGGCTTGGTTTTACAATTCTTTACTTGATTTTCGATGGAGCAGCAATTTGATTTGATAACAGGTCTCAGGATTATTAGATTCCTGATCCCAAACTGCCATGCCAGTTTCTAGAACCTCTTACCTGACCAGGTGAAATATGAGGCGCTCCAGGGTATTTAGGTGAGTTCTGCTCAGTTGGTCGATGATGGAGTACACTCCTCGGATCACCTCCTTTCTGTCTTGCAAACCTAAAAAGAGAAAAAATATGGTTCTGATCTTCAAATTATATATATATCCAGTTCTTGATCACCCTCAATGAAATGTTCCTGGAAATACAGAGAATTAATATTTGCTGAATGCCATATGACAAGAAAATAAACTATAGTTAAATGCTAATTTAATTAAGTTTTAGAATTTACACATGGCACGGAGAAATTCCTCGTAAAGTTCAAAGGTCATGAGGGGGTTCGGCAGGTCCCGTAACCACTGTTTGAAAACGCTCCCAATGACGTGGATGTTGTAGTCATCAAGATTCATGCTCTCCACATCTAGACAAACAGCATAGGGAAAGATGTTACATTTAGTATTTAGCAACTGTATGAAAATATAATTTGCTTTAGTGAATAGGCTAGCTTGGTCTTCTGTCCATCTATCACCAGGCCATTACCATTACCACTAGTCAGCATTACCTGTGTCCAGACCCTGCTTGAGCTCCTTGATCTTATTGGTGGAGCCGGACTTCCGGTAGATTCCTTCGGTGTAGAGGCCATGCATCTCAATGTAATTGATGAGCTTTTCAACCACAAGGGGCACCGTCCGCTCGTCATTGGTCAGACGGGAAACCTCAACTCCAAACTGCCTGGAGGAGAGCTCCGGATCGTACTGTTCATGGATACAGGCATTAAGTTGCAGAAACACAGAACACAGTCAAATACAGATGGCAGAGTGTCAGTGAAAGGGAGAGAAAGTGAAAGATACAGACTGATTATACTTTCTTTTACAAAGATTTTCCTGGAATTGAATTCCCTTTTCAGCTAGCATGTCAATACTTCCAAGTAACTGATCTCCAGTGGCTTCCCCAGCTTGAGTTGCACACAACAATAATAAATGTCACAGGATTGTGCAGTGACACAATATGGCCGCCCTTACCTTTTTACTGCATTTGGTCGTCATCTTCAAGCAGCACTTTCTGTGGCAAGCATACCTGCACACTGAACTCACACAACCGGAGAAATGCATGTCAGAACAATGAACCACCGAAAGGCTATGCCTCCTCATCATTCCTTAGTTTTTTTTGAAAATCAAACAGATATCTGCAGCTAACTGACTAAAGCAAGACAAAGGCAACATTGGCAGGATAGGAGAAACCATCCTGTCTGAAAGAGGGCAAACAGTGTTGGGAGAGCTCCAAACATGGGCAGCCACACACCCCATGAGTCCAGTTGAAAACAATCTAATTAAGAGTGATAGGACTGTTAGGGATGTGTGGTTGAGCGTTTGTGTTTCTTATATACTAGTGTAATAATTGGACCAATACGCTGTTCCTATTGGTCCAGAAGACTTTCTCAAAAGTTAATAATACCGTTTATATACCTCCTGAAAGTTCGCAGAAGTAAATAAACGGATTTATGGACCTAGCAACAAGCTGTTGCCTTGGAGATGTAGCCATTGACCTTAACAACGTGGCATCTGCTCGGCAACAAAGTAGCCTAAATTGCCCCCCAAAAAACTAAAACAACCAAATATGGTTTCTGCACAGGTCCGCAAACGCCCCGCAATCGCTTCCCGTTTTAAAGAAGTATCTGAAGCAGACAGAAGACGAATTGATGTTGTTGATATGTTGCCTTGGAGGTGTAGTGACGTCACCAGTGCAAGTGCAGCTGATTGCTCTGACAACATGGCGTCTGCTCCAGATTCGACGTGTTTGATTTGGGATTTTACCACGTATTGTTGTAGTATATAAGAAACCAAATGTTTACTCCTCGACAGGTCAGCAAACGCTTTGTCTTAAAAAAAACGATTTGTTTGTAAACCTCGACCTACGGTCTCGGTTAACAAACGTTTTAACAAATCTCGGTTTACAAAGGTGTTTGTAGAACTGTCGAGGAGTAAACATTTGCTGTTTGTGTGCGTCCGTGTGTGTACTCACGTTTGCAGACACAGGCTCGGTCCATCATCCAGATAAGGGAGGAGCAATACTCGCAGTAGGTGGGTATGCTGTACTGGGTGGACTTGAAAATGTGGCCATTGTGCTCTTCTACCTACAGGGGGCAGAGAACATGCTTTACATGCTGTAGTTAACTAGAACGTTTCTGTGGACTTTTAACTCATTGGTGAGTTTATTCATATTAATAAAATAATATAGGGAAGATGGAAGCAAGGTAAACAGACTATGTATAGCACTAGATATTGGACCAACAACTTGTAGTCCAATGTCTAGTTCTGCCAATAAGAAAGTAAACTGATTATCTGCAAATCATTTCGAAGGCGTGAGCCGAGACTCACAATGTCCATGTCCTTTTTCCTCCTCTTTTTGCGTTCCATTTTGGGAACCTGTAGGGAGAAAATAGACAGTGCATACATTTTCTTCTGCCTTGATTTCAAACAAATAACGAATAATGTTGTTTGTCTGATGGTTATTTGTATAGCATAACCCTGAAAATACTGGTAAATTCAGAAAATGTTTGTAAATACAAAATCAAAAAGTACCTTGCTGAGGATGGGATCCAGAGGCTTGTACTCTGTCATGAACTCATCCAGGAAGACTTTAAAGGTGTTGACCCACACCTTAACGGGAGACTCCCTCCAGTCTCTCTGCTCTTGGCGCATGGTCTTCTCCAGGATGTGCTCAAACAGAGCGTACAGGTCTTTGTAGCGAATCCTCTTCCCATCATCCATCTGAATAACGGATTAGAGATGCACATAAGGGGTACCGAATACAGATTTTCACTTGAGTTCAAGTACTTAAACTAATTTATCCTGGCTTTCCTGTATTCCTTTCTCTTTACTATATTGTCCTCTGGAAAATATTTTGACAGATAAGAGGGTGCTTCCACTATACTAACCGCCAGAGCCGTGGAGTAGGAGTTGAAAATGTTGAGGCGAAACTCCTTCAGGGCCTTCTTGAAGACTACGTCCACCATGGTATCTTTCTTACTGTCCTCCGTGTCCAAGTCATTGATCTATGATACGGATTAAAAGTAATGGTCATTAAAACGGACATAATTTCAAGGGTGAAAAGATTGATATTTGTGGGAAAGTAACTATACATACAACTCATACAATTAGACAGTAAACTGATGCAAAGCAACAAAAGCACAAACATTCTACTTTCTACATTCAAACTCACCAATAAGTATGTAATCTATCCGTATTTGAGTGAGTGTAAATGTGTGTATATCTGCGCTGCATGCATGCATTTAGTTTTACCCCCACACCTTTTTCATTAAGAAGTCATTCATGCTCCTGTAGTCGTTGGCACAGGTCAAGATCTGTAGCGCGTCGTTCTGCCACTGGGCAGGCTCCAGAGCCACACTGCTGATCTTCACGCTGCGCCGCCTCTTCACCTTGGGCGAGGGCTCCTTGTTCTCCTTGAACTCCCGCCCTGCACGCTCCAGTGTCAAGTCAGGACTCCGAGGGGGCGACATGTACTCTTGACCTAAAAAGATAAGGGTGGAGGGGGGGGGGGGGTATCACAACCAATTGAAAAGCCCTTTGGTACAAACACACTATCTTTTAAACAGGTTTAGTGTAGAGTTGTAATGTGCTGCTTTCATTCCTGTAGTACCAGTTGTCCTCTGATCTATTTCCCCTCGCTCACCCTCGCCCAGTAGGGGACCTGTGTCGCCGTAATCACCATCCATGGAGTCTGCACCACAGATCAGCTTTTCTCTGGATGGCTTCTTCTCCCCCTGCTTGGTCTTCCCCCAGAAACGCATCTTACCCCGAACCCTGGTGGGAAAACAGCGCATTTAGTTGTTGTGAGTCTACAAAAACAAAAAGAGGGGCATTTCCAACAAGGACAATTTATTTTAAGTAGGGATTTTGATATGAAGACTGTTCTTTTCTGATGGTCAGGCTTCAGTCAGTCAATGCCCCTTACCCATAAAGGCTGTACAGAAAACACAAACCTTCCATCTGTTTGAGAGTTCTTCGGCATCAAGTCCACTTTGCCCAGATCCCCGGACGACATGGCTTTCTGCATCTTTTTCTTCTCCTCGGAACCCACTGATGGCTGAAATGTCATTGAATAGGAGACAATGTCAACTAAATAACTGAGTGGATCGAAGCTTCTCTGAGCATTTACTATGCAGTATTTATGTCCACACCTGCACCAAGGGCAAACGTCAGTAGATGGCAGCATAGTATCAGGTTTGAGCATGTGCAAATACCCGTATATTCTTTTTTGCACGTAAATTGGAATGACAGTTGTTGAACAGTCTTTAAATAGTGTTTATAACTGTGATGAATTGTCATACAAACATGTCACTCACTGTCACATACCAGGAGACAGAGCCAAATTCAGTGTCACAAAAACATACATTAAAATCCTCAACAAAACAAAGAAAGTTGTTGAGTGAGGTGAGGGTTAATAAATCACGGGCAGGAAAGCTGGTGGATGATTGTTGACCTCTGATCCCTGTGTCCCAGGGCCAGGCCAGCTGAGAAGTGATAGAAGTGTAAGAAGCTAACAGGCTAATTCATGCAAAGACTGTTTACTGAAAGGATGAAGAAAAAATGCAAAGAGAGGGAGAGAAAATCATTGTTAGGGCTTTGAAAAGTATGGAAGAGGGACTAAAGTACGTTAGCGGCCTTGATTGCTTTTCAAAGAAGCTTATTGTCATCTCAGTTTATGTTTTAAGTCGTACTTCAGAAGAATCTGCTTTTAGAGCCTGGGGAATACAGTACTGACTAAATTCCATCATCCATAATTAGTACAGAATTTGTAAGATTGATGTTAGAGGTTATGGCGTTTCCAAGGTAGCTGTAGCAGTATAAACCTTGTTAAATCATATAAAGCGTCCATTTTCGCTGAAAATTCAAACGTATATTCTCGCAAGGGTTTGACCCACAGAAATATCTTATTTTACAGTGTGTCACAGAAAATACATTTGAGAGATGAAGAAAGTTACCAAGTGAAAAGCCTTGTAGCCTAGTTTGTCAGCAGTGTAACGCAGGACTAACCATGCAGTGCTGAAGTGGTTAGCAGAGAAAGTTTGGCTATCCAAAAGTCAACCTTTAGCAGACTTGGGTGTATTAGCCTAGGAAGACTTAGGGCAGCAGCACTTGTAGTATTAGTAGTAGTAGTAGTAATTATGGCTTTTTGAGCCTGGTTCCATTACCATTTCTGAGTCACTGAAACACGATTCACCCAAGATCGAATGGGGAGACACTTGTTTGGGGAGGGGAAGGGTGTAATGACGAGGGGAGAGAGGAGTGTCGTCGCCGTCATCTTCCTCGGACTCGCCCCCTACAGAGAGGATGGGGGCGCGGGTAAGGAAGTCGGAGCGTGTCCGCGCCATGCGGGCTTTCTTTTTGTAGCCAGCCCTGCCGACCTGGGGTTGACCAAAAACGATAACAGCACAAGTGAAACACTGCAGGTGTCGAAAGTGGCTTCCTTCTGTGGTCGGTGGAGTCTGAGGGGAATCTTTTGTCGTTTAGAACAGCAGGTGACCTTTGCATGACCTATTACTACTAGTTTTGTCGTCCTCTGTCAGAAAGTGTACATAAAAACATGACTGCACCCAATTAAGGCATTCAAAAGAACACACGTGCAAGTACGCGCCCCCACAAACGCACAGTTTATCTCTTGAGGTACTCGGTTGCCATACATTTTATGGGAACAAAAAAAGCAGCTCACCTCCCGTGTTTTAAGTGTCTTGGAGGGCTTGGAGCTTGAGGGGGGCCCATCCTTGGGGGCGATAGCAGGCTTCTCTTGGTCAGCGGCGTCCTTGTCAAACCTTGTCATGAACAGGTTTGACATGAACACGTTTAGCCATGACACGTTTAGCCATGACAATTAGAAGACAAAGAGGTTACATATTCACAGTGATATGAAAATAGAAGGAAACAGTAGCTTCCAAATGCCTTGATGTAAATGCTTCATTGTCTAACAGGTCATATTTGATCTACAGATAATGAAAATCCTAAATGTAATTTGCCTGACGTAATCCATTACTTTGGTGACACAAGGAAAACAAAGGCACCCCACCAATTTAATCTGATACTCACTTTGAAAACGACACCTTGTCTTTTGGGGAAAAGAAGATTTTCCCAGACCTGTCAGTCATACTGACAGTCACAACCTGATTGGTGGGAGCCTTCTTGGGGACTCTCCCCATGGCCCCTGCTTCTCCTCCCGCACCATCTCTGGACTCCAGGGTGAGCCTGGGTGCCCAGCCCTCGGCCCCAGGCCTCTTCTCTCTGCCTGAGGTGGGAGGGGGAGGGAGTCGAGCCTGAGCACCAGCAGTCTGAATGTTGCCCCTAGCAGGAGAGCCCTCAGAGGGAGCTTCAGACACAGAATGGGTCCTGGAAGATGGAGCCAGAGAAGGGGCTCTCTCAATCAGCAAGGAGCTGGGCCTGAGAGGCCTGCTGGCGGAACCAGCTCCAGACCCAGACCTGAAATCTGGTCCAGATGCATCGTACCCAGGGATGGTTCCTCCTTGCCTGCTCTGCTGTATTCTTTGCAAGGCTTCTCCTCTCTGCTTCTCAAGCATGTCCTTCTCGTACTGGGCAAAGTAACGTCGTTGCCTCTCCAGCTCCTCTTTCTGCTTCCTGATCTGCTCCATCATTTCTCTCTCGTTCTGCTGCTGCTGGTGCCGCTGCCTCTCCTCCTTCTCCTCGTTCAGTCTCTCTAGTTTCTCCAAAACGGCCTGGTTGGCGGCAGGGACAGGCGCGGGGGGAGGGACTAAGAGGTGGTCTTGCGGTGGCGGAGCGGGATCTGGCTGCTGAGGCGATGGAGTCAACTCTCCTGTTTGCGCCGCCTCATCTCGGAGTTCCACGGGGGGACGGACCATGCCCAGGAGGTCCTCGCTGAGAGGCGTTTCCTTCTGCATGCTAATGACAACCACCACTGGCCGCCGGGATGACTCCCGCCTTTCTTTGGGTGGCTTGGTAAGAACGGCAGTGGTGCTAGTGGAGGTGGGGGGGTTTAGGGGTTGTGGGAGTTCTTCACCAGGAGGGCAAGCGGTGACCGAGATGCCTTCATGGGCTGGGACGTAAAAGATCGGGAGGTAGTTCTCGATTTTGGGCGGAGGGGTGGGACTGGGGGCAGCAGAGGCAGGCCTGGCCTGGCTCTGGCTGTCTGGAGGGGGAATTATCTCTGGAACGGGAGCCCTGGATGGCTCATCAACCATTTTGGGGCAGGTTGGGAAGACCTCTGCTGGGAGCTCCATCTCTTGAGCCAGCAGGGTGTTTAAAAGGGGGCCTGGCTCCTCTGCATCCATCACTGCTGGCCTCTCCTTTGGTGGCTCCTCATCCATGCTGAGTAGCTCAAAGCTGCCCTTGGAGCTTTGGCTGTCGGGGGTGCCTTGGGGGGAGCGCAGAGGAGGGGTGGTGGGTGGAACCAGTTCAGCTGACCAGCGCCTCTCATCGGAGGGTGATGAGGCCCCCCCACTGGTGGCCCGCACCTTGAGGAGCTCCAGGCTGAACTTGGCCTGCTCCAGCTCCCTCATCCGCCTGCTCTCCCTTTTGGCCCGGGTTGTCTTCTGGCTGGGCTCATCCAGCGTTCTGGTCCTCTCACGGACCACCACTGGAGGAGTCATGGTGGACCCTGGCGGTTCCGAATGTGCTCTTGACGAGCTCTCAGAAGACCTGGTCTCCCCTCCTGCTCCTGCTCTTCTCGTTCCTGCTGCTTCTTCCTGTTGCTTGTCCTCGACTGGCCCTTCCTGTGCACTGAGCTTCTGGAGGCTTCTCTCCCGCTCCTCGTATGAGCGATCCTCCCACGTGCTCAGGTCCAGACCCATGATGCTCGTTGGCTCTTCGTCTTCCTCTTCCTCTCTTCTGGGCGAAAGGCTCGTCTGGCCATTCTGCAGCTTCTCCTCCTGCTGCAGGAGGAGTCTTTCCCTCTGCTTCTGCTCCTTGAGCTCCCTGAAGCTGTCAATCAAGGTCACATGGTTACAAGTTCAGCCAATCAGGAGAGAAAACTCCCTGAATTGAAACTTTCCTTCATGTCCAGCCAATCAAGATTGAAAACTTCAAATTACACTGAGTCTCCGAGTGTACATTTTCCTCAAAGAACTTCCTCTCAGATGTGTAAACTAAAAGTAGCAGCCTTGCGAAAGAACTCTCATTCACCCGGCTCAGCTGACTGGAACTACTTTGTGTTGGGGTGTTTATGTAATGACATTATCTTAACAGGAGACTGTGTGGTTGGCACACTGTGAATAAGCCGGGGATACAGAGGGGGGATTGGATATAGAATTATGACCAAATACCAAAAGTGAGCCCTGTTGCAAGCCCTTGCTTGAGCCATAAAAGTTGTTAAACTTTCAGTTTAACCACTAGCATGGACTAGCATGCTTCACGGGGAGTTAAACTGAAGTTTCTATACTATACTGTAAGATTCTATACTATATACTGTAGTCCGTCAGTGGTCAAGGGGTTGGCGGTAGATTACCTCTGTCTGGCCAGGTAGCCTCTGCTCGCCACCTGCAGCAGTGTTACAGCACCATGCAGCTTGAGGTAGGCCTCCTTGGCCCGGTGACGGCGCCAGGCCGTCTGAATGACCAGCGCTGCCGCAACCCGCCTCCACAGCCACCGCCTCCACTCCCTCTGCAGCAGCAGGGCCGCACAGCGCCACAGCCCCAGCCGGCGGCGCTCCCTGAAGCCCCGCCAGGCCGTCTGCAGGCGCAAGGCTGCCCCCTCCTGGACGGCAGGGTCGTAGTCCTCCTCGTCCTCTTCCTCATCGTCCTTGGACTGGTTGTTGCGCCACCATTGCTGTGGAGGTTATGTCGCAAGTATTATAAATATATGTGGATGATGTTGTGTTTATAGTAAGATTGTGGACTATACCATTTTGTGGTAAATTAGAGTGGGGTATAAGACACACAGGCAAATGACCACATAAAATAATGGAAGAATTGGCATCATCACAAATAACTCTGGAGTTTAAATGTTTCTACCTACATGTTTTAGGTTTTGATTCTTGTAACTAAATGATTTAATGTGCAACTACATCCCCATATCCGATAATCAGTTGTGATTCAACTGTGAATTTTGAGGCTAAGACAATGTCACAGTATTTACCACAGAAAATAAGTTCTCAAGCTAACATCAGAATCCAAGAAGGACATTGAATCATATATTTTCTATTGAAGCAAATTGATATACATGTAGTGAATGTCCATGATCAATAAGGGTCAACAGTATGCCCACTTTAAGGTAAATTAATATCTCAATTTGTACACCTAATAAAAGCAAATGTATTATGAAGCAAAAGCTGAAGATGGCTTTGTAGCTGGACATTACCTGGATCTGCACGGCTGCGTGTTTCATCCTGACAAAGTTCTTCCTCTCCAGCCGTGCACGGAAGCGCCGCTGCAGGGTGACGATGTGCCGGAGCACTTCCTCGTGGAGCCGGGCCTGCAGCCGCTGGCGGTCCGCCCCTCGTAGGAACACCTGCGTGGGCCGGAGGGGAGGAGTTCGGTAAAAGAAGCGTGCGGGGGGAGCAGCAGGGGTGAGGACTGGGACACTTCATTACACACACGTATGGTATAAATAGATGGGATCTGCACGGTTGCTTGATGTATCAAGTGTGCCAATGTGTACATACACAACTCAGCCCCAGGATATTCAGACACATAATGGCCACAGGAATGTCAGGTATGGGTTGCACATTATAAAGGCAGTTAATTAATTCAATTTTTTGACAGTTAAAACGTGAACAAAGCTGGCTCATTGCTCATCTATGACTCCTGAAATTCCAGGGTTGTATTTGCGGAGGGAAATCACCCATTTCAAAAATAACATCATAGATTTAGTCAGGAGTGTAGGTTTGGCTTGAAAGGTGGGGTTATGTTATCAGGGCTGGCTGTCTATTAAAGGTTACGCATGGTCAAACACACTGACTGATTTAAATGAAGTAACGGGGACCAATATGAAATAAAATCAACACCAATGGATCGAGTATCCTGCCAGGCATCTTGGTGTTATGTATATATGTTAAAAATCCATTATTCAACATCTTTTCATGGCCAGGACCTTGTATCCTTGTAACCTTGCATCTCTAACAAACAACTGTGGATTCTTACAGTGAGATGAGGCACTCTACAGGTGCCTGAGAGACGTACCATTGATCTGCCAACCTGGAAGCCATCAGGTGCAAGGTCGGCCTGGCGCAGGTAGTGTCTGATGCCTTCTTGGCTAGCACTGGTGCCCTCGGGGAGCAACACACGGAAGTGGCGCACAAAGTCCTGCCAAGAGAGAGGGAAGTGGGTTTGTCAGAAACACACAGCAGGGAGACTGTACAAAATGTGTACAATTTTTCCTTTATCATAATGAGGTCACTTTGGATCATTTGAATCACAATGGAAGTGTGTTACTGTACAATGCAAAATGCATCCCTCAACCTCAGGACGTCAGGCTCACAAGATCTTGTTGAGACACATGGTTTCAGGTCAGAGTCCACGCTGACCTTGCATCAACAAGTCCAGAACTCCCCTAGACTAAGGGCTTTTGTCTGTTCTCATTGTCAAAGGGTGAGGCAGGACTGAAAATCATATGCTGTGTTTATACAATTACCCCAGGCAGAGCTGATGTCATCACACACACACCCACACTCAATGGAAAGTCTCTGTACTCACAACCCAGGTCAGGATGCTTCATAAGTCCTCATTAAGTGACACACTGACAAGATATTTTTTAATAACCTAAAAACCATAGAAGTAATATGGGGGGTGGGGGGGGAGCAAGGCTGCAGTAGACGTGAAGTACGTTGTTGAGTTGTGAGGTAATGACAACAAAATGAGCCTTTGGCTCAGAAATAATATATACAACCCCAACATTTCACTGAAAAGCCTTCTCAATTTTATGCTCAGTCTCTTACATTTGAGTAAATGTTGGGATCTTACATGAATCCATTATTGGATTCAGTACTTACCAAGCAAGTAAGAGGCCACTCAGGCCTTGACCTGTATCATATGAAATACTAAAGGATTTAATGGGTATGACTTGACTGTCTTATTTTCTTATGTCAACAGGATGTCTACATCTTTCAAATCCCAAGTAATCATTTTTTAAACACGTGTGTATTCATGGCATGTGTTTGATTACAATATCCTTAGGGCTATATGGACAGGTGGTCAGCAAACCACATCCATATGAATACAGAAGATGAACTGAGATATTTGGGAGGCGTGTGTGTGTGTGTGGGGGGGTGCTCCTCAGGCCCACAGAAGAACCTGTACTGGGACTCCTACACACTCTGACCGCGTGTTAACATGACCTGCAAAAGAAAGGCTGGGACATGCAGCACCTTCCCTTTCACACAGTCCTCATTTCCTTGAGAGTAGGAGCGGCCCAGGCCCAACACACTGACTAGTCCTGGTTAGGAGAACCACTCCTCAGAGAGAAACCCCTCTGGATGGGTTTGAGAGTGGAGGTATTGGAGGGAAGTGGGAGGTGTGCATGCTCCAGTCTGTGTCAGTATGGATTATGTTCCATCTGTTTCCGTCTCACCTCAAAGGTGTATTTGATGCTGTAGCCTGACTGCCGGATGCGCACAGTCTCCAGCATTCCCGTGTAGCGTAGCTGCCTCAGGACCAGACTGTCATTGAAACGCAAAGGCAGCTGATAGAGAAAAGAGATGTAACCAGAGAGAGAGAGAGTTACAGATAGAGATAGAGAGAGATATAGCCAGAGAGATAGAGATAGAGATAGAGAGAGAGAGAGAGAGAGAGAGAGAGAGAGAGAGAGAGAGAGAGAGAGAGAGAGAAAGAAAAAGAAGGAGAGATAAAGAGAGGGGTGGGTGGGTAAGAGACTACTGGAGTGAGACAGTGAGATGTATAGGAGTATAGAGTATAGATGTAATTTCCTACAGTATGGCCTTCAACACACTTTCATACATTAGGAAACTTTACTTTTACATGTACTAATCCATAGCTGAGCAACAGAGTTCTGAATGTTAAATTGCAAAGATCAAAAGTCAGTAAAAACTGCTAACATACCTTCTCAGCATTGGAGCGGATGCATTTGACAAAATATGGCTCTGATTGGCCCAGAGTCTCCATCAGCTTATTGAGCGAGGCCTATGATTAGACATACAAGAACCAAAAAAGTCATTTTACATACTTTATGTCACACACCCAGTGAAACAATACAAACTTGCACTGTAGACAAAATGTATGTGGTGGAAAATGCAGGGTGACATGGACTGGTGGTTTTGTCGGGTGTGAATATTTGTCGTACTGCCTTTATGACTCCTGTGTGTAACATTAAAAAACAATGTCTGGGATCATACAAAACCTATTGTGCGGTTGGCTCCTGATGTGAAAAGGACTGGGTGTACAAAACAACTTGTTTCTCTTGCAGTATGTCTTCATTTTGACAACCAGGGAACACAGTGGATGAATTGCACCTGTGGTTTGAGTTGGTTTATGTGTGCGTGTGTGTGTTAGCATGTGTGCATGCATGTGTGTTGAGGAGACTGTCTGTGTGCATGAACATGCGTCCACATGTGTGTCCACGTGTGTCTGTTTCAGAGGTCAGAGGAATTCACCCCAGTCCCCCTCTCTTTTGGAGGATTAAAGCAATCAGCCACACAACAGGATGTGGGAAGTGAAGTCATCCACATATTCTGACTGGGCTTCCTGCCCAGGGTGGGACTGTTGTGGGGCATTCACGGTCTTCCACTCTCACTCACACTGGGCCCAGGGGGAGATTCCACCAAGCTGGGTAGCTTGGCTGTTAGATTCAGACAAGCTAATTTTGTTCAACAGAATACTGAAAAATACAAAGACGTGTTTGACTTTTTTCTTCAAACTTTCCTGGTCTTTAGGTTAGTTTTTCTTTAAGTTCAGAGGGATCTTCCATCTCTATCATAAATGTGTTTATATAAAGTATGGAAAAGTATTTATTACACAACAGTATATCTTAATGGGCTTTACAAGTTACTGAGCTTTATTGTAATTATATTTCTGCAGATTAAACTAGTAGGCCAAAGTGACTGAGAAAATCTTTTTCTGAGGGGAAAGGGTTATGGCCTATAAAAATGTTACCACCCAGACATGATGTTATGTCTTTTGTGTGGGATGTAAAATGTGTCTGAATTGGCCGCATACTGAACACAGAGTTCCAGAGCATGTCCATATAACACTGGCGTCATTCTCACAGCTGGACACGGTTTGAACCACTTGTGATGATCAAGTGTGCACACTCAACCAGGAAAGAACCACAGGCTCTTGTCAACCACAAAATTGTTTTGGGGATAATTTCTGAGGGCTAAGGAAAAAATAACATTTGTCATTTAAAATACATTTCTCAGAATGAGTGATAAAGATGACAAAATGTGTGTGGGGAGGGGGGGGGAGAGAAGCTGGGTGTGGTTTTAAACTTTTTGACTAGGGGCATGCCTGTGCAAATAAGCCTGAGCCATACTGGGCACACCACTTCTGGTTTTCACCAAAATTCCTCCAAATGTCAATGTGAACACAGACAGGGGGAGTGACCTGGAACTGGGCACTGATGCTGGGGGGCTTCTTCTTCTTGTGGAGGTGGAGGAGGGACTTGGTAATGCGGTCGTGGAGCGTCAGGTTGCTGAGGTATTTGAGGGACTTGACATCCAGCAGGTGCTGTGGGAGAGGTAACACATGGACACTTACATACAGAACCGCGACTGGATGGAAAAACCTGAAGCAAGGCATGTGTGTGAAGCACAGATATGCGTATTATTACCTTTGGAAGAGT
Source organism: Osmerus eperlanus (assembly GCF_963692335.1). Classification (NCBI taxonomy): domain Eukaryota; kingdom Metazoa; phylum Chordata; class Actinopteri; order Osmeriformes; family Osmeridae; genus Osmerus; species Osmerus eperlanus. The sequence continues at coordinate 10,459,899 of NC_085027.1, read as the reverse complement.
GGGCTTTAACTTGTAGTTTTTGTTCCTCCTGTTAAAAACACATGATATGGTTTTGGTAACTACGCTATGTTCCTCTGTTCTTTACTCAGCCTGATGAGGCCAGGCAGCACCAGCCTAAGTACTGAGCCCCACATTCACTAAAAGGGGATCAGTGAACGTGGGGTTAGGGCTGGCACACACTTACATGAGAATGCCGTGAGCCCTCTCCAGAAGCTTGCTGGAAGTGGAGTTGACGAAGATGCCGCCGTCCTCCTCAGCATTGGAGCCGGAGCACGAGAGGTGGCTCTGCCTCCCGCCACGTCCGTTCCAGCCCAGGGATGGAGACTCCCTGGCAAACACACACACACACACACACGGTAATGGAGAATAATGCTTCTCCAATTAAAGCAGAGCAACCATGATGGCTCAGAACACCCCTCATGTAAACCTGTAAAACCTCTGTGTGTGCGCTTCACACACTGTAAAACCTCAGGCCTCAAGGTACACTGAACCTCATACCACCACATTTTTTTTCTAAGTATCAACACAGTGGTGAACCACACTGAACCACTGCAGGAGAGGGAGAGGTTCATAACAACTTGTGGTCTTGGGACCGGGGGACTGGGGAGACCATCCATCATAGCTTGGTCTCTGCGAGCCACTGGAGCAGGGATGGGTTTGTTTTTACGCTCCCAACCCTGATTTATAGGGTTTCCTTCCAGCTATGTCGGTGGGCCACACACTGCAACCATGCTAAACACGGTAGGCGCACTGAGGTGCACATGTATGCTTCTTTACTAAAAAAGACGGGGCATGACATGAGTCCAGGGAGTGCTGTCATGGGTAATAAGAGAGCAGAGGCCAACAGGCATGGAGGTACAGTACAGCACGCCTGTGGATGCTTCTTAGTCATACAGTTGGACTTTTAGAAATTCAAGGTTTGTTTATTCTTCTAATACTAGGTGTGTCAGGATTTTGGGCCGTATAATTAATTCTGAGAACTATTTGTCAAAGTTAGAATATTTTCCATGCTGGAAAAAAGTAGAGAACTCATTCTGGTCATCTGGCTTTATGAGTACTTAAAATAAAGTATTTCTTGCAACAGGAAAAAAAAACTATAAAAGTAACAGAGTTTTTACTGTTAAGGCCTCAAATACAGATTCCCTTCATGTTTGCAATATTTTCTTTTGTGGTCACATTGGAAAAGAACATGACTTTCATTTTTAACATACTTTGTCTGTTATGGTGCACTTGGAGCCAGGAATAGCTTGGACAGCGACTCTGAGGCGTAAAAAGACAAGCCTGTCTATGGTGTGGTTTTCGGTGGTTTAGGTTTCCCACCTTGGGACAAGACCCAGAGGACTAACAAGAGTCCAGCTATGGACTAAGGTCCAAGATTCAAACAAAGCACAGCACATCCTCTTTATACCGAGTGGCAAGGCCGTCATCATAATATATATTGGGGGGACACACATCCCCCTCAATATTTAAATCTGGTCAAAATGTCCCCCCCAAAATATTGATATAAAATTATAAATAAAAATGTGCTACACTACGACAGGCAACCACCCACGCTGTCCGAAATTATCATTAAAAAATGAATTCGTCCCCCCCAATGTTGACTCCATGACTACTGCCTTGCTGAGTGGAAAAGTGTACCTATGGCTAAACTACGCCTAAAACGTCCTGCTGATTTCAACTGAGGACGAGGATTGCAACATACTCCAGGGATTGTGAATGATTGCTCTACGAAGAAAAATGGGAGGGTGGCTCTTGAGGACATACATTTGGTTTACTTGGTGGAATAGCTAGAGACAGAATCTATAAATAAAGTGTATACAAAGAAAAAATTTGGCACGTTACAATCTTATTTCCTCTAAGCTTTATTCCAGTTTGCCTTAAGTTACCAGATGGATATCAACATTTAAATGAGGAAATGACACAAATTGAATCCAGGCTGAGGGGTTATGGCACTCCTTTTCAAAACTTTCCTCTAACACACACACACACACACACACACACACACACACACACACACACACACACACACACACACACACACACACACACACACACACACACACACACACACACACACACACACCAAGCCAGGCATGCTGGTGGTGTTTATCTTTAAACAGTACCCCTAAGAGACTTAAACAGTACTGTACTGTCCACTGTAGAGCCCCACCGTGGAGAGCCCTGCATAGAGCAGATATTTATCACTCCCTGGGTCGTCATCTCTGGAACTCTCTGACATCACGCAGGAAGCAGCTGCATGGGGGCTTTAGTGCTCACTTACTGAAGAGGAGTGTGGATGTGAACAGGAGGGGGGCATTGCAAATCACATTAGGAGGACTTTAATAACCCCAAACTGTGCCCCCGTGTAACACAATCACCAAATCGTATTGTGGCGGGTGGCCTTTAGACTTTTTTGGGGGGGTGGCCCAGCGCACAGTCATTATTTTGTCTTTTAAGATGTACCAGACTTGCAATCTATCGACTCATCCCAAAGAAGGGGTCTGGAAGACCCCCCATCTCTCTGAGTCCATTTGTACCATAGGCCATGACAGGAACACGTTACAAACAATTCTCTTAATAAGGTACATACACTGTAGGTACATACACTGTCAAACTGACCGCATCTAGCCTGCTCTTTTGTTTGCATTAGGGACTTACCGTGGTGCTTTCTCGTTGAGCATGTTGCTACCCTGCAGGTCTGACAGGGGTGTGCGTGGGCTCTTCCGGGCCACACCTGGTCCAGGACAGAAAGGAGGGACACAAGATGGTAAGAGGACACACACACACGGCACACACATATACACATACACACAAGGCCAAACCCAGGCTATTTCCAGACCAACACTCTTCAAACACCATAGGACAACCCAAATTAGTTATGAATATTACATGGGCCTTGAATGAAGACTGATTATGGGTTAAAGAATATGTAGCATAACAAGGTAGAATACAGTAATGGTTAATGTTTCCCTGTTAGTGTGGGTGTGAAAACTACAGTAAAAAACATAATGCATTTGAGGCGTTACTGAACTTAGTTTTGAGGGAAGGTTTAGTTTAATTAAATACAGTTATCTGAAATATCAAATTGATTAATCTAAATATAATTGGACTTAAACATTCTGAATGACAAATGTGTGCATGGTATTCATCATACTTTAGAACTTGTCATTGTGGGGGGTTTTGAAGGGTGAACTTTTTAAATATTCAATTTGGAAAGCAACTTTTTAAGAGACATTGGTGGCCTTCAAAAATTTGACAAAAGATTGGTGTTTCATCAAGAAACCATTTTGAGTAACTGAAAGCTGTGTTTTTAGCAGCAGCTAAGACTTAGATTGGATTATGACAGTTGGCAGAGGAAGTGATGTAATCCATATGCCAACATTCCACCCCATTAGCAGGCTTGAACTTCTGCCAATCAAACAGAAATTTAAACAAAGAATCAAAAATCAGGAGACAGCTAAGAAATAGTTTCACAGTAATCTAATGACTAATGTCTAAATTCTGGTCGTGTCATTATGTGGTATTACACATTATACTGTTTTTGCTTTAGTCAGATGTGCAACATTTCCTGTTATGTCAGGAGATGTTGCTGGGTAAAAAATAGAAAATACATAAAAATAATAAGCATAACGGGGTATCATCATAAGCTGTAAGCATAAAAGAGCTTTAGGTTGCAAACTTCTGCTATCAAGCAAATTGTGGCTTTAAAGAGCTTGGCACTGCACTGCAGACACTGGAGACAGATATAGTATACAAACCATAGGCATGGTATTATGGAGTCCATTTGATGAGGTTAGCACATGAAGGAGATGGAGCCTTATCTATTCCCACCACCCAACTAAACACCACAACCTCAGTCAGACATCATCTCACCCTCCGACACACACGTGCACACACTCACATAACCTCTGCCCAGATTAGTCCCAAACGGAGGGAGGTGAGGGATAAAAATAAGGTGCACACTATTACCAAGGTGGGTGCCCAGTATTGTTGCTGCCTACTACAGTGAAATAGGTCCAGCCCCCCCACCCCTGAGAAAACTAATGTTTTAAAGAAGTCTAACTTCAGAGGTGATATGGTGCATGTTCCCCCCAACCACATTACCACCGAGCAGGTTAAACAGGGGTGCTATGGCTGTTTTCATGCAATGCTGGGCTATCCCCACGACAACAGATAGGGTTAGTGAGAAGGAAAGGGGGTGGGGGGAATGGGGGGGGGCTGCGTACAGTGGATAACATGCAAGACAGATGATTAGTGAGATGCATTCCCAGGCGCGTACACAGACGTGGGGAGGGGGGGGGGGGGTGGAGGTTAAGGAGGAGACCAACAAGCACCTAGCCGAGTGGAAAACTGTGTGTACAAATATCCAATGCACACATAAGGCAATGGAGGCAGTTACAGCTATGTAGCCTGTTGTTATAAGCTTGTCTAATTTGTAAATGAAACGATGACTTAGCAGCTAGATAGCGAATGCTGTTGGTCTGACCCCGAGTCCCCCCCCCCCCCCCGACCCCCCCCTCCACTCACAGTTTTGCATGAAAGCCGGGGAGGGGGAGAGAGGGGTATTGTGGGATTGCAGCCTTACTGTGCTTCTCCTCTTTGCACCGCTGCAGGATCTCTAAGCTTCTCTGATGCACAGGGTGATGCAGAAAGCTAAAACTATCCACACTGTTCAAAGCTGCGCAGGGAGCAGCGGCATCATGCCCTTTGGGAAAAGCAAAAAATAAATAAAATAGGAGAAGAAAAAAAGAGGGGAAAAAATAGGACAGAAAGAGGGGGAGAGGGAGAGAAACAAGGAGAAAAAAGACAGATTAGACAGCGGACGAATAGAGGTAGCAATCTACAAGAGAAATACCTGTGCAAGACCTTTCAGGAGCGAAAGATACAGTATATTCACATTCAAACCTGTTGTGTGCCCCCCCCACACCACCCCCTCCCAGCAATAGTGGTTCTACGGGTGCCTTTCTCCCCCCCCCCCCCCACCCCCCCCCCCACCCCCCCAGAGTCCTCCCTCCAACCATTTCCCCTTCTCCTCATTTGATTGTCTTCAGACTCGGAGATAACAATCAATCACAACTTTCATGTACATTCCCCTCCGGTGATGTGATGGCGTGGATGACTGACGGCTCAATTTGGCAGGATTCCACAACCCTGGAGGGGTTATGGGAGGGGGATGCTAATTTAATAGCTCATCTGTGTCAAACAACATATTCCATTCTCTGTGTGTGTGCGCAAGAGAGTTGGGATGGTGAGGTGAGGGGTTTCAGGTTGTCTTTTAGATGTGGGATACATTGAGCTAGAGGGAGAAGCAAATGGTATGTGGCTTTGGAGGACAGATTAAACAAATCAAAGACTTACACTTCTTGAGCCATCACGAAAATCCTTAATTACGCAATCCAGGTGCTGTTAACACTGGTAAATCTGTCCCCAAAAGCTGAAACTAAGTGGTTGGCTATCTTATTTGAAAGGGAAACGGAAGCTAGGATCTTCGGTGAAACTGTATATACAGTAGAGAGAGTTGGGCTCTGTATACAGCATAACAAGCATTGTTGATTACCAAACGTGATCTAGCATTAATCTTGCATATCTACGGCAGACAGAGCTAGCTAGGAGCACTAAGAGGATTAGCAGGTGGAGGGAGAATAGGTCTAAATAGACTGCTGAATGCAGAAGAGCACTACTGACACTACTGTCCACACACACACAACAATGTACAAGCACAAGGGTGGGAGGGTGAGAGACCGTAGATTCTGTTGTGTTTGGAAACATTTTCACATGCACACAAACACACAAAAGCACACACACACAAACCTCTGTGTCCCAAGGAAGACTGTAAGGGGGACTAGCTCCTGCACTACAGAATTTTGGCCCTAGCAGCCACCTTGAACCAACAGCAAAACAGTGTTTCCTTGCATCTATACAGTAATCACACTAATCATTATCTCCAACATCCTCTGTGGAAGAAGTTTCGGTATAATTTCAGTTTGTATTCTGTGTGTGTTCAATGTGTTTGTGTTGAATGCCAGTGTGTTGAGTCCTCGTTCCCCACTCACCGCTCTTCCTCTGAGTGTGTCTTTTGCCGGCCTCTCGGAAAGCCACCATGGCTCTAAAGTAGGCCCTCAGCACGGCCCAGCGGAAGGTGGCCGGCGGGTCGATGCCGATCAAGCCACAGATGAAAGCATTTTTGCTGCTCTTGAGTAGGGCCACGATGTCAGGCCGCATGTGGTCTGTGTTCTTCTCCCTGAAGTCCTGTGTGTGTGTGTGTGTGTGTGTGTGTGTGTGTGTGTGTGTGTGTGTGTGTGTGTGTGTGTGTGTGTGTGTGAGAGAAAAGGGAAGAAAGGTGAGAAGAGTGAGTGTGTGTTTATTTGTTGGAGAGAATTGGGAAACAGAGAAAGACAGAAAGACAAAGAGAGAGAGCAAAACGTGTGTGTGTGAGTGTGTGTGAGAGAGAGAGACAGAGAAACAAAGGAAGGAGGGAGATGTGGGGACAGATCCAACCAAATTTCCATTGTGCCTTCTATATCAACTCGAGGCACAGCACAAATACCGGACAGACAGATTTATGCCTCATAGATTGCCAATGCAGTATCAAATTAACTCATATGTATTGTATCTTGAGAATAGACTCCAAACATAACACCCTAAAAATTAAGACTTCTAGAGAAAATGAGAAGGTTGTTGTTTCAGTGAAGGAAGTAACATTAACATTCAAACAAAGGCCCAGACCTGCACAGTGAGTAAAATCTTCCAGCAGTTGCCAGATCTTGATTGTGGTAATGTGACTGCACACCTGGGCGTGTTGCCAGGTAAGTGATTACAAAAATCCCTTGTGCAGGTATGTATAAGCCTTCACACCCCATTTACTAGCTATACAAGAGCAGTATGCCGCCTCATGTTATCTTGTTATGCTGGGTCTGAGTGTGTATGTGTTACTATATGTGTGTTCAGTATTCCCCCGGGAAACTTCCTCACTCACTTGAACCAAACGTCTACAAACCCATACTGAACCCAGAAACAAGAGGACGATCTGAGCAGCAGGAGAGATGCCTTCTCAATGATGGCCACTGACCTTGACCCCGTATTTGACCTTGCCAGCATAGTGGCGGATGATGAAGGCAGGCTCCATGACGGCGGGAAACTCGATGTAGCTGTTTCCCTCATGCTGCCGTCTGAACTTGTCCAGCAGAGTCTGGTTGGTGGCCTGGGGAAAGCTAGGGCCAGTGCACAAGAGGGAGTGGAGTCAAAGTATTTTCAAAGAGGTGTACAAATATGGGTGGGTCAGACAAACGGCTGGCCAGAAGCACTCACTTGCACTCCTCGTCCAGTAGGTGGAGCAGTGCTGTGGGCTTCTTGCTGATCAGGTTGATGCAGCCGGTGTTGTCGATGTAGTCGATGTTGTGCCAGCTGATGCCCTCTGACCTGTACTCCTCCTGTGGGGGGAGGGGGGCAACACAAACATGACGATGGGTGAGGTGAATTGTCGCTCTATTGTCTGATTGTCGATAGCAAAAGTCTCCATACAACCATCCATAAAACCAGTCCCATCTGAATTCCAATAAAAGTGCTCGTCAGCATGAATTAGCAGCCAGACCCTTTTCTGGTTTCATAAAATGTACAGCATTCTTAGCATTTTGCCAGAATAACGTTATAAGGCCTTTAATCTGAGAATGTAATAATGACATCATTCTTGTTTTTATTATTCTTAATGGTATCCAAATCTTTCGCTCCCTTTTTACCAAACCAGTCAAATGGTCAACCTAACCAACAGAGGTTGATCTGTATTGCTTATTCTACTTCCTGCACAAATAAGGACTGGTCTACACTAAGAAATCCTGTTCGTGCCTGCCTGGAAAACAATAACCTAATACGGTATATTCAGTAGCTCTTAAAAGGATCGGAATGAACACTGGTCTTGTCCTTCAATGCTTGGCTCGAAGAGAAATATTTTGGGCACCCATACTGTGATCGAAGTATGTTGCTCAAGTGTGCAAATTACTGTGACCAACAATGTATTTCAATAAACAGGACTATGTAACCAGTGTGAAAATTACTACCAAGGTAACGAACAACAAAATGTGATTAAATGAAGTACAAGCTTGTCACTAAAGTACTTTAGTTAAAAGTAAACAAAAGTATCAGTCCAAATTTTTTTCTAAGTATCTGATCGATGTAATTAACTGGCACGTTATTCTTCTTCCCTGTGACACACTTGGAACTAGGCAAGGATGTGCTTAGCAGACGTGACACAAGACGTGTCGGAATTATTATTTGTGAGAAATAATATTATTATATCGTAATGAATTGAATTCTGCCTAAGAATTGTTTTACACATTTGCATGGGCCAACTGGAATGAGTATTCAATCACTGATTGTTTGAACGCAACATGTTGCGTCTCTGGACTTCAACAGAGCGTAAACCTTGACAGATAATAGGCTTACTTCACTGACATGAGTTTGTTCTTAAATCTACCACATTTTTGATCTTGAGCTTCCAAAAACATGTCTCTGATCATACAGGAACACCTCGTGTGGACAGCCTAGATCTGGCCCCACAACGTGACTGCACTCTGGTAGGCCCACACGGAAAATACAATAAAAGTAAATTTACGAGAATTCTATAAATGGTTCAGTGAAGAGAGAGAGAGAAAAAAAACACCATTAGGAGAGTAATGAGTGTGTGTGAGGGTGCCTGGTTATTTGTGTGCGAGGGTGCCTGGTTATGTGTGTGTGATGACTGGGTATTCCTGGAAACGCTTCAGTGATGATAGCACGCCACCTTAGACCGATGTTGTTGGCTCCATCACTGCCTCTCTTTGTCTATCCTTCTCTCTCATGATGCATAGAAAGACCTGCTAAGTAGGCCTACACCGTAAAAGAAAAATACAGCAACCTCACAGAGGAACACAGAGTGCTCTATAACAAACTCCTTCAGTGGGATAGAACGTAAAAAAAACAATTTACACAGTCGCAGGTTCACACGACACCAAACTTGTCTGCTAGTCTCAAACAGTGTTGTTGTTGCAGGACAATAGTTTTTTAAACGCAAGTTTGGCTTGGTATAGTTAGTCATTTATCTACCATATAATAATAATAATTATACCAACGTAGGAGAGTTATATGATATTGGTAGACAGAGACATCCTGCAGATAGACACGATGTAGGACCTCTGTACGCATGCAAGCACGCATATATGCATACACCTGCACACTTACACAATACTGTGTGAGAAATGGAAGGGCTATAAGACCTAGAGTACAGTAAAAGTGTAAGGGTAAACGTTTTTAAACTGCTTCATTCATTCAACACAAATTACAAGTATCAGGTAGTACTATAGTCAAACAGATTGGACCCTCCATTCAAAGCGTAGGAAAGCGTGACTTGCTTCTGCCATCAGACTTTAACATTCAGCAATACCCGTGAGAAAGTACAAAAGGTAACGATTCCGAACGATTCACAGTTTAATGCTCCAAAGTCATGCGTGCCGTGAGCGTTTGAAGACTGCTTTAGAGCACTTTCACCAGCTATTTATTACGTAAGATTCTTGTTTTGTGCCTAGGAACAGAACATCTTAACGCAGCAAATCTGACAAGAGCTTACATTACAAGATGAAGGACAGTGACCCTTGACTTAAGCTTACAACCAACAAAAAGACAAAACACTCAGAAGTGATTTTTATGACGCAAAGCCTTATCACGTTGTTTAGGTTAAATGTGTTTTTTGGCTACTATTTTACATGTCCCTCATTAACCAAATACATGCAATGGGACTCTTCAGGGTGCTATTAACTGGGAGCTGAAAAGCTGACTTGTTGAGGGCTTCAACGTCCAACACAGACAACGGTTGAGAAAATGCTGTAATTCTCCAGAGCAGGAATCCTGATGGTGGTAACTATGACACCCTTTCATGTCAACCTGTAACTACTTAACACAGCACAAATCTGTCATGTTTTCAATCAGAGGAGGGAAGCAAATGATAATGTGGAAAAACGCATACAAAAAAAGCATGTACAGAGAGTGAATAAAAGCATTGTTTGATAAGGACAGGGAAATCGACTTGAAAGAGCATTTACCTGCTCCAGTTTGAAGATGTGCTGGTTGAAATAGTGCTGCAGCCTCTCGTTGGCGAAATTGATGCAAAACTGCTCAAAGCTGTTGTTCTCATAGTCTTCAAAGCCAAAAATGTCCAATACTCCAATAGATAAGATCTGGGAACAGAAGGAACACGTGGATATTTACATAATAGGGGAACAGGACTTAAATAAATAAATATATATGTAGTATTGTTTAGATTGTCTTTTACTACACCACGGGTCATGGGTTGAACTGATCATGCTGTTTTAATGACAAAGCTGAGCTTGAAACACAACCTACAGTAAAAGCATGGCCATAATGACCATGCTCACCAAATACTTTGTGGCGTTTTTTTAAATTATGAATTAACATTTATTCTAAAAGACCCTTGGAAATAATTCTCCAATTTCAAGCTATCATCTGCACCTCAAGTTAGAATGCAGCAACAACTGGCAATGATTAGAGGGCTTGTGGAGTTAGCTCATAGTTAGCTCTGCAGAGACCTTTAGGGAAACTCTAAATAGGATGTTTAGCCCAGACATGAGCGGGGTCGAATACTGTACTGTATGAAGCTGTATGTCGATGATGCAACCTTACCTTAGCTGTGTCCTCCAGGTCCCTGTTGTTGAGCAGCGCATGGTTTATTCGGAACACAATCCAGTCAAAGAGGGCGCTGTACAGAGACTTGGCCATTGAGTCACGAACAGTTCCCGCCTGGATGGAAGAAAAACACCTACTTTAGAAGTATCTTTGTTTTCTTCTATCTGTGGTCATTTCTCAGTGAACCCGGAAGAGCTAGGAGGAAGCATAATGTACTTCTTGTATGTTTGGATTAAAAAACCTGCTACATAAACAGACCAAAATATCAGGTCATTAGACCCAAGAATTCCCCTTCAGTGAAGAAATCATTCATTCATTTGACATGACTGGAATGATAACAGCAGTACAGCTGTATATGTAATATCAGATACTTAATAGAAGGGGGAAACAAATTCTGTATGTAGATCATTTAAACTGTCTCAAACAAAATGGACAACATTAAACTGCTAAAGACTGATTTAAATCCAATCAAGGAGTTCAGGCAGTGTGCCCTACTGGGCCGCAGGTGGCACCAGCATGTGTTCCAGCAGTGGCACAGCAACAACATATTGTCAGGGTGAGGATTAATGACATTAGCCCGTCTAATACTCGTTGAGGATGACACAGCCACTTTCAATCCAATCTACTGTAGCAGACACATCTACAGTCGCAGGGCATGCTCAACTGTCTGGGTTGGGCTGATAAGTGCTAGCGTCTCGCACTCTGTGTTATGAGGGCATCAGCCACTGGGCTAACCAGTAAACAGCTAGTGATAGCCAGTAGATAGGTTATATAGCTGCACACAATTTGTTATGCAAAGTTTTACTTTCTAAAGCTAAAGCATCTCATTAATGACACACAGGAACACAATTACACACAGAAGAAGCAAGTTTCAGTTGTACTTGAGTTTTCAAGTGCTATAATTAGTACCAGTAGGAAAACCTCCAAGAATGTTGCAACCCTGAAATCGGTACATGGGGGTTCTTTGACAATGGGCCACCCAACAAGCTGCCAAAACATTCACCACTGTTTGTTCATCCTAAATGATCTCTAAACATCTACTATTATTGCAGCGAAGGAGGATATGACTATGTTTCGATATTGAACGAAGCGCTTATAGAATTACTGTGGTAAATGAACCCCAGTTTAAAGCAAAAATGACTTTTTATTTACTTTGAATACTGTCAATCTCCTTCATACCCCTAAATGTTCCCCCCGGGGATCAATAAAGTATTCCTCTACTCGATGCTCAACGTCATTTTTACATTAATAATTTGTGAGTAATGAAGTAGGCAAATAACCTTACAAGTGCATTTGTTTTGAACCTAAAAACAGGACAAACCTAGCTTTGAAAATGAAATATAAGTCTTGAAATGACTCCAAACAAAACATATTGGGAAGTGAACACAATTTGATAGGCCCTGGACGGCATGGCCTAAAATAACATATTTAATATCACAGGCTTTTCCTTTGGAGTGTATGCCTGTTGGTCCAGCTCGAATTAGTCCCCCCTCCCACCCCCCTTTTTCAGCAGGGGTTCCTCAGTGAGATGTGGCGTGTGTTTGTTTTCATGGTGGGGGGGGACTAACTCTCTCTATGCGGTTGGAATGCTGCTTCCTGTAAACAGAGAGGGGAGGCTGTGTGATGCCGCAGCATGGGAGAGGAGGGTGCCGGACAGGGGAGACGTGCTGGGAGCCAAGTGTCCCGGAAAAAAGTGGCGGGTCTGTGGAGGTCCATGGGAGGGTGGGGGGGAATAGCCAACCAGCGTAACTTAAAACTATAAGGAGAGTCTACAGCCCCTACTCCAATGTGCTGGAGTGGATAATGTCACATGCTAATGTGAAGGGTACTGTACCAAAAGTACAATCTGACACTGTCGAACATTGCAATAATAATAATAATCACAATAACAACAGATTCAGGTGTGATCAAGTAAATTATCTCTATATTTAATCTCAGACCATGTTCATTCTTTTCCAGAGGACATGTGGTGTGTTTGCATCAATGCCATTTTGATTCAAGAGGCCTTTTACAAATCTTAACAACAAGGGAACAAAGCTGTTCTATGCACAGGCATTTCAGACTGTTTGCATTCTTGTAGGTGAAACATGGTAAAGGTCTGAGATGTAGACCTACTTATTGTCCTCCATTAGCCGGGACATTCCACCCAAACCTGTTTAGGTAATTGAAGGTTTGGTATCCAGTACATTTGTGAAACTTAGTAGATACATATTCAGTGGGACGTTGAGCATATCTGTAGAATGTCTGACTGTCTGTATATTTTCAAGAGTCACAAATATTATGTCAATTGGGAAATTATTTGGTGTTAAACTACAGAAGACAGAGTGTTTCCTCAGGGGAATAACAAGTAGGCCTACAACTGGACAAGCTTTAAGATAAATGTTGCTTGTATAGAAGGAACTGACAAAAGATAGCATTGCACTGCACTGCTGGTCTTTCATAACAGACCGGATGAGGTGGCTGATGGAAAAAGCAGTATTCACACTTTCAGTCCTTGACTCTGGGCCGAGCGGACCCCTTCAACGGCCCTGGAAACATCTGTTTTGGCCCCTGCTCACCCATACATCTCATTTCCAAAGCATCCTTGTCTTAGCCTGTAGCCAGACAGGCCTAGCCTGGCCCAGCATGACCCTCTGCACCAGTTTAGACAGATGCATGTGGAAACAGTGTATTCCTTTACAATGACCACAATGCAGCTTGGTAATTATTGACAAACTACTTTGACTTATGTATTATTTAGACCACCTTAAAAATATATATTTTTAATTACAACCCTCCTAACCCTTAACTTTCAAAGGAATTAAGCAGAGGAATGGTATTTTGTGTGTCATAACTCGGTACTTCGTCAGTGATGGTGAAGATGATTTAGAGGAGAACTAACGGGTTGATGTTCTCATGTAGGTGTCTCACCTCTGCCAGTTTGTAGGGCACGATCAGTCTCTCGCCCACCGTCACAGTCTTTCGAGTCGTCAGAGCTTCGAAAAGCATCTCCTCCTTGACCTGTGTGCATGGAAAGAAAAACACTGTTAATTACACTCCTGATGCTTACGAAATGTTTCTCTTTTTTGGGGCTGAAACGCTGTGTACAGGAAACAGCGTTGTACCAGGGTACGTCAGGGCGTTGTACATCAAAGCCTTGATTCACTATAGTGTTTAGGTAGTGATGTGTTTGTATGTGGGGTGGGGGTGGGGGGATTGTTCTCCAATCCATTTAGTAGCACTTGTGGTCGTGAGAAAGATTAATTCCCGGTTATTGACTCAGGGCCAAAGGAGTGGAGTGTCCAATAAACATCCTGTTCTGAGAGGACGAGAGACGAGGCCCAGGCTTCAAAACATTTCATTGTACGAACCGATACAGCGTGATTCTCTGCTGCGTTGTCTTACCTCTTTATTCTCCATATACGTGGTCTTGGAAACACTTCAACAGAGTAGCATTTGATAGTTGAAGAAAGCTGTTTATTCATTTGTGCACTTGATTGTAATGCATTTGATTCATGGCCCCATCACATTTTGGAGGAGTGAGGCCTAAAGTCAGTGCACCTCAAATGTTTGACAGTAGTATTCTACCATGGTCCACTTAACTAATGGCTTTAAGCCAGAAAACCTGTCCTCCATAGACCTTATAGGATGAATCAGTGTGTGAGGGTCTGTCAACACTGCCCTGACGTGACTGAGATGAGAGTCCTGCAAGAACGCTGTCTTAACAGTTGGCCAGGTTGTTTCAGAGAAATGAGTAAGGCTTATCATGGGAGTGTGAATGACATTTCCAATTGTGTTTTTCCTTTTTTTTGGCATCCTAACTGAATGCCAAACAGGATTAAAACTGTGAAATTCCCATCCAACAGTCCATTATTGCTCAATTGAAGCACGAGTCCATGCTGGGATGAGCATGTGCCTGTCCTGACTACAGTATGTGTTTCATTGTGCGTCAGTTAGTGTGCGCGCTCCTATGTGAGACTGCCAGTATGTGTCAGTGCCACCAATCTGCCCGTATAAGGCCAATTCCCTCACACCACTGCCCCCTCCATCCCAAAAACTCCATCATTTAACTCTGTCAAGGGAGTGAGAGAGAGAAATAGTCTTACGCCTACAGAATATTTGCAGACGGGTGACAGAATTGGAAATGATGTAATTACATGCTCCATGCAAACCAACATTCCTGACCGAGGAATTACGTTTTTCCGCTTAGTGTCTCGACCAGTATTTCACTGAAACTTTGTCTGAAAACATGTTGAGCTTGCTGAACCAAATGCGGGTGCGTTTGCTTACACTCAATGTCCACATCGACTGTTCTTTTTATCACCTGAATATCGTAAATTATTTCTTTTAAAGTTATCAAAGTTTTGTAAAGCCAGTCCTTTCCTACATCCTCTCCACTCTAAGCACAGCAAGGACGGAATTAGGTTGAATGTTTTTCATTAGTTAGTCCATTCATTTCCTTGTACCTCCAGCAGTTCCGAGACTATGGGCAGAACTTCAGGGTTGCAGATGTCAATGGAGTCGTCCCTGTAGGTCTTCTTCTTGTAGCGGATGTTTCCCAGGTGGAGGATGGCAGAGAGCAGGGAAAATATCCTACAGGGGATGAGGTACAAGAAAAAGGGTGTGTACTGGAATAGTGTTTTTATTTATTTTTCAAATGTTTCATTTGCACCGGTGAAGTGAGAGGGTACTAAAGAACTGTGTGTGTGTGCGTGTGTATGTAGGGACTCACTGTTTTCGCGTGGCAGGCAGGAAGCCCACCATCTCCATGGCCAGCTGTAGTCTCTCAAAGTCATGCTTCAGGTCCTCCCCTTCCACTGTAAAGCAGTCCTGAATGGGCCAATGACAAGAACACCAGGTGTTACCTATGTTGCTAAGGTGTAGTATACATTTAGGCTCTAACTAGACATGAGCAACATAGGTGATGCTTCAGCCATTTCGGTTTAAAACATGGATTTTTCAACAAAAAGCAGAACTGCTTTTTACCTCTATTTACTAATTTCCACAAACAGCAAGACATTTAGCCACTTACTATTAACAGTTTACAGTACTTCACATTAAAATGTCTATTGTTATGACTGGCTACTTCTCAAAAGAAACTGATAGGGAACTCAACTTGATGAGTGACTTATGAGACCATGTCATTATGAAAGTTGGGCAAACAAACTCTTGTCAGTGTAACTGCAATTCTGGCCACATTCAAGGGAGTCTGGTGAACGTTTGCATATGCATGTTCTGCCCATGTAGTGGAAAATTCAGTGCTTTTGCTGCAACCCTTCTACTCCACGGAAAATTGGCAGGCTAGTTAAAAGGCAATAAGAGAAGTAGCAATTTATGAGAGTCTTTATAGGATCTGGTGGGTTGTGAGCTCCAAGTAGGGGCTTCAAGAGGGGGAACAAGATGGAGGATACGTCTGTTTTCTTACTTTTCATGAGCTCACAGTTAAGCTGTGCACAAACATACATGCAGACACACGTACACAATCTCCCTGTGTGTAACCCTGCAAGCAGCATGTCTTCTTCACAGGTTTTTAAATGTCTCTGGCGTGGGTCCCAGTGACAAAGAGATTGACCAGAGAGAGGCCAGCCAGCTTCTCTGATTACATGCAAATCACACGCACCACATGTTCACCACAATCTCCTTGTGATGTTACAATGAAACTAAACAGCCAAGAGTTACACAGTGTAGTGCAGCCTAGTTTGTCAAGGTTGAAGTATACCTTGTAGTGGGATCACAGTACCTGCATGTCTAACTTAAAGGCCAAGTTTTGCAGCACTGAATTGTATTTGGTGTGCCTTAGTTGAATAACGTCACATGATTACGTGAACTTGAGCATGGATGGATGGTGGATCAAAGGCAGGCAACTACTGGTTGTCATTATGGGTTGAGTGGTAGTTCTGGCTCTTTTGTCAGACTGTATTTGAGGGCATGAAAAACATAACATATGGCACCTCCAGTTCAAGTACGGTGGTGGTACTGTAACAGCTGTTTGTCACATATTCTGAGAGGGGGCATGAGTGTCAGCTAGCAGGACTGAAACACATGCACATTCTTGCGAGTGGGGAGTCTTTCCTTTACAGGCTCATTACTACTATTGCTGCCATAATGATCACATGCCAGGGCCTGGCAAAAGGCTAACACTTTGTACCCCTCTCTTCTCATGCATCTTTCTCTTCTTCCATGGCTTCAACTGGAACCTTTCAAGGATTAGTTTACCCCTCCCTACATCTGCCTTGAACATTGCAAGTTTTCCCAATGACTACTAACTTTTAGGCAATAACAATATTTGATGTTCCTATATGCATCGTTGAGAAAGAAATTATTTCAAAATACTACGTCTGTACATTTTAGACATCTCTTAAATGGCTGCACATTTTCGAATTTAAACAGGATTTCCTTTACTCACCATTATAATTATTGAAAAACAATGCCTTATTATGGCAGTGCCCATTCCAAGCATTTATGTTGGAGAGCTATTCATGGACAAACTTGAACTAGACGCAAATCAAACATCAGACTACTTACCTTGGATTGCACTGTATTTTAAAACACATTTGAAGTAATTTCTTGTGCAAATGAGTAAATAGAACACTGATTGAATATGCAGGCTACAGTGTAACCATTGCTTAGACTGTCCCCTTACCCCACCACCCATTGGATTAGCACGATCCAAATCACACACCAATGGCTTTTTTGGTCATTGACTCCAATCAGAGTCAGCCTTTTCACAGGAAAACGTATTGATTTATGTGTTTGGAGTTAAGACGGACTTGTACAACTGACTGTTTGTTTGACAAGTTCACCACAGTTCACTACTGATTGGTGTGCAAAGGTCAAAAGTTCATGAGTCAAGTCTTGACTCCACTATGCTAGCACCAGGGGCTTGTCACTGACATGTTTACCTCCTTGCTGTCAGAGCTCACTCAGACACACGAACACTCAAACATACTCTTCTTCCATATGTGCACGCTTATACACACACACACATGCACACACACACACAGGCAGCTACCACTAGGGCTAAGTCAACAGAGATCTCCACCTAGGGCAAACAGCAGCCAGTTGAGTGTTTGAACTACCCCTTATCTCTGTAATTATTCAATCTGGCCTTAGTGTTTGTAGTCAGATTGTGATCTGACTAGGATCCTGGCAGGGAGGTTTACTGTATAAATAGTAACCACCAGTCATGGCCAAGTGTGGATGGTGGTTTCGGCACCACTGGCACAGTCCCAAACTATGGAATGCGTAGAATGGGGAAGTAAAATCACGCCCTGTTGATATGTGATCACCCCATCATGGAGTGGAGCATGACAACTCTTGGATACTGAAAAGCACACTCGACAACTATCTTGTTGCTAAGCTATATCTACATCTCTGAGGAGGCTTCAAAACTAGTTTGAAACCTTGTCATTAAAATCCCCCTGATGTAAATAAATAACAGAAAGCAAGTCTTGACAACAACAACAAAAACACTGTGTCAATGACCAAATAAGCCGCCCCAAACCACACATGCAGCAAAAGCAGAGACTGGGGACAATACAAACACAAACTGATAAAAAGCCAAACAAAAAAACAAACCAGGAACTTGGAAATAAAGACCACTAAATCCAAATCAGGAAGGAGTGGGTGGGGTGACCCTGCGCACAGTGGGTGTGTGGCATGAGCACAAGCACGTGATTGGTGAGGTACTGTCAAGTGGTGGCAAATCTAAGACTACTCCTGGTGGCACACAAATAGCGTCTCACCACGACACAGCCGGAACTTTAAGATACTGACCGGTTCGCTCTCATCGTAATTTTCCCAGTGCAGTCTGTGGGCTTTCTTTGTCATCTGGAAGGTTGAGGGACATTAGATGGGGTTAGGGTTAGGCGTTAGCATTAGGCGTTAGCATTCACAGACATCGTACACACACATACACACCCTTCTCTTGGCAATGCAAGGGTAATGTAGTTAGTGGGTGGGGGAGGCGGAGCAACAATTGGATACAATTGCACATTTTTACAGTCACGTACACAGACACACACACACACTCTCAGACACAGTAAGCATGGAGGAGCACCACTAAGACAGACACTGGAAGAAAAGGCTGGACGTTTTAATGTGGAAAGATGGAAGGAGACCTGAATACCTGAACTTTTGCTATAAGAAAAAACTGGGTCTGCAATTTGCTCTAATCTCTAAATGGTTTAGTTAGCTTGTGCACAACATGCCAGAGGGGAGGCTGAGGTGGAAAATTGTGAAAGTTATTAAGTCCTTGGGAACGCTTGAGCTGTTGAGGAGAGATGGGGAGTTTAAGATATACACACAGGGCTGGGGCAGAGGAAGACAGAGGGAGAGAAATAAAGATAGTGAGAGAGAGGGGTGAAGGATGAGGAAGGAGTGAGACAGAGAGAAAGAGTGAGAGAGGACTGCACAGGTGAGGAATAGAAGGAATTCACACCCTTCTCTTAGTGGTCTCTCTGAGTGCAGTGGTCTCTGACAGACCCTGGCTCTGTACCATGATATGGACATGTAAACTCAGGTACTAGCAGAGATGCCACAAGTTATGAACAACATCAACATTCCACACCTTTGATGGGTTTCTTTGAGTGTGTGTGTATGGGTGAGTGTGTCAGAGAAAGAGATTGTCTAAGTGGTATCTAACAGTATTCCTGTGAGCCTCTAGATTCACATCTATCGTCTGTGTGCTGTGTAACTTTGTGTGTGTGTGCGTGTGTATCTGGATGGGGCCAGTATGTTGCAGTCGAAAAAGCAAGAGGAAAACAACGCTTGGTATGAGAAGGATTTGAGAGACTAACACCACGCAGCCTCTCCCAGTGAGCATGTGTGTGCTTCTCTTTGTTTATGCTTTAACCAGGCAGCATGACATGGTTTGCCCCTGGGGCCTGGGGGCTCTGTGTGCCATCAGAGTATGTTGGCAGCGTATTGTCGCAAACAGCTGTAGGTAGTGTGTCAGTGTGCGTGTGCGCATCATCTACCAGATGTCCTAGAGGCTCACATGGGCTCCTGCACGAGACCCCGCACATACACACCAACAATCCTTTGAAACGTGCTAGATTAGGATCTCATAGAAAGAAAACCAGACATGAATGTATATATCCAAACAGAAACACAAAGACAACCAACACACAAATAAATGGAACAATACAAAGTCAAAACTCCTTAACTGATTTCCTTGAAAGGATGGCAATGTGATGGTAATAAGTGCACACACACAGACACAGCTTGTCTATCTGATGGGTGAGGGATTAGGCCCTTGTAAAAGGTCTCTCTGTGTGAGAGACTAGGGGAGCTGCTGAAAGGCACCAACAATGGAATGCGTTTCCTCTGCGATTTGCTTTCCTCTCTTTCCGGTTTTTGGAGAGGGGGAGGTGAGAGAGCGATAGAGACAAACAGCAAGACGAGAGAGATAGAGCAGGATAGACTTACATATATATATGTAAGTGCGTATGTATGTAATATAAGTGTGTGGGTCAGTCTCTCTGTCTCTGTGACACAGAGAGAGACAAACCCACACACTTGTATACAAATAGATACAATGCAGAAAACACCACACACACACCTCTGGGTGACTCTCTCTGACAGACAGATGTCTTTCTGTTCCCAGGTGACTTTGTCCAAGTCTCTTTAAGAGGTCGAGCTGACCAGCCTGAATGCTTACCTGATTGAGGTAATGGTATTCTTCAGGCTTCTTGAGGTGAAATGACGTCCTTTCCTCATCACTTGCTCCTGCCAGCAGGTAGTAAAACACATGGTAGTTTCTGGAAAAAAGGAAGGGAACAAAGAAGGGAATAAAGGAAGGAAGGAAGGAATAAATGAATGGAAGAAAGAGAGAGAAAAACCACTCACCTTAATCATGTGCTTAGCTAAGATCTACCACCAGTAGACTAATTGTCATGGACTGTGAGAAGTTATTATTGTGCTTCTGAGCAAATAGGTTCTTCATTGGTTGAGTATTTTCTTAACAGGTTGGAACCATTCATTTACTGTAGTGTCAGTTTCAGCATTACTCAGAATTCTTTGTTTCTTGACTGCACATAATAACTACTAGATTCCACACTAACATGTCAACAACTTTACACATGGAGTCAGCAAGGGGACGCCCAGATAGTCATGACTGAGTTGACCCTTTACTGTTGACTTTGAATATTTAGAGTGTGAGTGTGTGCATGTGCACCAGAAGGACTGAATATCATGTTGCTGAATTGTTCCCATATGTTTCTTTTGAATCACAATGGATGGCTTATTCACAATGAGTGTCTGCTATCAGAATTGCAGGGATTTATTAATAGCTTGTTGACTTTTGGGTTCTAATATCAAAATACACAGAAGAAAAAAAAACAGTGTTTTCTTTCTCTACAATCAATTTCTAGGCAAAATAATTATTTCTGGTCTGAGGGTAATAACACAATATCTGAACAGTGAAAGTACAGCAGTTTGTTTTGCTTAACTAAGTAGTTAAAAAGTAAAAAGTAGATTGATACTGTTGATAGCATGTGTAGGCCATCTTAAAATGGCTCCTTGTTATATTATTCTGTATGTTTGGTGCTGCTTACCGTTCATTGTGCTCCTGGTAAACCAGCCTGGACTTCTCTAGAAGATACTTCTCCACGTAAGCTCTGGAACACAAAACCAGACATTCAAATCAGAGTGTGATGGCACCACATCACAGTAGGCTGACTGCATGATGTGCTTTGAATTTATGAGCTTGGAAGACACAAACTAAACAATCCTAAACTATGAGATGTTAAGACCTGAGA